>NW_006289087.1:6240540-6242116 GCF_000327345.1 Myotis davidii
GCCACTGGCTGGAAGGGCCACCCCAGTCAAGAAGGCCACCTCCTGCCCCAGCTGCTCTGGCTCAATGGATAGAGCGCCGGCCGCAGACAGCAGGGTCACACAGTCGATTCCATGTACCTCAGTTGCCGGCCCAATCCCCTGCCAGGGCGAGTATGGGAGGCAGCCAATCAACGTGTCTCTCTCTCACATCCGTGTTTCTCTCACTCTGTCTCTCCCCCTCCCTCCCACTCTCTCAAAAAATCAATGGAAACATATCCTAGGTCGAGGATTAACAAAAAATAAATAAAAAAAAATAAAATCCCCGCCATTTCCTGTGGAACCTGCAAAGCCAATGTTAAAATACCTCCATTTGGGATTCCAGATATCTGGGTAACACATTTTGAAAGTGTGTAAACTCTATCAACTCATTTTATAATAAAAGTTCCTGCTTATTTATGAAAATAAAATGCCTGGGGTGTTCAAATAAGAACGTGAAAAGCTAACATTTATTGGGTATTTTCTACAGTCCGGTAAGGTAGGCATTATTATGCCCATAACATTGAAAACTGATGCTTAGAGATTAAATAAGTAACTTTTCCTAGAAGCAGAATTTAAACAGTCTTAGCACATAGGTGCTAAACTAAAATGCTGATAATACAAATAGTAGAAAGTTGACTTTTCTCCCAAGGAACTACTTAATACTAACTTAAATTCTCCATTTATTTACTGTGATGAGATATACTTTTAAATCTGTGGACAAAAAAACTGTTTTCTGTATTGCACCTGAAAAAAAAGAACCCAGCATTGAAAACAGGGAAGCCTCGCCTCTCCACACATTCCGAAATGCGCTAAGTCTAGAGTCCAGTTGTGATCAGCGCGTCTCAACTACACAAGCCCTTCTCACCTGTAGAGGGTGTCAGTACTCCCTTAATTAAAGAATTCAGGGAAACTGAGAAATCTCCCCTTCTCTTGTCACCATTTTGACCCAAGGGGGGAGAGGGGGCTGAAGGGGAAAATACAACAATTACAGTATTTTAATGAAAATGTTTTTCTTGATACTTAGTGCCAATTTTCCACCAAGTCAATGTGAATAGATATAGGGTGATGCTTATGCCATGAACTATTTCTCTAATTAAAATATATGTTCTTAACTCAGTTGGATGCACTTTGTGAAATAAACACCAACAATGAACAGATAAAATGACTAAATAATTGATTGGTAAACACCACGTAGCTATGGAGTAATTATATGCACTGTGAAATATGTAGTACTTATAGTTGACATTATTTAGGAGACCCAAAAACTAAACTTGTAATTTGTACTTATCAGATTTAAAATCCAAACAACCAGTTAAGTATCATGTTATTATATGGAAGCGTCCTATCATTAGATACGTGATCAATAATAATCATGTAATTAGTTACATATATTACACCACAAAGCAAAATGCACAATATGGTTGGGAGAGCAAGAAACAATTTATCAACTTAACACATTTAAGAAGGAAAAAAAAGCATTTAAATATAGTGTCTACTGCATGCATGCAATCATCCAATAAGTTTCCCAGTTACCTGCTTGACTGGCTCCTTCTCCTTC
>NW_006289087.1:6245865-6264775 GCF_000327345.1 Myotis davidii
TTCCAATGAGAACTTAAAAAAACCACATGAGGTAAAAAAAAAAAAAAAAAATTGCTCCAAATAAGCAAAAAAGTTTATAATGTAGCAAGCATAATGGAGAAAAAGACTATGATATTTCATATACCCACCACCCTTAGAGAAAAAGATAGACTGTCAAACTCTTAAATATGTATGTAATATATAAAATATGCAATATGTAAACTATACAAATACTAGAGGCCAGGTGCACAACAATTTGTGCACTCGGGGGGGGTGGGGCGGGGAAGAGGGGCCCCTCATCCTGGCCTGTGCCCTCTCGCAGTCTGGGACCCCTCAGGGGATGTCTACCTGCTGGCTTAGGCCCGCTCCATGGGGGATTGGGCCTAAGCTGGCAGTCAGACATCCCTCTGGCAGCTCGGGAGCCCTCGGGGGATGTCCACTTGCCAGTGGGGAGCAGGCCTAAGCTGCAGTTGGACATCCTTAGCACTGCTGAGGAGGTGGGAGAGGCTCCCGCCACCACCGCTGTACTGGCAGCCATCAGTCTGGCTTGTGGCTGAGCAGAGCTCCCCCTGTGGGAGCGCACTGACCACCAGGGGGCAGCTCCTGCATTGATCATCTGCCCCCTGATGGTCAGTGTATGTCATAGTGACCAGTCATTCCCAGTCATTCTGCTGTTAGGGTCAATTTGCATATTACCCTTTTATTAAATAGGATATCAAGTATATATATTTCAAGCTCCTAAATACCCAACTCAATCATGGACTTGAGGCACTATTCAACCCAAAAATCACATGCAGATAACAATGGCAGAACATGGGCTTGGCAAATGTTGACTAGGAGTATAATTCAAATACAGATTTTGTTGGGTTTTTTAAAGGCACCAATTCCAAGGGTTGCAGAATTTGATCCATATTTTGTGTGTTTTGTGCCATTTTCTAATATCTTTCTGTGATAATAGACAATGTATGCCTGTGTTTTCTGTCCTGTTACCTCTAACTTCTATCTCGGAAATCATTATTTTGGGCCTGTTTCAGTCATGCCTGTCCAACGCGTTGGTAATTCCTGGGGGCAGGGGTGGGCAAACTTTTTGACTCGAGGGCCACATGGGTTCTTAAACTGGACTGGAGGGCCGGAACAAAAGCATGGATGGAGTGTTTGTGTGAACTAATATAAATTCAAAGTAAACATCATTACATAAAAGGGTACGGTCTTTTTTTTCAATAGGTTTATTCCTTTCAAATGGGCCAGATCCGGCCCGCGGGCCGTAGTTTGCCCACGGCTGCCTTGGATTGCAAGTACTAGCCACATCCACAGTGCACCTCCCAGGCTGCCTGGCGTGGAGCCCCAGTCATAGGAGGCGGGGTGCGGGATGCAGCTCTGTCACCGAGGTCTGGGCCCAGCCTCATCAGCTTCTCTGTCCGCAGCTGTCGGAAGGCCCGGCCGCCCAGCAGACCCTCCGCGGCCTGCAGCCCTTCACCACCTACTCCGTTGGCGTGGAGGCCTGCACCTGCTTCAACTGCTGCAGCAGGGGGCCCACGGCGGAGCTGAGGACGCGCCCTGCTCCGCCCGCCGGGGTGGCCTCCCCCCACATCCAGGCGCTGGCCTCCAGGACAGCCTCCGTCCTGTGGAGTCCCCCCCTCTTCCCCAATGGCATCATCCAAAGGTAATCGGCCAGCCAGAAGGACGAATCAGCCCAAATAAGGCCTGCTTGTCGACATACCCCGCTCCCCGCCAGCAGATGCTTCTAGCCAATGGGCCAGATTTGCTGGTTTCCGTGGTCATGTCCCCTGCAAAGCATTTCAGTCATAATTCAACTAAGGATCGAAAGGAGAGCCACAAACTTGTCTTTAAATAAGAGCGATGCTGCCTGGCCTGGGTTCGCACTCGCTGGAGGAATTTGCGCCTCCTCCCTCGTGGTTCTCAAGTGATCCCTTCTGTAGCTTCTGCTGGGACATCCAGTCCTGTGGTTAACTCAGAATTTCCTCAGTCTTACTTAAAACATTGAAATGAGCCATTGTTTGAAAGAACAGAGAAGTTATTTCACTCAAAACAGTCGGGAGGAAATGATCTTTTTCATTTTTCACGAAGGAGAGCCGTGTTCTCAGTCTCTTCTGAAAAGAGAGAAAGGTCTCACTGCCCAGGATGACCAGCCGCTGGGCGGACGGCAGGGTGTGTCCATGTGGGACTTCCCTCACCGCCCCTGCTGCTCACCCCCACCGGCTCAATAAAGTGGGTCCACCCCCAGCCAGCGTGGCTGGTGGTTGAGTGTGTGAGCCTGTGAACCAGGAGGTCATGGTTTGATTCCCGGTCAGGGCACATCCCGGGGTTGTGGGCTTGATCCCCAGTAGAGGGCGTGCAGGAGGCGGCTGATGAATGATTCTCTCTCCCTCTCCCTTGCTCTCTCTCTGAAATCAATTAAAACACACACAACAAAATAAAGTGGGTCTGAGCTTTTCCCCAGGAATGGCAATTTTCAACAGTTTGTAGTTCAAGGAAAACAAAACAGATCCAGTTTCACAGGAGAGTTACACGGATGCCATGCCCCGTTTCCTCCTGACGTGTTCGCCCTCCTTCCAGCTACGAGCTCCAGCTGCACAGGGCCTGCCTTCCGCACACAGAGGCTCCCTGCACCCCCAGCCAGACGGAGACGCAGTACAGGGGCCCGGGGCCCAGCGCCAGCCTGGGGGGGCTCCAGCCTTACACCACCTACAGGCTGCGCGTCCTGGCCCACAACCAGGCAGGCAGCGCGGCCTCCAAGTGGATCCGCTTCACCACCCAGAGAGAGCGTGAGTACCAGCGGCCGCCACCACAACCAGAGACAGTCAGAGGGCAGTGGGCGAGGTGCATCATGAGGGGCAGGGAAAACCCATTTTATGAAAGGTTTTTGCGTGGAGGCCCCGTTTCATGGGCTGCTACTGAGACGGCAGTGAAGGTGACTGTGCAAAACATCCCCTAGCCGGGTGGCTCAATGGCTAGAGCATCCGCCCGTGGACTGAAGGGTTCCTGGTTCAGTTCTGATGAAGGGCATGTACCTGGGTTCCAGGCTTGATTCTTGGCCCTGTCCAGGCACGTGTCTCTCTCACATCGATGTCTCTCTCTGTCTCTCCTCCTCCCTTTCCCTCTCTCTAAAAATAAATGAGAAAACATCCTCCAATGAGAATTAACAACAAAAAAGCGTGCCTCTTGCACTTAATAACACGGAGATTTTAATGGACCGCGTTCCTCAGTGACCAGCCGGGCCATGAATTATTACACTCGCATTGCTGTTGGCAAGGCTCTTTAACACTCCTAGAAAACAAACAAACAGTTCAAGAAAAAGCTTTAAAAATAAATGGTGCCAATTGGACATAGTTCACTATCTAAGCAGTTTGGTTGGGGTGTGTGTGTGTGTGTGTGTGTGTGTGTGCATTTCATATAGTCCTTGGGGCTTTGTAGCAATAAATATCGATTTGCTATGAAAATGGCTATCTACTGTAGTTAATAGTGTTAAGGATCCTTTGCCTGTTAAAAGAGGGGAAAAGCAACAAAAGATGAGCTGCAGGGCTATGTTGGTGAGCAGAACCGTTGTATGTTAATGGTTTTCTTTCATAAAACACTACTCTCCATTGATTTTTTGGGGGGGCGAAGCAGGTGCAGTTTTGCTGAGAAAGCATTGCACACACGTTCCCACTGGTGGTCTTCTCTCCTCCAGCGCCCGTTTTATTAAACACTGAGGATCATAGAAAGAACTCTGGCAATGCGAAAAGCAATTTATTGCTCATATATGTATATTTTTAAAGGTACACACACAGTCGGAGGTCATCATTTTGCTAACATCCAGATGTCTCTCCCACAGCCCCTCAGTACCAAGCCCCGTTCTCGGTGACCAGCAACTTGACAGTGGTGTGTGTCAGCTGGGCCGACTCCTTCCTCCTGCACGGCCCGCTGAAGGAGTTTGTGCTGACCGACGGGGGCCGGCGTGTGTACCGTGGCCTGGACACCACCCTCTACATACCGAGGACTGGGGACCGCAGTAAGTGCCGGGCTTTTATACCTCAGTGAGGAAGGCGCTCGGGTCCCGAGCGTCACGAGATGGTCACTCTGAACCGTGGCCAGCAGGGCCTCAACGGCCACTTCAACTTTCGGTCCCTTCATGAGAACTTACACCTGTAAGTTTTAAAGGAACAGGTACAGACCATATGCAGAACAAGACACACTCTGTGTACCAGCCTTTCTCCTCTGATAATTCTTTTTTAATGGTTATTGATTTCAGAGAGGAAGGGAGAGTGATATAGAGAGAGAAACATCAATGATGAGAGAAACACTGATGGGCTGCCTCCTGCACGCCCCCCCTACTGGGGATCAACCCCGCAACCCGACCATGTGCCCGGAGCAGGAATTGAACAGTGACCTCCTGGTCCGTAGATCGACGATCAATCACTGAGCCACATAGGCCAGACCGTGATAATTCTTTTACTTTGTTATATAAGCTCTAAACTTCCCTAGTTCTGTTACACACACACACACACACACACACACGCTGTTAGTGCACTAATTGTAGCTCCATAATTATACAGTTAGAAACAGGTTTGCGTATTGGGTGAAACCTCACCCATTCCCCTGGCATTCTGCTTTCGGACGTTTTCCTGCTGTGATGCATTGTTCTTCTAAGAGTGTGCCCCCTGCTTGTGGGTGTGGATGACCGAGTCCCTTACCTTCTGTCCAGCCTTCCTTCTCCAGGTCACGTGCACCACGGAGGAAGGAAGTGTGAAGACGCCTCTGATCCAGTACGACCCCTCCACGGGCCTCGGTAAGCCCTGCCTCGCGCCACGTCTAGGGCACCGCCTGCTCCTTTTCCTAAAGAAACATGCGGGTGTTTGCACACATGTGCTGATGTGTTAGCATAGGTGCTGGGAAGGAATTGTGTGAAGGGTCGAAGGAAATCTTCAAAAGTCCTCCTGGAACGGACGTGAGGCAAGGAGTTAGGTAGACTCTTCAGATGCCAGTCGTTGACTTGTAGGCAGAGATCAGCTCCCCTCTTACACAGACCCTGCAGGGAACGTATTTGGTGAAATTATTACAAATGAGAAGCTCGCCCAGACAGTGATCTGTAGAGAAAGTCACATTGAAGAGACCAGAGGAAGAGAAAAGGCTCCGGTGCCAATCCGTGCTGATCAGAGCGGCAGTGTTCCAGATCTGAAACTAAACCAGTGATTTGGGGAAATGTCTCTCTTGTATCCTCCGTGAAAGATGGCAATCAACCATCAATACCAAGTAATGTAGCCAAAGAGAGAGAATTGCAACATTTTGGAACATCTTTTATTTATTTTTATTTTTAAATGTATATTTTTATTGATTTCAGAGAGGAAGGGAGAGGGAGAGAGAGAAACATCAATGATGAGAGAGAATCATTGATCGGCTGCCTCCTGCACGCCCACTACTGGGGATCGAGCCCGCAACCCGGGCAGGTGCCCTTGACTGGAATTGAGCCCAGGACCCTTCAGTCCGCAGGCTCTCTATCCACTGAGTCAAACCAGGTAGGGCTGGACCTTCTTTTAAAGTGAGTTCTACCCACAGTCTTTGAATCTAACATCTGTGAAACTTGACAATTTCAAAGGGCATGTTAGAGAAGTGCCCAACCTTTTCCATTAGCACGGACTTGGACGGATACCCTATTCTACAGTCCTGTCAGTACCGTCATGTCAGATTTGCATACACACTGGTAGTTGGCTTTTCTCTTAATAAACATTCCTATTATTCTGAAACTCAGGTGACCATTCAGATTGTTATCAAGGGTGGTTTTAGTATGTAAAGTAATACAATTAGTTCATTTTCCCAGACGTTTCATGTCTGGATGCCCCATAAACTTCTGAGAGTACCTAACACAGTTCCCCACATAGTCTGTCTCCTTTCACAGAGCAGCAGTGCCTGGAGCCGACCTCAGCTGGTATATTCAGCAGCCCAGTGTCTAAAGTGGACATTCAGAGGCCTGAGGGACCCCAGAACTCACCCCGGGTGCTCCTCAGGCTCGTGCCTAAGATGAGAACTTGAACGTGGTTTTTCCGTTGGCCCCGTACATTTTTTTTTTTTAGCAGTGGTTCTCAAATTTAAGTGAAAATAAGAGTCACCTCATTGTGCTTGTCTGTTACATAGTTTCCCGGGCCCCTGGCACAGACTCGGAAGCGGAGGGCCCAGGTACCTGCTATATGTATATGTATATGTATATGTATATGTATATGTATATGTATATATTTTAAAAATTGATATCAGAGAGGAAGGAAGAGAAGGGGAGAGAGATAGAAACATCAATGATGAGAGAAAATCATGGATCGGCTGCCTCTTGCATGCCCCACACTGTGGATTGAGCCCACAACCTGGGCATGAGCCCTGACCAGAAATTGAACCCTGACCTCCTGGTTCATAGGTCAGTGCTCAACCACTGAGCCACACCAGCCGGGCTAGGCACCTGCTCTGTAAGTAAGCCCATCCCAGTGGACCAGGTCCCCACATTGAGCACAGCCCACGGATGGGTCGAGTGCCTCAAAATGAAAGGGGACTTTTAAAGAAAGGTTCCCCTGATGAGAAGAGGAACTCCGAGGACTGTGCAAAGTCACAGATAATTCCGAGATGTGTTGTCCGACCGGCGTGAACAGTCAGGTCTCGTTTTCATGATGCAGCCTGTTCGCTGCTGCCGTCCTCTTGCCTGGAGGCAGCCTCCCAGCAGGAAGGCCAGGCCGGCTCCCTTCCCTCCTGCGGCTCTGAGCTCTTTCCTTTCCCAGGCTTCCCTCCGGCAGGCTGCCCTGCATTCCCCGCGTCCTCTCAGGCAAGGGGTCCACTGGGCCCATCAGATCAGCTTCTGGGGCTGTGGCCCTGCGCCACGCAGACAGGCAGCTCGGCTCTCTGAGGGCACAGCCAAGGTGGCGGTTTTATTGTCATCAAACAACACACATTGGTTCCTAATTAGGGGACTTCTGACCTGCGCTGTGACCCCCTCTTCATCGTAGATGTGCAGGAGCAGAGCCCTGAGGCACAGGGACTCTCGTGGCCACGGAGCTGTCAGAAGTGGACTTCAGGTCACTGAGTCGCATCCCTTCAAACTCCCTCCCCATGTCCTGCCCAACACGGGGCAGGAGATGGCAGACCGGCCGCCCGGAATGACCGCCCCTCCTCTCCCGTCCTGCAGGCCTGGTGCTGGCCACGCCCGGAGGGAAGAAGGGGGCGGGGAGCAGAGGCACCGAGTTCTACGACGAGCTGTGGTTCATCGCGCTGATGGCCGTGCTGGGCCTCATCTTGCTGGCCATCTTCCTGTCCCTGATTCTGCAGAGGAAGATCCACAAGGAGCCCTTCATCCGGGAGAGGCCGCCCCTGGTTCCCGCGCCGAAGAGGACGTCCCCGCTCAGTGTCTACCCCCCGGGGGAGACCCACATGGTTTGTCCGAAGGCCACCCGCTTCCAGCACCAGACCGGAAGGCTCACCTTCTTAGAGGGACACGTTCCCGGGGCCTCGTAACCGGGACTGGGTGGTTGTTGTGTCTGACTGAGCGTGAGGGCTGGGAGCCGAACTCTAGGGCCGTGGTCAGCAAACTCATTAGTCAAAGAGCCAAATACCAACAGTACAATGATTGAAATTTCTTTTGAGAGCCAAATTTTTTAAACTTAAACTCTATAGGTAGGTACACTGTTATTAACTTAATTAGGGTACTCCTAAGGCTTAGGAAGAGCCACACGCAAGGGGCCAAAGAGCCACATGTGGCTCACGAGCCAGTTTGCCGACCACGGGTCTAGAGAATTCTTTTTGTTGTTGAATCCTCACCCGAGGATATTTTTCCCATTGATTTTTAGAGAGAGTGGAGGAGACAGAAACATAGATGTGAGAGACACACATTGATAGGTTGCCTCCACACAGGGATTAAGCCTGCACCCGAGGTACATGCCCCTGATTGTAATCGAACCCGGGACCCTTCAGTCCATGGGCCGGTGCTCTATCCACTGAGCCACACCGGCTAGGGCGAGTTTCAACACTAAAAGGTGGAAATGAGCGAATGGTAGCCTTGTCCGCCTCCCGGGTCTCCTTTCCCGGGACACAGCAGGGAGCAGGGGGGAGACCCTGAAGAGGCTGCCGTGCCCCAGGAGCAGGCGTGCTGGGGGCGGGGAGGGGCAGGCTCCCTGGGAGGCCGGAGCTGCGTGGCTGGCGCGGGATGCAGTGTGTGCAGGTGTGTGTCCTGGGGCATGCGCATCCCAGGGAGGCAGGGGGGTGTGAGTGTGCTCGGCTGTCACTGGAGAGACACTAAGGTTGTGCTGTGAAGTGCCGCCAGCGCTGACCCCACCTCCCGTCTGTCCCCAGTTTGACTCCGTGGCTGACGTCTCAGACGCATGCAGCAATGTCACCCTCAAGAGCTATACCATGCACTTCGAGGTAGCTCCCTCCGTGTGCTGCGTGGGTGCATGGCCCTGGGGTGGCGTGTTGACAGGAGGGGGAACTCGGACCCTGCCCATGTTTAAGGGCAGCTAGACCTGCCTTTCAGCGCGTTCTGGGGCCTCATCAGGTTCTAGGTCTTCGAGTGCCTTTGTGTTCCTGATATTAGTACCAGACCTGTTTTACTGCGGAGGCTGGAGCCTATAAGGGGAAAGATCCGGGATGAGAAGAAAGGGAGGGAGAAGTCCAATCCACCTTTTTTTTTTTTTTAATCCTCACCCGAAGATATTTTTTCATTGATTTTTTTGGGAGAGTGTAAAAGGGAGGGGAAGACAGAAACATCGATGTGAGTAAAACACATCAATTGGTTGCCTCCTGCAGGAGCCCCAACCAGGGCCCGGGCTGGGGAGGAGCCTGCAACTGAGGGACGTGCCCTTGACCAGAATCGAACCTGGGACCCTTCAGTCCGCAGGCTGACGCTCTATCCACAGAGCCACACCGGCCGGGGCCAAGCTGCACACTTTAAGTGCAGTACGAACGTGCTCCCTTAGCGGGGCCATGGGAAGGGGCTGCTCGGGGCGTTCCACTGATCACGGCAACTTCCTCTGCAGGGCTTGGCCGACACCAAGATCCCGCGGTCGGGGGCCCGCGTGAGCCTCAGGAGCAACCACAGCATCTCCGTCCTGCGGATCCCGAGCCAGAGCCGGCTCAGCCAGGCCTCCCAGGGCTCCCTGCACCGCAGCGTCAGCCAGCTGCTGGAGCTGCACGACAAGAAGGTCCTGGTGGACAACGCGCTGTGGGAGACCATCATGGGCCACGACAGCGGCCTGGTGAGTGCGTTCTCCCGGGGCCTTCGCTCAACCCCCGAGCGGGATGGCCTCCTGCCCCTGCTGGGGGCTGCCTCCCCCTCACCCGGCACAGGGCACCCTCTGGCCCTTCACCCAACAGCTCACTGGTGTCGCTGACTGTGGGACGAGCCGGGTAGAAAAGTCGTCTTGTTTTGTTAGCACACTGTACAGCTCAAAAAATACACTCATGAGTAAGTGAAGAGACACATGGTAGAAAGGACGGGAAACGTAATGGGCTCTGTTGTTTGCCATGAGCCCCCGGTGACTGGAATGAACAAATCCCCAGCTTGTACCGCCGGGCAGCTTCTTCCTTGTGCCGACTCCCTAGGTGTCTGCTGGCTGCTGGCGGACGGTCCTTGGGGACAGTAGGTAATAAACAGAGCCAGCTAAGGGCTTCGCTCGCACTCCCCTCCACGGCAGAATTCACCACCGGCATTTCTCCCACCCTCTGCTCCTGCTCTCCCCTGTCCTTCTCCCCAAGGTCTAACTTTTCCGTCACCCCAAGAGCTGCTGGCTTCCTTGAAGCCCTTCTTAACTAAGGGAGACTCTTAAAGCAAGTTCCCAGACTGCAGGTTCCAATCACAGTGACAAAACACACAGTGGGCTTATCGGGCATGCTGTGTGATAGCCATTTAAAAATATGTATTTTTTGATTTCAGAGAGGAAGGGGGAGAGAAACAGCCATGATGAGAATCATTGATTGGCTGCCACCTGCAAGCCACCCACTGGGGATCGAGCCCACAACCCTGGCGTGTGCCCTGACCAGGAATCAAACCGTGACCTCCTGGTTCATAGTTCGATGCTCAGCCAGAGCCACGTTGGCTGGGCATGTGATAGGCTGTGTGTGTGTGTGTGATAGGCTTTTTTAAATGGAGGATTTCCTTGAGGTTAGCAGGACTAAGTTCCACGGTTCCATCTCAGATCTAGTTTCTAAGTGGCAGGAATCACTGTTCCAGTCTCATGTCGGATGCACGATGGCGGCCGCAGGTGGCTCAGCGCAGCACAGGGAGGGCTCAGGTGCCGGTGTCCTCGCCCAAGGGCAGAGTCCTTTTTTCATGAACTGGGACCTGAGAAACATCCTGTGACTGCAGAGCCATTTTCCACTGTCCCACGAGGGGCCATTTGTGCCTGCTGTCCAGGGCTAGGAGCAGGCAGCATGCCCAGCAGTGCTGGGACTGCTCCGGAGATGCCAGTAGGTGGCGCATTAACTTTCCTTATGCGCCTGAACCTACTCAGTACACAAAGGCAGTGGGAGTGGGGAGCAGGGAGCCATAGAGCTTGTGTTCCGGCTCTTCCGCTTGCATTTTGAACTAAATCTCAAATGTGTGTGTGTGTGTACACGCACACACACACACACACACACACACACACACGTATAAAGGCTGCGTAAGTACTCCATTTTTAAAATGTTCTTACTTGCCCACCCCACTTTTATATATTGTCTCCACTTTGCTGACCAGAACACAGGCTTAGAAAGATGGTGTGGCACAATGCGCTCCTCCGTGACACATACATTGGCTTAGTGTGTAGCTCACCTGTGCGTGTGACCTGATGCTTCCCGTGAGTTTCAGGCAAGGAGGGCTCCGACCACACCTCAGGGGATTAGAACTGCGGCCGGGGGGCGGGCGCTGCGACAGCGAGCCTCACCTAACCAGACGGCTTCTTTCCAGTACCTGGACGAGGAGGACCTGATGAACGCCATCAAGGGCTTCAGCTCCGTGACCAAGGAGCACACCACCTTCACCGACACCCACCTGTAGGGCCGCCGCCTGCAAACTGTGAGTGAGCCTGGGCGTGGCTGCACGCCCCATTCCCGCGCCATCTCCCTGACACACCAGAGGCAGAGCCGCTGCTCGTTATCTGTCATCCTTTAAGGACATGAGGTCGGTCCCCCTAGCAGAGGTCGTTGTTCTGGTGTCTGAAACAAAGGGTGCTGAGCACACGAACTCTCTCATTGTGAGGAAGCTGAAAACTACACTTTCACCTGGCCCTGGCTGTGGCAGAGAGCCCACAGGTAAAACCATCAGTGGGCGCAGGGCAAGAGAAGTCAGTCTCAGGGCGAAGTGATTCCGAGAGCATGTCCCTGCGGGTCCCACGACCCTGTCAGGACAGCTATTCCAATGGTCACAGCCGCAGAACCAACCCCGACTTCAGCCCAGCGGGGTCATTCAGGGGCACACCCTGGGGAAGGGTTTGTACTCGGTTACACTGTTCAGAGACGTTCCCGACCTGCCCCAGCATCACAGTTACAAGGGTCTGTTCCCAGCGGCCTTTTACTCCTGCAAAAGGCTGTGTAAGTACTCAGCTTTTTACATTTTCTCACTTTCCCACCCAACTTTTATGTGACTGACGAGAAAGATGGGACAGGTAATTACAGCCCTTAGTAACACCCACCTTGTGCTTCCCTGGCAACGTCAGTTACTTTCATGCATATGAAGTGCTCCCTCTCGCCTCCCTTTTTTGTTATGGGAAGAAGACATGGACAAACGCATGTAGGTACACGTTAAACAGCTGTTCCTAAAACAACTGAAAACACAGTAGTCTTCATCCTTTTTATTTGACTTGATAAATAAATACAGGAGAACGGTTGTGAAACCACTGGCAATATGGTAAACTTTTAAAGCATTTATTCAATTTTACTCACTGATTTCCTGGAATGAGAATATATACATTTTTTACCAATAAATGCTTAATGCTTCACAATTACCCTATTTGCAGATACTTGAAAGTCATTCCAATCACATGGAAAAAAAATACAAAAAATTTTTTTATTCTTACAATTTAAAATATATTCAAAATAACATTTTTGCAGCAGCCCAAACCTTTGACAGAAATTTCAGAGCTGTAGTCTCCTGAGCATCTCTAGGCGCAAGCGGCGGGCCTTACACGCCATGCACATGGAGAGCCGCAAACCTCACATGTCAACTCTGGTCGCGCAATGTTAAAATCAGACTTGTTAGTGACGTCTCTGGGTCCGTAAATATTCCAGCGCATACGGAAGAAGGGGGATGGTTCTGTTTTGGATGTGTGGCAATTAACTGATTAACAAAGTAGCCACGTTCTGATTTAATAGTTTGGGTTATTAACACGGTGGCTCCTACTCGAGGCAGACTCGCACTTGGTAGTGTTCCTTTCTGGGCGCTCATAGCTTTGTCCTTATTCCATCTGTTCAAACACAGACAACTGCTACCACTTGAAAGAAAGTTGAAGTGGACTTTGGGCATTTACTATTGGTGATGCGTGCTAAGATTTAAGACCTACACTTACAAGTACCCTCAGCAACTCTGCCACCAGGGCAGCCTGGTGTTCAACATCAATAGTGTTTTGAATGACACGGTATTTCTCCACAAACATAGCACCTCATTAAGTATCAGGTAAACACTGTGCAATCACAATTAGGTTGAGAGACTAAGTTCCACGGAGAGAAGGTGTGTGATTTACGATAACCTTGCAAGGCAGGCCTCAGGCATAATCTACATGAGGAATGTGGTCGGTTGGTTCCCATATTCTCAGGGGTGCTCACCTATACGGTGCCATCTGGTTAGGGTGGGGTGGTTCCTACACGTATTTCTGAGCTCCCTGGACTAGCTTTACAAATGATCAATTGAACACGCTTGTAAACCTAAAAATAATCTTCAAAAAGGTCAAAAGAGCTCTAGTTTTTTTCTTTATCCATCTCATTCTGTGAAAAAGATATTAAGTGAAGTCCAACGTTTTTTGTCAAGTTTTGGTGTAGAAGCTAGTGTACTGGATCCAGTTGGACTTCCTCTACAGCAGGGGTGGGGAATGTCCGGCCCGCAGGCTGCACAAGGCCCTGCCTGGGCATGGGTGGCGAGGCCGTTACATGTCCGACCGCATGCAGCAGGCTCACGTTGAAGCTGGTAATTCATACAGCCTACGCGTAATGTCAGATGGCCAAAGGCCCTTGGCCGGAAAAGGTCCCCACCCCTGCTCTGAGTGAACAACACCCACCCTGCCGGGGGAGTTCACAGGCTGTACTCCTGCCCCGAGGAGTCGCTCTTCTTGTGCCGAGGGGACGGCGTGGTCTTGGTAGGAGAGGGGGACGCAGTCCCGGGCGAGTCGGTGCCTCCGTCGGAGGTGCTGGGCGAGGAGGCCAGGTGGGGCCCTTTCTTCCTGCCCAGGAGCCCTCCTCCGTCGAACCCGCCTCTCTTGTGGAGCTCCCCTTTGTCACCATCATCCTCGGGCGCCCTCTTCTTGGGTTCCGGGGCAGCGTCGGCCGCTCTGTGCGCTTCCGACCCACCATCGGACTCCCTCGCGCTTCTCGTTTCGGCTCCAGGAGCCTTGCTCTCGGGCCCAGCACAGTCCCCCGCCGCCCGCTTCACCTCCGCCTGGATGGGGCCCGAGGTGGCGTCTTCCGGCTCGGCGCGCTCCAGGTTTCTGTTCAGGTTGAGGGTCTGGAAGTCGCGGTAGCTGTGGAAGCTCTCAGTCCGCCGCGCCCGGGCCAGCAGCGGGCTCTCCCGGTACGGCCGCACGGAGCCATACGTGGCTGCCTCGTGGGTGGTCTCCTGGTGCTGCAGCTGGAGGCTGGAACGGGTTTAGAAATCACAGGTCAGGAATTAAACCACAGTATATGCACGTGACATAAATATGTAAAGACACTACGTTCTTGTTCTTATTTCTATCTGTAAAAATACATTTGAGTACTTTATGAAATTGCGTGTGTATAAACTACCCATGCAAATATCCCAGATGTAGTCAGTGAAGTGGGATTCTGTTTTCAATTACAGTGGCATAAAGTATGTATTAGTCCCAGGTGTACAACCGTGATCAGGCCTTCATGTAATGTACAATGTGATACCCCGTAAGTCTAGGACCCATCTGACACGGTAAGGTTATTACAGTATTGACTGTACAGTGGAACCTCGTTTCTCGAACAGTTCGCTTCTCACCCTGACAACCCTTCCCCGCTGACGCCTGTAGGATCAGCCTCGCCTCCCTCAGGTGATTAAGGAGAGAACACACAAATACACATTTTAGCAGTTTCCCTCGGCTAAACTCTCAGAATATTGTGCTGTAAATATTTGTGTTTTGCTTTCGTTGCTGCTTGTGTTTGTGTATAGATTACACAGCCAATTAGCCATGTACTATATAGATGAAAGGTTAAAACAGGAATCATTGGGGGGTCGAATGGATTATTTCTAATAGGAAGGAATGATTCACTTTTCCAACAGCCCCCAGCACAAATCAAGCTCGAGAAATGAGGTCCCACTGCATTCCCTACGCTGTACCTCACGCCCTCGTGACTGTTCCTGTAACCCCAGCTAAGTGTCTGGATGGAAAGCTGGAAAAAGCTGGAGAAAGGGCTTTAAAACCACGGTAGAACCAACGTAATTCAGTATCAGGCCTTCAGTTTAGATTTGGATTTTTAAAATACATTAACTAAAAAGATGTAATATGTCTTAAAAGTACACAATGCATGCAAATTCCGAATCGTCATGTTGTACACCAGTAACTACTGTAGTGCTTGCTGTATGTCAATTACACCTCAGGAGAACAAACTGCATAATGTCAAGATCAGGAACAAAAGTCACAGATGATGATCTTTCTGATTTCCTTTGAATGATTCTCGATCACAAAACAGGCACCCAAATGAGCAGAAATTCACAAAATAAGGTAAAGGGTAAAAATGTCTTCCAATGCAAAGAACCAGATGCATGCAGTGGAGACCTTGAGTGAGAAAAGTGTGACTGCGACGTGACTAAAAAGCGGCCTTTATGAACGCGTCCCCCGGAGCAGCCGCCCACCTGGAGCCGGCCTCGCGGAGCCGGCTGTGCTGCAGGGAGGCGGCCGGGCTGATGCTGGGCGTGGCGCAGCGGGAGGTGCTCAGGTCGCACTGGTCCAGCAGCTTCAGCAGCTCCTCCTCCGTGGGGCCGCCTGCATCTGAGGAAGCACAGGATTACACCGCTGCCTGCTGCTGCCTGCGCGCCCCGTACCCGGGTCCCCGCGACGCCTACCCTTGTCCTCGCTCTTGCTGACCATGTCCATGGCGGTGGTCAGGTCCCACATCTGAATGCTGCCGTTGGTGTGGCCGGTGAACAGGTAGCGCCGGGGCCGGGAGCCCATCCTGCTGGAGCCCTCGCACTCCCGCACGGTGAAGGCGGAGATGGTCGTGCAGTCCACGGCTTGGATCTCGCATATTCTGTAAGCGATGGCACACAGTCGTAAACCACGGGAAGGACAGCATTGCAGTTAAAGTAATTCCAAAATCTGAATTAGAGTCAGAGTTGAATACACCATATACACAAACAGATGTAAAGGGGTCAAGGCGAGTCACAGGAATCAAAGTTAAACTGTTTCTTTGAGTCTCATGGAAAGGTTCTTACAAAATAACGCAGTAAAAGCCATCGAAACCAGGCAAATAATTTAAGGCAATCTTGGAAGAGCCTTGGTAAGACATGAGCAGTTCTTTCAAAGGAGTTACAGACATTCACTAGGAAAGATGCTGCAAGTCATTGAAGATTTCTGTGTAAATTACAAACATCTGAAACCAGAGGCCTGCGAGCACCCTCCATCAGGACGATACTCTGACCTCTCGGAGCCGGAGCTGTCTGTAAGCAGAAGGCGTCGCATTAGCTGCTTAAGGGGCTGCTGTTCTATTTCTGCTTATTTTTATACATGTAGCTTTTCCTCTGGAATCGTAAAGTTAACAGGTATAAACTAACTGTAGTTGGTACAACACATTGCTACTGTGTGAGCTAAAGAGAGGAGGGAGGAGGTTAGACCTGAACAAGGAGATGAAATACTATGTTGTCAGAGGCTGTTAACAACAGCAGTTTTAATAAACATTTGGCAGCTTCTTCAAATATGCACAGAACACTGAGTGATTTATAACATTTCTCAAGGTAATAATTTCGTCTTTGCATGAACTTCGATAAAAAATTTATCATCTCAGATTTTTTTAAAATAGTAAGAAATTAGAAATAATATGCTGAAGGATAACCAAGAAATTATTAAAAGCAGAGTAACATTAATATGAGTATCCATAACTCTCTTAAGTACTAATAGGAATTTTGACATGCAAAAAGGTGTTATGTCTTTAAAGAAGAGAAATGTTATAGCTCAATGTGTCTGAGGCGATAACATTTTTAAAACAGCCAAATGGACAAGGAAGAGGAAACTAACGTGTACTCGGCATCTATGCTGGTTCGGGCGACACCGGGTAGGTCATGTTTTTTACTCATTTGATCCTATGCCGTCCTACAAGGTGGGGACCTTCTTTTATAAAGAAACCGGGGCTCAGAGAAACAAAGCAACTGAGGGTGAGTGTCAGCGGCTGGCGAGAGGAAGCGCCAGAACCCGCGTTCGGGTCAGCTGCCCGCCTCCCCTCCCGTTTGCTCTGCCAGCACTGGTCCTTCCTGACTGTCCAGCATCAGGAAATCTTACGTGAATCCTACAGAACAAGCACTCCATGTCCTGCCCTGGCTCCACGTTAAGCAGGGCCGGGCGGTGGGCAGACTCCTCGGCCGTGTGCGCCCGCAGGCTCATCAGCGATTCCACACGGTTGTCTGAGGAGGAGTCCTGAGCGGGCCCCGGCCCGGGAGCCTTACCTCTTCCCAGTGGAGGAGAGCCTGACGAACAGCTTGTTGGTGATGGGCACCACTTTCTGGATGAACACCTGCTGATCATCTCGCTCGCCAAAGGGCCCTTGATCAGACGATGCCAAAAGAAGTTCAAGTTTAAATGGTTTCATTGAACATTAATACTGGGGGGGAAAGGATTTTTCACGCCTGTCAATGTAGCCTTGCATTCCACATCAAACAGACAAAATGCAAGGACTTCAACTTGCATTAAAACATTTTTAAGAAATGCATGTTTCAAAACTGTTTTGCAGTGAGGCTGTTAAAGCTGAAGGCAGGAATAAGCTTAGGAGTGTCCATGGTCAGTGCCCGTGGGAACCCGGGAATGCATAAGCTCCACCTTTGTACTGACCTTTTTTTGGGGGGGAAGGGGGGGGAGCCAACATGCAAAATCTTAAAAATAAAGTGCAACCCCATTAAGTAGAATTTAATGAATCAGAAGCCTGTTGCACCCTGCAAAGTCTTCTTATCTAATTAAGGAAAAGATTCAATTCTTTTTACTTGGTTGTACTTGGCAAGGCAAATCATTGACTCATCCATTTTAGAAAGATTCTTCACATAAGTGTTTTCATAAAAAACTTAAATGTAGTATTTTAATAATTCTCTTACCCCGTCATACTCAATATCTAAAATAACAAAGTATTATTCACAAAAGTATATGATGTACACGATATAATTCACACATTACCTTATGTGAATCATACCTAAGGAGATGAACAATTACATCTTCATTAAAGAAATAAAGTGCTCCAATTCGCATAACCATCATGGCTTTTAATTATAAACAAAAATGGTTAGCTTTGGAGATATGTACTAAATCTGTTTTAAATGGATTTCTTAATTTCAATCTCACTTCCAGGTTTCTACTGCTGTTCACACTCTGCCCCGGCCACAGGATGGGAAAGCCGAACACGCTCACCGATGTCGTTCCCGGAGGAGTAGCTGCCGGGACTCTCCGTCTCCTCCAGAGACAGGATCTTGAACGAGGCGAGAGGAGTGGAGCCGGGCTGGGTAGAGATCATGCCTCTGAACCGCGTCACCGTCCACGTGCGGACGTGGTTGTTATCTGCACAGACTACGAGGCAGAAGAGGGAGGAGCTAGTAATACGGGTCTGTAAGAGCACCAGCAAACACAAACACACTCACTTTTCACTGTGCTCACCACTGAATAGATAGATCACAGCACATCTTTTCGAGTGGCAAATGGCATGTTTATCTTAAAATTACACTTAATTTGAGAGAGCTGAATATGATTTTCCTGCTGCACATGTAAGGTATGTAAGTACATCTATGGACCCTCATAAAAGTGGCCTATAGAGTAGAAAAGGGTAAAGAAAAGTATTTGTAAGAGAAAAGATAGTAAACAAGTTGCCTAGTTTGTTTTTTAAACCACAGAAACTTTCTCCTTATGTTACTCAGATATTAAACAACCTAGACCAGGAGCAACTGAAAACGTATCGTCACAAATGACATTTGTCAGAAGCTATTAGGAACCCACTGACAGTTACATGAGAAAAATTAAGATTCCCTATAAAGCTGAGAACTATTTTTATATCAAGTAAGAGTATGTATTTTAAAAATATACTCTAACTTCATTTAGTTTTTCATATAAATATTAAGTAGGCATATATTGAGATAATCCTAACAAGTAGCCTCTCTTTTTTTCCCCTTTGGTCTGAACACATAATGATACTTTTTGGCTTATATTTTTAAATTACTGTAAATTTTGTGGCATACCTTAATAAAAATGTATACTAATTTGACATGATTTCAGAAACTTATTACCAATAAGTTATGAACTCATCAGTAAATACTAGGAAAACATCTGAAATTAACGGTAGATATACAACAGTTTTTACTGGAAAAATGCCATAGTTGCACATTTTAAAACAAAACTTTAGAAAGGAATTTGATTTTTTCTAATTGCAATAGGAATAAAAAATGTACAAATGTTACTTAGGTAACAAAATTCTCAATTCTCAGAATACCAGCTTTCTGTTAAAAAGACATTTAGTTCTAGGCTGTTTATTCAGCTTCATGGGTAATAATATCCTGATTTCACTATTAACCCAAGGATTCAGAAAAACACCT
>NW_006289087.1:6264827-6271792 GCF_000327345.1 Myotis davidii
AAAAGAATGTCATTACATTTATACCAGTATTTACATATTTTTACACTTATACTGATGTCCACCAGGTGGCAGAAGAGTACAGCTGAGCACTGCATGCATAAAGTACTCCAGATTTGTGGCTAAGGTGGACATTTTTCTTGACAAATTTACTTAAATCTCAAACCGACATGAAATAGTGGATATTAAAATGCAAGTTTTACTGCAGTTCTTTGGCACATGCTACAATATCACCTCCATCAAAATAAGAGCAGTTACTGCTGAGATTTCTAAGCACTGCCATGTAAAAAGAACCCTGCAAAACAGCCTTTCTCACAGGGTCAAACGGCCAGACCCTCTGCCTCCCTCTTGGAGGGGTTTGCAGTCGGCTCTGCCACAGAAGCTAGTTCTTCACACACCAGGTGCCGACTCGAGGACGGGACACGTGGGCTTGGTTTGGGATCTGGCTGCGGCCCTGGGCCTGCAGACTTCTCATCGAGTGCAGTGATGCAAGTACTTCAACTTGCATTAAAAATGTTTAAAGAAATACCTACTTGTAAAAAATGGTATTTTGTACCGAAGGGAAAATACGCCTAGGAATGTGCACGAGGCTGTTTTGCTGGTCTTCCGGTTTGTGACATCTAGGGAGTCCCCAGGCACGGCTCCGCGAGCGGCGGCCTCTCGAGCAGGGACCCTCCCCTTACCTGACACGAGGTGCTTCTCGGACAGCATGATCTTGGTCACGGGGCTGCGGTGCACGGTGAAGGTCTGGAAGAGCTGCGGGCCTGACCCCACCGTCTCGGGGTGCTGCACGATCACCCGCACTGCCCCAGAGCTGGTACCGTAGGCGATCTCAATCCAGTTCCCACTGACACCTGGGGCGCAGGGGCGGGAGGGGGACATTAGGCCACAATAAACCATGACGGAAGCTGCCCTCGCAAAGCTCCCCTGCGAGGGGGGCAGAGCTGACCCCGTGCCCACCAGCCCCATCGGCCCAGCTCAGGAACCGGGGACTCTCTGACCCTTCCCTGCACTGTGTCGGATTCTCATAGCAGCTCTCACACTGATCGTCTACTCCCGTCTATTCACCTCTACTCCCTACGGACCGAAGCCTAATCACCTTTTTATCCAGGTCACCCTGTAGAGTGCCCGAGACCTCACAGGAATTCTTTAAACATGTATTGAGCAACACATCGGATGCAAAGCCACAGTCCGTGTTCCTGCTAGCCCAGCATGACCATCTCTTGTACTTTTACTCTGCTGCAATACAGAATCTTCCTGGAGGAGTCGAGTGGTGAACTAGTATATCCTATTTTACAGTTTCAAAACCCTTCGCCCTGGATCACACACCCCACCTGGTTACATCACACTCACCGCCTGTCTCTAACCCTGCCCAGCTCCTCCCGTCAGGCCACCTGTGGCCTCTGTTTCTACACAAGTGCCCAGGCCCCACCCAGGGTTAAGGAAGGATGGGGTTCAGTGGCCTGTCCTCTTCAAGAGCTTCAGATAGGGAGCCTCTGACTCTACCAGCTCCTGGTCTGGTTCACCTCACTGCCTGCAGGCCCTGGAAAGCACTTCTCCTGGCCTGTGGGCGGCTCCTGCCTCCGCAGAAGCAGTGCAGCCTCTAATTCAGACAAAGGAACTGCTGCTCACTCTGCAGAGGGCAAGCTTGCTGTGAAGGGCTGGGCAGCTGAGATCCTAACCTGTGCACCCACCTGTCTATTCCAGCCACAGCGGAGCCAGAGACGGCCCAAAAAGCATTAATGAAGAGCACTGGCCTGGCTCGCTGAGCCCAATATGTTAAAATCTCACCTGTTTCAAACCAAAACCCCTGGTGCACTAGAACATTTTTTTCGGACCAAAGAAATTATTTCCTTTGGTGAATTATATAAAATGACATTTTATCAGTAACATTCACACCTACTGATATCATTGTGCACATTTCCTAAAATTCCTTTCATTACTGATAATTTAAAGTTCCCATGTATGTTTACTGTTCACCCCAGTATATAAAAACTTTGTAATTTACGAACTTGTTAAGTGCATTGCAAAGGCCTTTGAAAGGCAATGAAAGTTATAGACACTGAACTTCCAAGTAAAATGCCTTTCCAGAACTTAAACCTGACATCTGCAAAGGAAATAAGCTCATCTCTGTCCAATAAAGATGAGCAGTCTGAGAGCTTTTGTCTCTGGTTGAAAAATATAAAGCCTCCTAACTTCAAAACAAAACCAGCTACTGCAATAGGAAGGTCAGTGTGTCACTATTGGTAATCTGGGTTGACGCTGGAGGAGGAGGCAGGTGCGATGTCACACCCCGCCGCCTGTCTGGGCCGTGCCTGACTTCCACATGAAAGCAAGTGTAGTCCTGCAGACGGGACGGAGGCCCGGCGCTGCAGAGGGGGAAGAACGCAGGGCGCCTGCGGCACTGACTTGTCTTGGGGGTGAGGTACACGCTCAGCGCCGTGATGGCGTCATTGGAAGGGTCGTGATAGAGTTCCGTCACGAGGAGGTCGTTGTCCTTCATCCGCAGAGGGAACTTCTGCATGTCTGCAACAGAAACGCCCAGGTCATGTCGAAACCAACAGTGCGTGTATTTAACACTAAGGAAGGTGACGTATTCTTGTCGTTTAGAAGAGCCCTGGGAAGCGGGACGCGCTCACTCACCGATGTAATAGATGGACCCGTTGTTACAGCCGAGCAGGAGGAACGACCCCGCGGTGTCGTAGCTGGTTATGGGGACGACATCTTGAACCTGATGTGGCGAGATGTCATCAGATGTCAGATATTAATTACAATTTATTTCCTCCATTTTCTCAAAATTCTTTTAATAAAAAAACACCAATATTCACTGTAAGTGGGGCTTAGAAATGGGTGTTTTGTATGTACACACATGCGTGTGCACATGCACAGCGAATGGTGAAGGACCACGTATGTGATTCCCTTTAAAGTTTTTAAAAATGTGAATTTCCACAGGGGCACATGGTTCTGAGACCGCAGCACTCTGAGGACTGGAAGGCCAGGTCTGAGCAGGGCACACAGCGATCAAGGCCGGCTCAGTCACCTAGTGAGGGCAGACTGAGACCAGAGCACAGATCAAGCGACTTCCGCACAGTACGTCTTCCCTCGATAACCTTCCTTTCTGTGAAAAGACAGCTCCCCTACTTTCACTCTGCCCGCTGCAGGCTTCACCTGTTTCCTAGGAAACGGCATTAAGGCAAATACGCTTCATGTTCTGTTTTTTCAAGCACTAGAATAAAAATTCAGTTTCCAAGCAGATCAACATACTTGCAAATTAATAGCTGCTTATATTTGTGCTAAAGGAAAAGCAAAGGGCATGATTTTTACTACAAAACCAAACCAAACTGAAAGTATGGTTTGCTAGAGCAGAGCAGTGACCATAAGGAAGATCCATGCTCTTCCCTGGGCACAGCTAGGAGGTGCCACTCAATGCGAGTCTCTCCACGCACCAGGCACTTCAGCACGGGCAGAGGGGTGAGAGGCTTGTGCATTGTGGGCAACAAGAAAAGTAACGACAGTGCAGTGCGATCGGCTGGGGATCTGGACAGTCACGGGGAAGAGGAGGGGAAGGACGTGCTGACAGAGCAGCAAGTATGAAAGCACAGAGCCAGGCCCGTTCCTGTGGAAAGGAAAGCACAAAAGGAGCTAAAATGTTCAACTCAAATCACGTCTAGGATTTAAGAAATGGCAAATCACAGTTTAAACACTTTTCGCAGAATGACTTCCAATTCTTAAAAACGGTTAAATTTTATCCAGAAGCAAATTTGCCACTAAATTTATTCACTTATTCTGTAAAATCAAATGGAGACAAAATGGACTCCACAACAAGCAAACAGGTGCACAGTCAGCAGGGGTTTCAGACGCTCTCCGGCTGCCACCTGCCCAGGTAGAACTCACCTGCCAGTGCTGAGTGACGGCGTTCCACACGCCCACCTTCCCCGTGTGGCTCGTGGCCACCAACTGGTTACCGATGAAGAAGAGAGCGTCCACGGGGACGCCGAGGCTGAAGACTCCTAAGATAGTGAGAAATAATGAGGCTCATCAGTCATCAATCAAACCCAAACCTTAAAGACATCTTAAAGACGACTACTTTTTACCTAGGCTCCTGTCTACAAATTAGGTGGTAAACACTTTGGGGACCAGAAAGAAGCAACTCTTCAGCAGCTTACACTCCCCTAAGCAGACAGACGGATGCCCCAAGTCCTCGCACACCGATAGGACGGCCTGTCATCGGAAGCCGTGGTTCCCGCACCTGTTGATCATTCTGACTTGCCGGGTAGATTTAAAACGAACAAAATAAAATAACCGGTGCCAGGAGCCACGCCAGGCCCTCAATCAGAAAGCCACTGCGCTGCTGGAAAGTACATGGAGATTTAGCTGCAGCTCGTGGACCAGATGTCTGGGAACCACTGGTCTGAGGAATACAGACTTGGGACCCCTCATGATCTAGAGCCTGGAAATAAGCAAAAAAAAAAGGGGGGGGGGAGGGACAAACAAAGGAGTCACTCCACACTCAGACCCCCAGGCCTTGACTCCGCTGTCTAAACTCCTTGTTTCCCAGCAAGTAGATTACACTTGTTTCCCAGTGTAATTTATACAAAAGGCACTATGTTAGGCCATGGATTGACAACACAAACCAGGAGCTTATGGTATAAATAGAGGAAAAAATGCCAACAGCCAATTAGAGCCTAAGGTAACAGTATCAGAAGATACACAGGTATAAACTACCCAGAGAGGGCCAAGGGGTAGGAAGGGTTTGAGAATATTTCTTAGGAAAGAAGCCATGTGAGTGGGTTTTTAAAAGGTGAGCAGGAGTCCACCAACTGGGGGACTGGGCATGGGAAGCCCAGGGAATCTGAGGAAAGGGGGAGGGGGAGTAGTGAGGGAGGTTGGAAGGACCAACATTCCACACTGAGAGCAGGAGCGTGTCTTGACGTCTGACACAGGGAAGCCTGGGCTGCCCTGGGCGTGCACAGCTGGGGTGGGGGCCCTGGCGCCTCCCTGGTTCTTGCTCTCTCGTCTCTAAAGCAGCTGCAGTTAAGGTCTCGGTGTCTAGTTCACCTTCAAAATGTCACAATCCAATTATGACACAAATAGTATCACCTTAGTTATTTGAAAAACACTTTATGAAAACTGTCTTTTTATCCAAAAATGATGGGAAAATACCTCACCTATTTGTTTAATGTGGATTTTAAGCTGTGTCAGGTATCAGTTTTTTACTTTTAAAAAAGTACCTATTATGTGACTACATGAACAATTTTCTCAGCATCTAGCTTAGGAAAAACAAGGCATTACAGAAGTCATCGGGAGAAACAAACCAATTAAATGCAATGGCAGCATGTATTAAAACCGTACGCCGGGAGAGAGAACTGATTTCTTTTGAACTGTATGTACACCTGTAGCAGGTATGCCTCTTTCTGTGCAAACCTGTACTGCACACAAACAAGACCAACAGCAATCAATAACCCCGTGAAAAGTCTTAACCGATCTTAAAGCCAGGCATCTCTCAGGAATAAAAATGATCAACACTGGACAAAAAGAAAAAAAAAAAACACTGCTATTGATAGAAATGTCTCATACATATATTTTGTATGTGTAAATACATATTTATGTACATGAATATACTATTTTAGTCCAACCAAGGAAAAAACACACCAAAAAACCCCAGCAAAATAAAATTAACACATAAAGAAGCTCAGCCCTTTGGCCAGACCGGGCTGAGAAGGAAACTTGCCTCTTCAAAGCAGAAATCATTTCACGTGTAATTTCAAGAATTCTTAGGGAACAGGACTTTCCTTTTGATGTCAAAACAATTGTGCGAAACATGCGAAACTACCTGCAGTACCAGGGGCTCAGCAAAAGGTAGAAACAAAACCAGGAAAACCAACCTACGTGGACTACTCTAGAGAGAGACGAGGGCCTGGGAAATCGAGGAGGACGTTCTGAAGGACCGAGACATTTAAAGTGTCACTGCTGCTTAGGCCCGGCAACCTGACCGCCCTCTGCAGGGGGGGCAGGATCAGCAATGACAAGGCCCCGTCCTGCGGGGCCCGCTGGGTGACACAGTGCCTACAGCCCCGCCCTGCTCCCTGAAGTCACAGGGAAGGGAGGGCAGCCCGTCACGGACCCACCAGCCTGACCACCGCCCGGACGCTGCTGTCAGGCCTGGAGAACGTGTGGTAGCGAATGGTCTCGTGGGGAGTGTGAACGATTACTATGTGGGTCTCACAGCACAGCCCCGCCCCAGGCGCCGGTGCAAGCACAGCACAGCCAGCAGGCTCCTTCGCCGACTGGTACATCACAGGGGCAGTCTGAGAAAGAAAAAACACACACCACACCCGACTCCCTTTCTGGGTCATTATTCCCTTTTTCACTCATTATCTTAGGAGAGTGCGGGGTCCTGGCTACGTGACATGTGGTAAGGTCTTACGTTTGCTAGAATCTGGTGGTAGGGTTGGGGGTAACCAACTTTAAGTTGCCCAAGATTCACTCAGTTTATTTTAACCATTTCCATTACCCTCGTACTAGCAGCTTCAGTTCTTACAATCGCTGTAGCCTCAGCACTGTCCACTACATTATCGTGTGGAAATCCAGGTTTCCCTCCCCCCTCCAGAGAAACACACGAAACAACAATACGTTGCTGTGTTTTGCAGTATTCCTTTTAAACATGTTCTGAAGACCTTTCAGTAATTTTAGATTACTGTCTATAATCTACACTAATAAAAGAGAAAAATGGTAATTGGTGTACGACGCTACCCTTTTCATTAGCTAATCAGGGCTATATGCAAATTAACTGCCAACTAAGTTTGGCAGTTACCTGCCAACTAAGATCAGCAGTTAACAAGATGGCGGTTAATTTGCATATGTAGGCACAATGCAGGGAGGCGAAAGGGAAAGCAGGAAGAGGCCCCCTGCCACTGACAGTGATTGGAAACCAAGAGGGGAGCTAAGAGCTGGGGGGCAGGTGCCTT
>NW_006289087.1:6272525-6273112 GCF_000327345.1 Myotis davidii
CAGGGAGGTCAGGCCTGGGCAAGGGGCCGATCCTGTGATTGGAGGGTGATGGGGGTCAACGCCTGAGGGCTCCCAGTATGTGAGAGGGGGCAGGCTGGGCTGAGGGACACTCACACACACACACACCCAGTGCACGAATTTCGTGCACCAGCCCCCTAGTCTAAAATAAAATGTTAAGGTGTGTTTTCCTCCCATTTAGAGATGGGTCCCTGGCTTCAACATGGGCCATCAGCAGCCGCCCCTCCGCCTGCACCTGCACCGCCTAAGCTGAAGATGCCCACAAACACGCCCATCCATTCTGACCCACGGAAGGGGGGACTTTAAAGGAACTGGGCAAACTGTGGGAAAAGCTTAAAAATAAAAATGACCTTTCCTTCAACTTTATAGATGTTAGTAACTTGCCTTATTGTCTCTTATGCAATAAAATGTTTTGCCAGGTCTGGGTCCATTGAGAACAAATGTTCAGAGTTTAAAGTAAAAGAAATATTTTTTTTAAAAGACCCCGAAAAGCTGCAGCAATCCTGAGAAAGTACAAAGTAGGTGGGATCTCAATCCCAGATATCAAGCTGTCTTACAAAGCCACTGTT
>NW_006289087.1:6274323-6278051 GCF_000327345.1 Myotis davidii
TATATATATATATTTTAATAAAAGGGAAAAACTCTTTAAAAGCCAGAAATGTCTGCGGGACTTTTATCCTGGAAGTGAAACAGACAGGAAGCATCTCGCAGGTCAGGTGATGGCATCTACTGGCTACAGAATGCCCACGCCTGCTGGGAAACGAACAACTGGACAGGCGGCTCAGCGGACGGAGAGGCCGCCAGGAGCCCAGCACGGCCACAGAGAGACCCCACGGGGACCACATGGCGTCTGCAGACCTGCACTGCTTTCCTGTGAACAGCGGAGCACAGGGCTGGGGCTGGCCGGGAGCTCTGCTTCTATTCGGTACCGGCGCCGACCGGTCACTGAAGAGCTTTTATGTGAATGTTTGGCCACAGCTCGTGGTGTGGACATGCTTTGTGCTAGAGCACCAGCTGACATTGGCACGGCGGGTGCAGAGCACGCTGGGTAAACAGCAGGCGCTTGGCACGGGGCAGAGCAGCGGCACTGACTTGTACTGGTGCTTAAAGTCTTCTGCGCCAGGTTTCGGGTGCAGTAAGACTGTCCTCCTACTAAAACGTCACTTTTCCCTCCTTAAAGAGCATTCTCTCCCACTGAGCGGTCCCGTTACCAATTAGCTGTGCTATGTGCGGGCATCCCGCTAAGCGTCAGAGTATCAGATACCAGCAAATGCAGCAGAAAACGAAGCTTTCCCACCGATTTCCGTTCCGCTTCCTCCGTCCTGGACGCTCCACAGGATGATGCTGCTCTCCGAGGCCACGGCGACCATTTTGTCCTTGTCTCCATGGGGACCTCCGACCACCTTCGCATTCAGAGCTACTCGTTCGACTGTCCAGTCCAGATACGGGCTTGTGAACACCTGCTGCCACCCCGAGGACTCTTTGATTCTGTCAAGTGAGAACGGGCACAGGTGACTCGCGGCAACTCGGCAGACGGCGCAGCGCACGCGCCACAAAGTCTACTGTTCACAGCTCACCCCTGCCTTTATGTTAAACCAAACGTTGTTGGTGTTTACCATCTAAAATCCAGGAAAGCAGCCCTGAAATGTCTTCTACTTACACACATACAAAATCGAAACCACTTACAAAGAGATTAGAGTTCTATATTTCTGCCAAGAATAATTTAGGAAAGCCCTCAAAAAAAAAAAAAAAGGGCATTAGCAACTTAAGCTGAACCTTCCATTTTTCTCCACAAAAAATTGCTACTATCATTATTTCTGGGTAGGTATGGCCAACAAAAATCGGAATTTTAGGATCATTATTACCCCTTTCAGTTATTATTAGTAACTGCGACCACACACTCTCAACCTATTGCTTCTCGTACCTGAGAGGACAGTGTCCTCAGGCACCTGAGAGAAGGAGCGATGGATATAACATCCCTCCAGCACCTCGGCACCGGCAAACGCAGGAAACCCGAGACTTGGACACCCTTCTGAGGACTGGACTTGAAAGGTTTCATTCTAAGTGGAAAAGAGCCTATTAATTCCCCGTACATACAGGCTTCCCAGGATTCAGATTTGTAGTTGACCACATAAATTTAATGCCTTCTTTAATATTTAATTTCTAACATCACACCTGTAAGTTTTTAATAATTTCCCCCCATCGTAAGTCTTTCAGACACGTACTCCGTGTGGTTGTACGGCAAGCCTTCCCACATCTGGGAAGTTGTGCAATCGTGGCAATGGGCGACCTGACGTTAACTACAGAATACCTACCTATCTTCAAAGTTACACTATATAGATGAAACTAAACTATAAAGCTTCTCTTTGCCTCAGCTAAAAGGAATAAACAAAACAAAGAAAAAAATAATGTTCCTTTATGTACAACCTAACACACTCGTCCAAAGGTCAAACTCAGGTACTCAGATAGCACAGTCCAAAAGACCCAAATGAAATCACTCCAGTTCCATTCTTGTTTTAAAATGTATGCTCCCCCGGCCGGTGTGATACAGCGGTTGAGCCAGGACCCATGAACCAGGAGGTCACCTGTTTGATTCCTGGTCAGGACACATGCCCGGGTTGGGGGCTCGATCCCCAGTAGGGGATGTGCAGGAGGCAGATGATCAATGATGCACTCTCATCATTGATGTTCTGTCTCTCTACCCCTCTCTCTTCTTTCTAAAATCAATACAAACATTTTTTAAAAAATGTATGCTAAAATAACACAACTATAACTCAGACAAAAAAAATGATCCTTCTTATTAATTTCAGGAATTAAGATTGCCTTAATTAACTTCAAAGCAAGAGAGAAATATATCAAATTTTCCCAAGCATTGAATGATCTGTAATTACCCTATTCAGCCACCAGATGGGATTCATGTTTTGAGATAAACAAATGGAAGCAATTATCTAACAAACTCTGAAAACTGACACACATTGAGAAATCAAATGTTGATGTTCTTAGGGACTAACTGTTCAGTGAGGAGAAGCAGATGCAACGAGGTGAGTGATGGGATGTTGTGATAATTAGGAACAGAAATAATAACACTACAGGGTGTCCCCAAAAATATATACACACTTTGAATACCATTATTAATTCCAATGGGTTAAATCTGAAAAGAAAGAAACATCAATTGAGCTGTCAGCTGTTAAAGTGTGTATACATTTTTGGGGGACACCTTGTATATGCAATCTAGTCTTCGGGGTTCATATCTCTAAGTTCATTTTTCTCTATAGAAATTTGGGTATTACAAAATAAGGAGAAGGCAAAAAAAAAAAAAGAGTAGAAATATCAAGATAGCGTATTTGAAAACAATTATAACAACCACAGAACTTAATCCAATGTGTAAATTTACTTTAGTTTGTAAGTTAGAAAGTTAAGTACAAAGAAGACGTATTTGCTCTATCACTTTCCGCAGAGGTAATGCAGAATTTAAAATATAAAATACTACAGAGTGAGTGCTGCTATCCTGGCACCCGCCTGCCTCCTGCTCCCGTGAGCCGATAAGCTGATACCAGGCAGCCAGGATTCTATACAAGGAGTGTGGCTACCTTCCACGGAAGGTCTCACAGAAACACATGAGGGAACCAGGCCCACGAGTTTTGGAGCTTATTATAACACACTGACCTACACTGTATGGGAAGAGACAACATGTAAGATCATAAGAGTCTAAAATTAGATTGTGTGTGTGTGTAGCAAAATAAAAGCGTTCATGTTTAAGTGTGAAAGGATGACTTCTGTAACAATCAACACATAAGTACCTACCCACTGGGAAGCAAACAGATTCCCAAATCTCACACATACAAGAAGTAAATCCCACAAAGACGAAAGCCCTCAAGCGCGACGTGAGCTCCACGGTGCATTAGACAGCTCCTCTGCGTCAGTGCAAGGCACCGGTGCGCTCTACACCCAGCGGGAGAAGCAGGAGTGAAGCCCAGCAACGCAGGAAACCAGCGAGCCAGGGGGCGGCTACCCAGGGTGCACCTGTGCTTCCATTTCTTTTAAGGTTTGAATTTCTCTACTCATAAAAGCCTAGGGCAGTGGTCAGCAAACTCATTAGTCAACAGAGCCAAATATCAACAGTACAACGATTGACATTTCTTTTGAAAGCCAAATTTTTTAAAATTAAACTATATACTGCAGCAATCCTGAGAAAGAACAAAGTAGGTGGGATCTCAATACCAGATATCAAGCTGTGTTACAAAGCCACTGTTCTCAAAACTGCCTGGTACTGGCACAAGAACAGACATAGACCAATGTAATAGAATAGAGAACCCAGAAATCAACCCAAACCATTAA
>NW_006289087.1:6278470-6290482 GCF_000327345.1 Myotis davidii
GGCTTTCACATATAAATATATTTTTATGTGATAGATTTTCTGTCAAGTCACCAAGAAATAGCTTTATCCTTCTCTGTCTGGGATGTTATGACTCTAAGAAGCCACACTATAGCAGGCACCGATCTAAACCGTGAGCAACACACTGAGATGATATTTCATCAATAATAAAGAATATTTCAAGTGAGTGTTTCTATAGTGGATTTTTATAGGAAGTTCTTAAAGGGTTAATATGAAGGGGGAAAAAAAGGATCTGATATAAATGAACAAATTAAAAAAAGTTAACACATTCCCAGCAGGTTATTTTCCCAGAGAGGAGGCCTACAGTTTAATTCATAAGAATAAAATCGCCTTTTTTTAAAAAAAAAAAATAGGATCAATGTTATAAAATAGGGCTATGTTTCTGAGTAAGGGCCTGGTTCTCAATCCTTCATAAGAGTGTTCTCCCGAGATTACATAAATGACTGTACAAATCAGTAATTTTTAGCCTTTTATAAAGTGGTGCAGCTATCACCAAAATCCAGTTTTAGAACATATCTGTTATCCCCCCAAATTCCCTTCAGCCATTTCCAGTGTATTCCAGGGTCTTTGAGTTTCCACAAAATACCCTTTGTAATACTTTAAGCAATAAAAATAAATAAAAATAAAATAAAAAAATTAAACTATATAGGTAGGTACATTGTTATTAACTTAATTAGGGTACTCCTAAGGCTTAGGAAGAGCCACAGGCAAGGGGCCAAAGAGCCAAATGTGGCTCACGAGCCGCAGTTTGCCGACCATGGGCCTAGGTGGTCCTCATGCCCTTGCACGCAACGTCACCACAAGATGGCCTCGTGCGGAGGAGACAGGTCCCGGTGGAGGTGGGTTTTGGCATGGGAGGGCAGTTGTGGGTGATCAGGCCAGCAGGGGAGCAGTTAGGCGTCAATCAGGCTGGCAGGCAGAAGCAGTTAGGGGCAATCAGGCAGGCTCCCAGATTGGAGAGGATGCAGGCCGGCCTGAGAGACACCTCACCCGTGCACGAATTTCATGCACTGGGCCTCTAGTTGGTATATAAAGCAGTGGAAAAACAACTTGCAGGAAAAATTACCCTCTTAAAACAATTTGAGTTTCTTCTTTTGGAAAACTTATTGCCCCTGTGCTGAGTAAGTTAGGAACTCCATGGGGCCCTCAGTTCTTTCCCTGTCACTCTCTGCCTGGGCTCTGACATCACTGACACTCATGAAGGCACAGAAAGGTTACGGTCAAAATTAAAGAGCAGGAAATGCCGCTGCACCCTCCCCCCACCTGTCACTCAGGGACTGACTGCGCAACAGCACGTGTCCGTCTGGCAGGCAGGCGTCTGTAGCGCTGTTGTGCAATGCAGATGGCACTCGGCACGCCCGCTTCACAGCTCTCCTGGAATCCCTCAACACAGAGACGCACGTGCCACTCCACAGATGAAATGGTCTGTGCAAGTCAGATCTGTGTGCCAACACGTTCAAATAACACTCCCCCAAATTCATTTTTTCTTTTTAATCATTCTTGCTTCCCATGAGAGTCATCCCCAAAGGAAATCATCTACAAAATCACTTCCATGTTATTCAACTTCAGTGAAAACTATACACAGTGCTCTCAAAATGGAGTTTCCACTGAACCTCTATTGCACTGAAATAAAAGGCGGAGGTTACTGATATAAAAGGCTTTTTTTTAAACCACCTATGGCAAACCTACCATAACTCAGATTTTAAAAAAATACATCAAGGATTCTTTAAAATGTATCTGTAATCTGTAGAAGACATTCTAAATATTTTTTAATCTATTGTGGCTATTTCCTCTTAAACATAATAGTGTCAAAATACATTTTCTTTTGATTTTTCAGCAATTAGATTAAATGGTATCATAGTCTAAGCCAGCGATTGCCAACCTTTCGGACCTCACAGACCACCAGTTGGCGACCGCTGGTCCAAGCTACTATTTTGTACTTTTACTACAAAATGGTTCTACTACTATAGGGGCTGCAGTTTGCCAACCACTGGGATAGAAGCACAAAATGGTTCTACTACTTTGTGCTTGTATACCAGTGGTCGGCAAACTGTAGCCCCTTTAGTGTGGTTCTTCCACAAAATACTACATGCGGGCACGCAGGTACAGTGCGATTGAAAGTTCATGGCCACACTCAAGGGGCCAAAGAGCCACATGTGGCTCGGGAGCCGCAGTTTGCCAACCACTGTTCTATACCATTCTCTGTCATCATCATTTCTCATTGCAATTGTGATTTTGTACTAGGAACCCATCCTTTCTCCAATTAAAAATAAAATCCAGTGGTCTACATTCTTCCTCACTTCTTTTACTTTCTGAGAAAGAATTAGTAAAAGCCAAACTCCCTCTGGAAAGTCTCACGCACCGCACACATTAAAAGACATCACTTCTGCCCACGACTGTCCTGTGTCACCACCTCACTCTCAATGGCGTGTTTGTCATCACCCATATGGAGCCTTACCCCTCGCTACTTGAAGCACAAGAGACTGAAACACTGCAGACAGAAAAGCACGAGGCTGGGTCATAATCCCTCCGGGTCGGTTCCCACAATAGTTAAGTGGCTCAGAAGCTAGGTATCTAATAAGCAAGAAGTACAGTGGGGCCTTGACTTACGAGTTTAATTCATTCCGTGACGGAGCTCATAACTCAAATTACTCGTATGTCAAATCACTGTGACGTTCGGTGCGCCAACTAGCGGTGGGGTATCTGAAGCTGGCTCATAACCCGAATTTTTTTGAGCTTGCAACTCAAAGCAAAAAATCAGCCAAGAGATGGCTCGTATCTCAAAAAAACTCGTTAGTCAGGACACTCGTAAGTCAAGGCCCCACTGTAACTTCATACTGTCTGGGAATGATCTAAGACATAAGGCCACCAGCAGTACTGACCAACTTAGCTATGAAAATAAAAGCAAACTAAATCTAACAGAGATACAGAAGTGAGAATTGGGAAAATTTGACAGCTGGAAGAAACAGCTCTTCAATCTACGCATATAAAAATCACAATCACTGAAACTACCCCCCAAATTAAAAGCAACGTCAGCCATGAGGACCTGCACAGTACCTGTAGCAGACAGCGAAGTGGGCGTAGGCAGCCACGATCCAGTTGTGGTGGCCAGCCACGATCAGCACCTTGCGTGGGTCCACAGGAAATCCTGCCAATTTAAAGAAGGAAATATTTTATGTACAGCACAGGCCTCCCCCCGCCCCCAGTCCTCTGTCTGTCCTGGCAGTTCTGCGGGAGCACAGCCGTGCACACGTGTTTACACACCGTCTGTGGCTGCTCCACGCCACCACAGCAGAGCTGCGGCTCCAACAGAGCCCGGTAGCCCACGAAGCCCGAGATATTTACTATCTGGCCCTTCACACAAAAGTCTGTGAACCTCTGCACTTCAGACTTACAGCAAACAGGACTTACATACTTTTTATACAAAAATTACATGCTAGATTACAGTTTAAGATATAAATGATAAATCTGAATTAAAAGCAAGGTGAGGCAAAAAGTACATCTCTGTACATCCTCAATATCAGCTAGAACTAAGCACATGCATTGTCTATTTGCGTCATCACCCTTACCTAGCCTGGCAGGCTCCTCGCCAGAGGCAGAGAGGACGGGCTGGGCACCACCTCCCCGAGCCTCACCTTCCACAGAGTTCAGTCCATTCCTAGACTCGGCCGAGGACCTAGCTGTGTTGTTTATTTTACGACTAGGAATACCTACGAAAGGAAGTAAGATTATTTATTTCTAAGTTCACCTGAAACAATTTAAAATTTTGCATTATACCAGACATTAAAACATGCAGTTCATTATAGTCAACATATATTTTCCAATACAGCAATGTACTGCAATCTAATTACCATTAAAAAATATGAAAAAATAAATAAAACTTTCAACAGATGGTATACAGAAATGAGATTAAGCTTTATCATATTATACTCCACTTCCACCAGCTCTAGGGCAGTGAAATCCACCACTAATTCAGTCCACGCCAGTGTCTCCACTGCAGTGACTAGGTCTTAGTCACCTTCAAGCTGCTCTAGAGCTGAACTGCCCCAGACGTTCGCGGTCTCTATTCGGCAGGGGAGCGACGGGATGAACCCTGCTCAGGGGCCACGGGAAGGCAGAACTCTTCTACCTGAAGTGGGTGGAGGTGACGTGCAGCACACCTGCCCGTCTTGCACCGGACACACCTGTGCAGACCTGGGCTCTCACAGGAGACGGACTGCCAGTGATCTGGCATCGGGTGGGCAGGAGGGCCCCGGCCCAGGCCGCCGGTGGCTGTTTATGGAAGTGAAGTTGTACAGAGCGGTCACGTCCCTCCTCTCTGCAGTGTGCACGGCAGAGCTGAGTGGTGGCCACAGAGATCTTCTAGCTCACAAGCCTGCTGGCCGGCACCAACACACTCCGGCATGTAGCTGCCTGAACGTGTGCTGACTTAACTTCTATCACAATTAAAGTTCTCACCATTCCTAGTAGGTTCATAGGTCAGAAAGAATCAAAGACTAGGTCTTCTTTCTCCCCATACATACCCTTCATGAGAACAAGCACCCAGAAGGACTGAGCACAGTGCAAGTACCTGGTGGGGGCAGGTAGCCGTGGAAGAGGACGCTGCCGCAGGACGAGCGCTCCAGCTCTTCGCACAGCAGGAGCCTTCTCACTGAAAACGCCAGACACACCTGTCAGCTGCACGCACCCCAGAAGCAGCTCTCCGCTGCCTCGCTCTCCCGTGAGAGGACATGGGGACAGGAGCAGATGTGAGTTAAACCAGCTGCTAACATCTTCTTGCCATGAAAACCCACACTGACCGAGTCTGTCCCAAACTAGGACCTGGCATAGGACACAGGGTATTGGGGCAGTTTTGTGCACAAAGGGTCAAACCGTAAGTAGGAACATCAGAACACATACCTAACGGAGTGATTCCGTAAAACTCAGCTTCGTGCCTGAGAACGTTAATACTCACTCCCCTACAAAAAAAACAAAGGACATGAGTCCTCCATCAGTGCAACTCAGATTAGCATCTGAAGCAAAAAGAAAAGACGTAGGTGCTTAGTGTGAAACTTTAAAATTTGCTTTATTCCAATATCCTTAACCATTTGAAAAAGTCTAAATAAAAAAAGCTGCACTCCAACAAAAACATTCTCTTACTTTAAAACCATTCACACACAGATGAAATGACAACTAACTGAGCAATCAGGGTTAGTACCGCATCATTCCTCTATGGCATTAATGGACTCACTTTTTATGACCATCATTTCTATGCATATTTAACCTTCCCGATTATACTGTAAGCTCCCTAGGCAGGATCTATTTTGAATCTATTTTTGTGTACCTTGCACCACGCCTAGCACAGCACTTGTACATAACTATTATGCAATAAATACCCAGTGAATGAATAAAGTCAGATAAATGACCTCATCAGAAACAGAACAAAAAACAAGCAAAACAGAAAGTGGGGGAAAGGCCAGCCTCATGAAGATGTCCCAGTACAGTCGCGTGGAAATAAAAAGGCCAGTAACTGACAGGAAGGCAGTCGGTAATACAGATATTTAAACCAGTTCTCTCTCTCATGGGTTATCTGGCTGTGGAGTAGTCACAAGGACACTGACTAGCAGTAAGGTTAGGCTTTTTTAATCCATCAAGTGCCATGGGTCAAAATAATGTTACTTTTATAAAGAAATAATTAGTAATATTCTTCCCACTTCCACCCAACGCCAGGCCAAGCCCCACACAAACAGACCCAACAATCTCTTGTATTCCTTCCATAAATATTTACTGAGCAGCTACTATAGGCACCGTCTTTAACAATGGGAACACAGCAGGAGCCAACCAGACAGAGAGCAGTTCTTGCCTTCAAGCTCATATTCTAGTGAACGTAAGCAAAGGTAGATAATATTATAAAGAAGCGGCTCAAGGATACAGCTGGGATTTCAAAAGCTGTGACTATAAAATGTTAATACACTCTTACTGAACGCTCATTAAGAAATTAGGAAATAAAAGAACAGTACAATACAAATGAAACTGTAGCTCCCTGGTAAGAATCCAGACCCTGGCAAGGTTAAAATAGTTTAAATGATCCTTCATTTATCCACAATCTCCCTCTCCCTCACATCAAATACAACTAGATCCTGGGATATACAGTGAGCAGTGCTCGCCTTTTTGGAATGTAAGTCTAATGGAAGACAGACTCCAGAGTGAGTGTAATGATTGCTAAGACTACATGTATTAGGTGGACACAGCAGAGACCAGGAAAGAAATCAGGATGAAAAGGTTGCAAGTATTGAAGCAAGAGGAATTAAGCAAGGGTCAGATTAGAGAGAGCCTTAAGAAACAGTGTAAAATACCGAAATCCTTAGCCACGAACCCGGTAACATATACCAGACATTTTCAGGAGTGTGGTAACCAGATCAGACTTGTATTTTTAGAAGACAGTGTGGGAAATAAATGGTAGGGAGGCAAGAATGAAGTGGGGGAAACTGGCCAGGAGGCTGCTAGCTGCTGGCTGGAGGCAGGGATGGCGGAGGCCTCCACCTAGGAAAGTTTAATTCAGAGAAAACTTTCAAACGAAATAGTACTGTAAGAACAAAACTTTACCTTCATAAAATATGCCAAAAAAAATTTATCAATAAGACTGTAAAAGGATGCACTTCTTACCTTAAGTCTAATTCTTTTGTCCGAAGAAAATTTAAAATGGGTGCGAATGCTGCCGGGTCTCTATCAATAAATATCTGCAAATGATGGACTGTTTTAATAAACATCTGAAATGATGCTCCAAGTATAACTGCAGCTTCTAACTTCGATGTCTGTAAGTCTCACTTAGGGAACAAAGACTGAATTACTGAACTACTGTATTTCCCTGGAATACATCTGAGGTGGCAGTGTCTGACCTCCTCCAAAAAAGCTATTGCTAAATTGATGCATTTTAATATGTAGGAAAATGGTATCTAATAAGTCAGTTCTCTCATTTACTTTGAGATTTTTGGTAAAATTAACACTGGAGAGAACATTTTTATCTGAAATATTCTAGAATTCAGTGAATACTTTGAAAATAATAAACATAAATAATACTTTCTTCTATTATTAATTACTGGTGACAGTGATGGTGACTTACATAACTTGCGACTTACATGGGCATCACCGAAATAATGTACTTGAATGAAATACATAATTGATAACTTTTCACAGGAATATGTACCAACAGTCTTGAATCAATTACAAAAGCTCTAACCATAAAACTGAACATCTTTTAAAGCTTATGTAAGTTAACTAGGGGAATGGTAACAAAACTCTTTTTCCCATGGTCAGTTATGCATATCAATGAATGAAGTTCTTCTACCTTCATACATTTTTGCTTTTCTTCTTATTAGAACCAATCAGAAGTTGAAGAAACACGACAGATTTGTGGAGATCTTATTACGGATGTCTTTCTTATAACCTCAAATAGGCAAGCCTGCTTTTGCTGCAAATATCACCAAAGCAGATAGACACCTGTGCCACAGTGCTGCCTCCAAACAGAAAGCCCTTCTGCTTCCGGGAGGAGACATGTACTGTACATGCTGCTGTACCAACTAACCGCTTTTTTAATGCATAAACCGACTCCTTTTGTACTGAAACATAATAGTTCTTTACTTCCCTCATTCCACCGTTGCTGTACAAATTCATAAGGTTATTACTCCAAAATAAAAAATAGTAGGCCCTAACCGGTTTGGCTCAGTGGATAGAGCATCGGCCTGCGGAATGAAGGGTCCCGGGTTCGATTCTGGTCAAGAGCATGTACCTTGGTTTCGGGCACATCCCCAGTAGGGGGTGTGCAGGAGGCAGCTGATCAATGTTTCTAACTCTCTATCCCTCTCCCTTCCTCTCTGTAAAAAATCAATAAAAAAAATATTTAAAAAAATTTAAAAAAAAGTAGAACTTTCCTATTTACAATTTATACCATTCTAATTCAATATCAAAATATTTTAGTGTTTACATTAATCTACTTACTGTTAGTTTTAATTACTGATTAAAAGTACTCTGTTGACAATGCAAACTCATATCCTACAATCTAATTATGAACATTGAATTGATATATTTCGTATTTACTATTTAGAGTTCTATACATATAGAAACACTCTAAGCATGACAAAAAAATAAACTTTAAGTAGATTATCTCACTTTCATTTAGTGGTTATTAAAATGTTAGCTTTCTAAGAGCCACTATATAATAAGGATCAAACATAAGCATTAATCTAATTTGGAAACACTGCACATTATACTTACAGCACCAGTTTCATCTCGAAGTGTTGAAATTCTCCCACTCAGCAAGCTAGAAGTCACAATAATAAGCCTGTTAGTTTTTAAAATCTGAGTTTGAATAAATGTCCTAATTCTTTATCAAATGTTAATGATCAATATAAATGAGCCATCTTATCTCCAAAGCAAAATAAAAACAAAAATTATTTTGTCTTTTTTTTCTGCAGTTAAGAAGGAAACTTTATTCAAACAAAAAACGGAAAAATAATTCTATTTTAAAAGTTAAGAATTTTAGTTTGAGAAAAAAATATTAACAAAGAAAATCCTTACTATTTTGATAAATACTAAGTATATTAAGAACAGTAATGAAGAAAATTATGAAATACCTGGAAAAAAAGGAATCTGGAATCCACATAAGAGTCTGTTTTGAGGTACTAAATCTGCAATTGAAAGTTATCTGGTATTATAAATGAGCACACAATTTGAAATGCAGTATTAGTTAACGTGCTCTAATAAGCTGGCCAATGGTTTACACGTTCTTGCAAAGCTATAGCCAAAACAATTACATGTGTCACTCTTAATATTTTAAAATTTCTGTCAATTCAGAGTTAAGATCATTCAAAGAGCTCTTCACAAAATCTAATAACTCACTGACATAATGCTTCCCTGAACACGACTCCCCAGCATGCCCATCTGCTGAAGAATCAACAGTCTAACTTCAAAATTACGTTCCGCTCTCTCCAACACAAACGCGTTCCCCTCTAATAGAGAGTACTTACTACCCCCAAAAGTCATACCCACCACCATTTCGGTATTGTTTTTTAAATTTATCCCAGCTCGACAGCCCTTGTCATGTCCAATAACCCAAGTCCCATCCATCTTTTTTTTCTTCTAAAAACATTGTTTGGCTCTATTAGCTCATGGTACATCCATCTTTCTTAATACCCTTAAGGTTTTACCTTCTCTTTAATGGATTTTCCAAATAGTCTATCCTAGATTATCGTTTTGAGCTCACAGTAACTCCATTGTACATTATTCTTTATTTGCAGTCTTAGGCTATTTGCAATTGTCATATTCATTCATTTAACAAAATCGCTCAGTAAATATATATATCAGTTTTGAGGTTAACTGACATTTGACCAAGCGTGTTTATTGCCATCGATAGAGGGGACTTTACCCAAGCACAGGTGTAACGCCTGGAAGATCAGGAAGTGGTGTAAAGTCTCATGGCCAAGAAGGAATCTAGGGCTCATCCAGCCCCGCCCCTATTCCCTGAGTATTTTCACTTTAAAGCTCATCACAATGAACGACATAGCACTTCTTCACTCTCTGCCCACCGCATCCCGGGTCCGCACACAGAGACCCCCACGAGGCGGTCATTCTGCGTCACTTCCCAGCGTCACAAAACTGAAAGCCGCTCCTGTGCCCATCCGTCCGATTTAAGAAAGGAACCAAACCGTTTATTCAAGAGAACATGGCAAATTTTCCCACATTTTCTTAGCAGACTCTTAGGAAACAATGAGCAGCCGACTGCAGCTAGTCACAGGAAACGGACTTGGTCAAATAAATAAAAGCAAACCCAGTCAACAGCAAACTGCAGGTCCGCGGTCCTCAGCGCGAACAAGTCACTGTCTGGAGGCCATCGAATTCATTCCACATGAAGGGCCCTGACCTTTCACAGTCACTGCTGCTTACTCAACAAGATGCCTGCCAGCTAGCTCCAATTCTGTGCTCCTCACAAAATTCCACGGGTCTGCTTAAAGGCATATTAACAGTTTCACTTACAGTCAGCAGTCTGGGGTGGCTTCAGTAAGCCGGAATTTCTGGACCAAGGGATGGGACCCTCACACCCCCACCCCAATGTTTTTTTTTCCAAACAAGAGTGAGGAGGGAGAAAAACCCACATAGCTCTAAAGCTAGTTCCAAATATGACTTCAAGGGAACTGCGACACTTAAATGTACACAAGAAGCACACTTCTCTGCAACATACATGAAAGTGCTTCCCAAGCAGGGGGTGGCGTGCAATCCGGTCCCAATAGAAGTATTGCTAGAGACATGAGCATGTCCACATTCATATGTGCCACTTGCCTCCTACTGAATTAACTTGGACACAATCTAAAAATGACTCAATCTGCAACCTTACTATTGGCAATGCCAGTAGCCCTTGCATTTCCCGTTTATTACTTCAAATTCCCTTAGCGATCCTGTGGGGTGGGCACTATTACATTTTAGGGACCCAAGCACTAAGATAATCTGCCCAGGGGTGCTGAGCCAGTTAGGAGGCAAGGCCTGGGAACTGGAACCCGTCTGCACTCCAAAGCTCTCTGTCCATCCGCCCCCCCAGTGGCCATCCCAGGAGGCCTCCAGTCCTACTCATTCCAATGGAATTCATCACAAATTGAGTCATACTGGGTCTCTTTCAATTTACTAGTTTTGTTTTTTTAAATAATAATCATGCTAAATGAAATCTCATCTTCTTTCCGAATCACCCCCAAAGTTAATCATTTAAAAATTGCCGCCGAAACCGGTTTGGCTCAGGCGATAGAGCGTCGGCCTGCGGACTGAAAGGTCCCAGGTTCGAATCCGGTCAAGGGCATGTACCTGGGTTCCGGGCACATCCCTTGTAGGGAGTGTGCAGGAGGCAGCTGATCAATGTCTCTCTCTCATCGATGTTTCTAACTCTCTATCTCTCTCCCTTCCTCTCTGTAAAAAATCAATAAAATATATATTTTTTAAAAATCAGTCATTTCTATCATTTCATTGAGTATGTTTATTTTGGATCTCGCGTCTCGCGGAATTAAAAGATAAATCAGGCCTTCCCGGTGGCACGTGCTTGGGGTGGTGCTCCAGAGCCAATTCTGTCCCGGGCCCCAGCCTCCGCTCAGGGACAGCACAGCGGGGGTTGTTTTGCTGCCCATCCGCGCATGCCTTCCGCGAGTGTGCGGATCCATGTGTTTGCACAACATACAAGCGCCTTCCAGGCCCCTCCTCGCTCTGAAGGGCTGCAAGAGCCAGATGCTGGGGTGCTGTTCCCGCAGCGGCCTTGCAGGGTCCCGTTCTCACCGGCTGAGTGTCCCATCCGCACATGTTACCGCTTTCAGCAGGGCGTCCATTTCTCACTCAGTCTAGGGGGCAAATCTTTTCCTCTGGACTGGGATCGATACAGCGACAATACTGTTATAATTTCTTTACTGATCAGTGTTTTTGGAGGTGGGGGGGGAGTGTAGAGCAGGGAACGAATGAAGAACTACTGTTTCTTGTGCTAAATTCTCTAGTGCACCGAGAAAAAACAATCCAGTGTTTAGCAACTAAAACACTACATTTTGATCACTACGGTTTGCAGTTTCCATTTTGCATTTTAAAACACAGTATTTAAAGCCTTAGATGTTGGAGCACAGCAAAACACACCCCCTTCCCGAACCTCCACCCCGCGCGCTCAGCGGGGCTGACTCACAAGCCAGGGTCAGTCAGTTTACTCCAAAAACTGGATGTTTTCCCCAACAAGAGGCAGAGGGGAGAGGCCGCCAGAGAGAGGGGCAGAGCTGTGCCTCTGTTTTCCACGAGGGCGCCCCGCACCCCGCCCCACACGGGGCGCCAACAGGCACCGGCTCCCCAGGCCAGCTCTGCCGAGGGAGGTTTCTGGACACACTGCCCACCAGTCACCCCACCCCCAGAGCCAAGCCCCACCAGAAAGGGTAAGGACAGCCTCCCGCAGAGCCGCCCGGCCTGCCCCAGGCCCGCTGTTGCGGGGCCAGGGGCTCACTGCTC
>NW_006289087.1:6291587-6301543 GCF_000327345.1 Myotis davidii
GCCCAGGGCCGCCGCCTGGTGCCCGACCCGGGGCGGGTTTAAGGGCAGCGTTTAAGGGCCCACACGTGCGAGTCCTCACGGGCGTGTCCAGGTGTAAACTGGCGGAGAGGGGAGGGGGGCTTGTTAGGAAGAAGATGGGACAGGTCCCGCTCACAGCCGCCTCCCCACCCTCCCGGGCAGGGCTTTTATGTTAAGCCGGGAATTAAAAAGACAGAAGCCAACCCCAAGCCCGAGGCATTGCGGACAGAGAGCACAGTCCGTTTAACCTGGTTTTTAAAAACGCAGCGAGGCTGCGGGCAGGCCCAGAATGCCCTCTCCCTGGGCAGACGCCCTGGGAAGGAATGTGCGCTTGGCTCTGGTTGTGTGGGATGTTGAGACTGTGGACGAAAGGGGCCACATGCTCAGGGGAGGCCTGCAGGGCAGTTTTGCAGACTCGGAGACCTAAAGTCACCACAAAGGATCATCTGAAATTAAACCTTAACTAAAAGCAGTTATGGTGGGCAGTTAAGTCCTAAGCCGCTATCTTCACTGATAAGGTCAACCTTTACTGTAGCTGAGCCTATCTGTCTTTTTGCATCTATGATAACATACCCTTGAAATGTCTGGGTCCTTGAGACTTCCCTGTATCTGGAGCCCCTGGGGCACGGCCAAGTGTGCTGGGCCCAGGACAGATGCAGCAGATTCTTTCATTTGTCATGTTAATTGTTCCTGCACCCACCTAAGTATGTGTCCATCATTTTACTTTTTATCCAATCACAGAGGTTTCCCTGCTTCGCTTAATCCCACCTCCTTACATCTGTCACCTATGAATTTCATGTGTAAATATGGATGTAACCCCGCCATTCTCCAGAGCACTATCTCAATTCGTTGAGGTTCTGCTTCCCGACATATGTCGACAGTTTGGCTCAAATAAACTCACAAAAATTCTTTACAGGTTTCAATGGTTTTTTTTTTACGTTAACGAGACAGACCAGCAATGCCAGCTGACAGCGTGGCCCAAATCTTTCTCTCTAGGGATTTTCCCATCTACTTGGTCAGCAGTTACCGGAAGAGGGGTATGGAAACATCTGTCTGTAATCATGGATTTGCCGTCTTCTTGCAGTTCTGTTTTCTCTTCTAAACACTGGCGTTTTAGGGTCAGCTCTCCGGGGCATCCTTGTGTTGGATGGTGACGCTGTCTTAATGACGTGGCTCCTTTATCACGACGAGATGATCTCCGCTTGTAGGCTCATCACTGGAATCTCCGACTCAGTCTTCAGGGGGCCTTCCCCTTCTCTGGGTTATCAAATCGCCCTCTCCTTATAAGGTCGCCAGTCCCTGGAGTGTAGGGTCCACCTCACGTCCACGAAGATCTCATATCAAGATCCCCAACTTAATTACACCTGCCATCCGTCTGTTTCCAAATAAGGTCGCAGTCGCAGGCTGCAGGCATGAGGATTTGGACATACCTTTGGGGACTGCCATTCAACCCACTATGCGTCCCTATAAAAACGTTCGCACGCAGATGTATAGCAGCTTCCTTTGTAATAGTGGAGAAGCAGACACAACCCGAGTGTTCACCATCAGGTGAATGAATAAAAAAATGTGTTCCTTACAGTGGAACCCTTCTCAGACATAAAAAGGAATGAATTACGTCTATACACATGAATCTGGATGAGTATCAAAGTAATTATGCGAAGTATAAGCAGCCAGACAAACAAACAACCACAAAAAAAAAAGTATATAGTGCGGCCCAGCCGGCCTGGCTCAGTGGTTGAGCGTCGACCTACAAACCAGGAGGTCACAGTTCTATTCCTGGTCAGGGCACATGCCCAGGTTTCGGCTCGGTCCCCAGTGAGGGGTGTGCTGGAGGCAACCAATCAATGATTTTCTCTCATCATTGATGTTTCTCTCTCTCTCCCTCTCCCTTCTGCTCTGAAATCAATAAAAATGTATTTTTTAACAAGGTATATAGTGTGCAATTCTCTTTATATAAAATTCTAGCAAATGTAACCCAGGCCTTAGTCACAGAAAGCAGATAGATGGGTGTGTTCTGTAGGTGAGAGGTGGCACAGTATGGGAGTTACGATCGGGTCCCAGGAAACTTTCCAGGTGAGGGATATGTTCGTTGTTCGTTACCGTGGCTGTGGCGATGGTTTTCAGGATGCATATGTATGCCCACACTTACCAAGTGGCACACTTTAAGCAAGAGCGTGCATTGTATTTTATGCCTTAATAAACCCAAAAGCCATGCATGCTGCCTCGTGCATCGGGCAATGCCCTAGTCACCTGTGGCGGGTCCTGAGCATAGCACAGCTGTCTCTCTCTCCTCGCTTATATCCTGGCTTTTTCTTTCCCCCTTGGTGCCTGGGAAACTGATTGCTAGGGACTGCACCACCTGGACGTCCTGTCCGCTGTCTTCTAATTGGTGTCAGCCAGGGGGAGGCACCGGCAAGAGAGTGGGGACACAGGGAGACAGAGCATTTACTGACCCTGTTTCTCCATTGCTCCCCAAGTGCCTGTGTTCTTCAGTGGCCACCCCAGTGATCCCCTCTTCCAGAGTCTAGTGCTGATGAGGCTCCTGCAGACCATCTTCCCCTAATGAAGGGATAGCTACTTTCTGGAATTCCTGGCCCTCCTGTAGTTTACCATCCCTTGATGGACCCCTTAAGTCTTCCCTCACTTCTCCAAACAATGCCTTCATTGAACTTCTGCTAATATCTCTTCTTCCTCGCCCCCATGCCTCCTAAAGTAAAACAAGACATTCTCAGCAGGGATACTCATCATAATGATACTATAACCTGCTAAGATGCCCCAGAAACACAGGGAGATCCACTTTGCATTATTAAGCAGAGCTATTATCAATTCTCCTTTCTTTCTCTTCTTTTTTTAAAAAAATATATTTTGTTGCTTTTTTAAAAAGAGGAAGGGAGAGGGACAGAGTTAGAAACATCGATCAGCGATCAGCTGCCACCTACACACCTCCTACTGGGGATGTGCCCGCAATCAAGGTGCATGCCCTTGACCAGAATCAAACCTGGGACCCTTCAGTCCCCAGGCAGATGCTCTATCCACTGAGCCAATCCAGTTAGGGCTCTTTTCTTATTTCTAGGCCAGTCATTGGTAAAATATGGCCCCCAGGCCAAATCTGGCCCTCCGCCTTTGTAAAGTGTTATGGGAACAAAAAGTTGTTTTGGGCTGCTTTTTGCATGACAATGACAGAGGTGAGTGGTCAGGATGGAGACCTCCTGAGCCTAAAATATTTGCTTACCTGGACTGTTTTAGAAAACGTTTGTCAGCTAGGCCATGGCCAGTGCCTACTGATGCTTAATATTGCAGACCCATTAAGGTACCCTTCCAAAGAACAGAGCTATTATGGCCTTTAGGCAAACAACTGGCAGAAGCTTTGAAATTAAAATTATTTAACACCTTCAATCACATGCTTAGGCAGGACTTCCTCCCCACCTTGTCACTGTTAGATCCCTCCAGAGCAAGGACGATGGGCCAGGTACAGACTCAGCAGGGCAGAAAGCTCCGCATGCCTACCAAGGGCAACACTGGAACCTCGCCCCAGGGCAACCTATCTTTCCCTCGCATAGCCCTGGCCATGCAGTTTGGACCCCCTGACCTTTTCCTCCCCAAGGATAGCATCCAGGTTTCAGTTGTATTTCAGCTCCAGACCCAGAAAAGCAGCAACAACAAACAAGTGGGGGGCGCTGTGGCTGCCTTGGGACCAGCTGCATTGACTAATGACCTCAGCCCTGGAACCGACCAATCAGTGGAGACCACGACCCTGAAAGAGCCCACCTGGAAAGCTGACGAATAATCTACTGAGACACTGAGATTTCCACCTGCACAAAAGAGAGAACTACACCCAGGACAAAGGAGCGTGTGTTACTTATGCCTGCCTCCCTCCCAGGAGCACACCCAGGCCATTCCCTTCTCCTTCCCTTCCCCAGGGCGCACCTATCATATCCCCCAACCTCTAAGGCAGCGGTTCTCAACCTGTGGGTCGCGACCCCTTTGGGGGTTGACCAACCCTTTCACAGGGGTCGCCTAAGACCATCGGAAAACACATCTATAATTACATATTGTTTCTGTGATGAATCACTATGCTTTAATGATGTTCAATTTGTAACAATGAAATTGGGGGTCACCACAACATGAGGAACTGTGTTAAAGGGTTGAGTCATTAGGAAGGTTGAGAACCACTGCTCTAAGGGACCCCAGGAGACTTACAACCAGGGGAGTAGTGGGCAGCGGCAGCTCATCCCGGGTTCAGGACCCCCTGAACCTGACTCCAAGGCCCCCTTTCCTCCCTGTAGCCCTTCCCTTTGGGGAGCCCCACCTCCCACCCCCTCTTCCTTAAATAAACTCCCTGTTCTGTCATCACCATCACTGACTTACCTTTTCGTTCACCACAGGCAGAAGGGAAGTAACATGCCACCTCGTTCTCTCCTCTGGTCCAGAGGCAGCTCCCAGGGCTGGGCTGGCTGTCTTCCTATTGGCCTGCCATGTGGTGCAACCTTAAATGAGACACGAGAAACATGGGCCAGTTATTGAAATAGGGTAGACTGGGGCATCTCACCAAGTTTGAAACCTTCAGTGCCACCAGATGTAAACATGGGGTTCCTATTCATACAGAACTGGGTGCCAACAGTGCTATACAGTACAGGGACAACGAAAACTTAAGGCTACTTTGGCTGACAGCAATACCATTTCTGTTCTGGAACGGTTTCTCTGATGATGATATTGATTAATCTATGCGGGTAGAGTGCTTTGAAGTATCTTCTATTATTAATGAGTAAAAGCCTCTCATGCCCATTAGTCAATATATATTGGATTTTCATTAAAGGCGAATACATTCTGATACAAAAGTGCTTTGAAAACGATAAAGCCAAGTCCCCATCCTATCATCACAGGAGACCATCTCTCCCTTTTGGAGAGAAAAGGGAAGGATTCAGCATCATTCCTCAAGTGTTCAAATTGTAACATTCTGCCCCATGATCTAATAGGTCCCTGCAAAAGAACAAAACATATAAACATTTCCCTATAATTGATATGCTTCCCCGTTTATCATTTAATACAGCGGTTCTCAACCTGTGGGTCGCGACCCCTTTGGGGGTCGAACGACCCTTTCACAGGGGTCGCCTAAGACCATCAGAAAACACATCTATAATTACATATTGTTTTTGTGACTAATCACTATGCTTTCATTATGTTCAATTTGTAACAATGAAATTGGGGGTCAATACAACATGAGGGACTGTATTAAAGGGTCGCGGCATTAGGAAGGTTGAGAATCACTGATTTAATAGGACCTTGGTCTGTCTCACACTCTTAGAAGACATAGTAACAAATTTGATTATTTCACGGGTGCCACATTTTCCTAATTTTTTTTTTTTACGTTTTCCTAATATGTTTGCCTAGACATCTGAGAGTCTTCGTGTGGTAGTCGTCTTACCAAAACGAAGGCAGAGTAACTTGGGGAACGTCATTTCACTAAGATTTTAAACCAAAATTGGTTGACCTTGGTTCTGTCTCACACTCTTAGAAGATATATTAACAAATTTAATTATTTCACGGGTGCCACATTTTCCTATTTTTTTTTTTTTTTACATTTTCCTAATATGTTTGCCTAGACATCTGAGAGTCTTCGTGTGATAGTCATCTTACTAAAAAGAAGGCAAGGTAACTTGGGGAACTAAGTCATTTCACTAAGATTTTAAACCAAAATTGGTTTCTGTAATGAGGACCACTTAAAAAAAAATTCTGCAATGAGGACCACTTAAAAAAAAAAGTACCACCTTTATTATCCTTAATTTAGGAGAAAGTCTGTGGACCAAGAAATCTGTACAATTGTCTTTTACATGGAATTTTGAGAAAGTACTTCCTAACTCTATGATTTAAATAAGAAATAATATCATGATAGTTTGAAACCGTGATCTTTTTTGGTAATATTTCTTCAAGTCCCAGACTTGGATTCACACAATGAACAGAAAAAGTGAGTAAAGCAAGTAAGATTTTTGTCAATATTTCAACCAAAGTATTAGATGACTTAAATGAGTAAGTGTATCAATGTTAAGTACAATTTGAATATCAACAGTTTCATAGAATCTGAAATGACGGTTTAGGAAAATCTCATCCTATTTTACAGCCATTTTCGAGAATCATTAGGTATGGAGAAGAGTGTTACCTCAATCCCTTCTCCACCCAGTAAATCCTCATGGTTATTTTTTGGTTGACCAAACTGCTCAAGCTAAATATCATTTTATAACAACTTATTAGAATGTGAGAGTAAAGCTCCCTTTTTTCTGAGGCTTCTGAAAGCCACTAAAAAGTCATTTTTCAGTTAATACCTAAAAAAAAAATTCCCAAAATATTTATGCTTGTTAGAAAGTGGCAGACTTTTATCTGAATAATATTTTCTCATCATTCTTAGGAGAGTAAAGTGTGAGAACATTGTAATCATTTTGATTGAATTGTTATAAAAGGCTTCAGCAGCAGTCACCCAGTTAACATCTTTAAATTGACACAAACTGAATCACATAAAAAGTTTAATCTAAAAAAAAAAGGCAGGAAGAAAGGGGGAAGAGGAAACAAACAAACAAAAAATAAAACAAACAACCAATAAAGAACAATTGGCAAGAAAATAACTAGCAAAATAGTGGGGTACAAAATAGCCATATCAATAATTACATTAACTACAAATGGTCTAAATATCTCAATTAAAAGGCAGAGATTGACAGATAGTATTAGAAAAAAAATCAAGAGCTAAGTATATGCTATCTATAAGAAACCCACTTAAATAAAAATACATAGATAAGATGAAAATAAAAGACATTCCATGTGTGCCAGTTATTAATTTATGCCTCTCAGCTCCACATGTATACTTCATTGGTTCATTTATGAAAATACTAGAGGACTGGTGCATGAAATTCTTGCACGGGTAGGGTACCGAAGCCTGTCCAGCGATCAGGGCTAATTAGGGCCTTCCAGCTGCTGGCCGGAGCCTTCCTTTGTTCTGCGCCGCTCCCTGGTGGTCAGCGTATGTCATAGCGAGCAATGAACTCCCTGTCTCTCTGTAGAACTCCCAAGGGGACAATTTGCATAGTAAGCTTTTATATTATAGATATCTGAGTCCTTAATCTATTTTTTCTTTGCCAACTGACATAAAGGTATGTTTTATTTTATCAACAGAGGGCGCTGGAGAGACGCTGCAAGGTGAAGGGGCAGGTTCCTGGCTGGGCTAGAGGGCCTCTTAGGAGAGACAGCTGGGAGCCCAGCTTTCTGGAAAAGCCTGGGCTGCCCGGGGTGGGTGCTGGAGATCTGACTGTGCGTGTGGGCCAGTGCAGCTCTCCTGTGTACGGGAACAGGCCAGGACTCACTTCGGGACTGGTGAGTTTATTTATTTTTTCTATTTCCTGCAAGAGGTACTGTTTCTGTTTCCCAGTGTTTATAGGAGCATGTTTAAATAGGAAGAACCAACCCCCAAACATCTGTCTCTCTTCAAGTTGCCCTGGCAGCCTCCTAGATGCTCTATTTTGTCAGCTTCCGTATCCATGGGTCATGGGAAGTGGTTCCTGGGCTACTCTGCAGTTTTCAGCTCACATTGCTCACACAATTCAGGCAACTTGGGCCAAATTCATCAAAGTGAGTTATTGGCGCGGCGATGCATGCTCTTTTTGTCCGAACCATAGCAGCTTTTGTTAATTGCCTAAAACCTGCAAACTTGCGGGAAACATTTACAATAAATTGATTCTTCCAGACATTGCCTCAGTAATAATAAATAAGTCGTTCTGGTGATTAATAAGTGCTCCTTCTTCTGACTTTGTGCCCTTGTAATTAAAAAAAAAAAAAAAAAGACGATCAAGAGAAATCCAAAACTCTACACCAACCAAAATATCACAGTAAGAACACAAGCCAGGGCTGAGGCATCACAATGGTTCTCACTGTGATTTCCACACTTAAAACTCTTCCTGTTGCAAATGACAGAATTCAGATAAAGAAATAAATGTTAGGGCTTGTACCACTGGGAATGAATTTAGTTTCGGGTTTGGTTGGCTTGGAGGATCAGAGATATGTGAAGGAAACCAAAATACGTCATCCCAAAAGATGCCTCTTGGACATACAAATTATTTTGAGCTGAAGGCAATGAAGCTGCAAACTCAGAAAAAGCTCCCCGCCCCCTTTTCTGCAAAAAGGCAGGAAATAGATTCTCCTTTTCCTGGAGGCACTCTTACCAGCCCAGAGACCCTTCCAGAAGAATCTACAAACAAACCTTCCTCCACTAGCTGTCTCCAATGTAACCTTTCGGCAGTTTAGGCCACCCTGGGAGCCTGAAACCTCGGTGCTTTGTCCCGTTGTTTCTCTAAAATGTACACCTTGTTCTGTGTTGGAGATGTTGCCTAAGCTGAAATCTAAGCTGCTATGTAGAGTTACTTTTTGTTTAACAGTTCTCCCAAGTGATGTGCACTGACCAGGTGAGCCAACTGCCTGTTTTTCTCTTGTTACAATCCGTCCTTTTGTTAAAGAGCGCCAGCTGAAAACCTGAGGGTGGAGGTAAACATTTGCCTCCCTTACTCATGAAACAGGATATCCATACTTTCTCCCCTTTTGCCTCCCCATGTTTGTCTTTCCTTGGAATCTTCCTCCTGTTCTCCCTCTACCTCAGCGGTTCTCAACCTGTGGGTCGCGACCCCTTTGGGGGTCGAACGACCCTTTCACAGGGGTCTTGTAAGACCATCGCAAAACACATTTATACTTACGCATTGTTTTTGTGATTGATCACTATGCTTTAATTATGTTCAATTTGTAACAATGGAAATACATCCTGCATATCAGATACTTACATGACGATTCATAACAGTAGCAAAGTTAGTTATGAAGTAGCAACGAACATAATTTTATGGTTGGGGATCACAGCATGAGGAACTGTGCGCGGCCTTAAGGAGGTTGAGAACCATTGCTCTAGCTGGCGAAGAGCTGACTGCAGACAGCCCTTGGCCACAGCGGACCCAGAGACCCGCTCCCTCTCCTGAATTCCACATGTGAACTCTCAGGGCTGGGCTCTGAGGTGTCCGTAGGTGGTCTATTGCCCTGTAGGATGCAGGCCAAGGTGGCGTTCGTATTCTGATCATCTCAAGCCGGGGTGGGGAATGTCTGGCCCTTGGGCCATCTACAGCCCCTGAAATCATTTGCTCTGGCCCTGCCAAGGCACTGGGGGTGAGTGAATGAAATGTTTGACCGAACACAGCAGGCTCACGTTTAAGTTGATAATGTTGTATGGCCCGTGAATGATCTGATAAATATCCAAGGAAAAAGGTTCCCCACCCCTGATCGAAAGTATGCCAGGCACGGTCCTTGGAACAGTTGTGTGTGTGTGTGTGTGTGTGTGTGTGTGTGTGTGTGTGTGTGTGAACGAGGGAAACGAAGCCCCCACCTTCCTGAGGCTTACTGCTGGGGGTGATGGGAAATAAACTGACTGTCGAGTCAACCAATCTCCAATAACAACAACCGTCACTTTATATCATAAATAAAGAGCACGTTAAAAGGGTGGAAGCGAATGTGGGGTGGCGATGGTGGTGTCAGTGGCTGATTTTAGAGAGTGGGGGGGGGGGGGAAGAAAGAAGTTTGTAAAAGGTAACATCTGCCCAGCTGGTGTAGTTCAGTGGTTGATTCCCGGTCAGGTCAGGTGCCCTTGGTTGCGCTCAATTCCCCATGGGGGGTGTGCCGAGGCAGCCAATCGATGATTCTCTCTCATCATTGATGTTTCCATCTCTCTCTCTTCCTCTCTGAAATTAATAAAATATATATATATATATATTTTTAAAAGAGGTAACATCTGAGTAGCAGCAGAGCAAGTTTCCACATACTGTGTTGTGAGGTTCTTTTTACTGTAGAAGAAAACCCCAGGGGGACTTTTGCCTCCTGGGCCTCAGGAATACACTTCCCAAGAAGCCTCCCAGGCAAATAAT
>NW_006289087.1:6302804-6303313 GCF_000327345.1 Myotis davidii
CATAATTTTATGGTTGGGGGTCACAGCATGAGGAACTGTATTAAAGGGTCGCGGCCTTAGGGAGGTTGAGAACCACTGCTCTAGCTGGCGAAGAGCTGACTGCAGACAGCCCTTGGCCACAGCGGACCCAGAGACCCGCTCCCTCTCCTGAATTCCACATGTGAACTCTCAGGGCTGGGCTCTGAGGTGTCCGTAGGTGGTCTATTGCCCTGTAGGATGCAGGCCAAGGTGGCGTTCGTATTCTGATCATCTCAAGCCGGAGCCTGGGTGGTCTGGCCCTTGGGCCATCTACAGCCCCTGAAATCATTTGCTCTGGCCCTGCCAAGGCACTGGGGGTGAGTGAATGAAATGTTTGACCGAACACAGCAGGCTCACGTTTAAGTTGATAATGTTGTATGGCCCGTGAATGATCTGATAAATATCCAAGGAAAAAGGTTCCCCACCCCTGATCGAAAGTATGCCAGGCACGGTCCTTGGAACAGTTGTGTGTGTGTGTGTGTGTGTGTGTG
>NW_006289087.1:6303327-6341772 GCF_000327345.1 Myotis davidii
GTAACATCTGAGTAGCAGCAGAGCAAGTTTCCACATACTGTGTTGTGAGGTTCTTTTTACTGTAGAAGAAAACCCCAGGGGGACTTTTGCCTCCTGGGCCTCAGGAATACACTTCCCAAGAAGCCTCCCAGGCAAGTAGGGTCGGGTGGATAGGAAGACAGTGTCCTGAATAAGTACCATTTCCTCTCCCTGGGGATGTACGTAGCGCCTTGACTTCTCTGGGCTGAAGTATACATGATTTCCAAGGTCCCTTTCAGTTCTAAATTGGGTGACTCTGAATTCATTCCGCAGGTAATTCATTTTCATATTTTCCTTTAACATTCAATAATGTCAGAATGGATGATGCCAGCAGGACAAAATTGAATTGCAGGCTCACCATTCATATTAGCCAAATTAGAGAGGGACATTATAAATAACCTTACCTGGGAAAGATAAAAGTTTTATTCTTCAATGCCTCCTGTGTCAATATGTGTAAATCCTATTAAATATTTTCTAAAATGCCTAGTGACATAGTGTCATTATTTATTTTCTAGCTTCAGAGCAATCTGTGATTAAATTAGCATCTTTCTGATCAGTAAACAGTCTCTGAGCGTAGTTGACGTAACCTTGGCAGGCAGTAGGAAAAATATTTAAAAAAAACACCACCACCACAATACGTTTTCTACTTAGTGACTATTTTTACTAGTGCTATTTTATTTAGTGAGACTAAAAGAAATACCTAGAGAAATGTTACCTATGAGAAGCTGTTCCTTTAATTCAGGGGTCCTCAAACTATTGCCCGCGGGCCACGTGCAAATACCAATATTGTATTTGTTCCCGTTTTGTTTTTTTAGTTCAAAATAAGATATGTGCAGTGTGCATAGGAATTTGTTCATAGTTTTTTTTTAAACTAACGGTCTGAGGGACAGTGAACTGGCCCCCTGTTTAAAAAGTTTGAGGACCCCTGCTTTAATTCATCAGTTATGCTTACAAAGCAGGAATAATACTCTCTAAATACGTACTGTGGTGTTAACTAATGATGACAATAGTAATTAGCTAACCCTTATCAAGTGGTTACTGCAAGTCAGACACTTTTCTAGGCCCTTTGTGTATTTATTTATTTTGATCCTTTTTAACAACCCTATGAAGTGCTGCCATTATTAGCCTACTTTACAGACGAGGGAGTGGGAACCAAGGAGGAACCTGCCCTCCGGCTCACACACCTGGCTGACAGCAGAGCAAGCTTTTAAGTCCAGGTGTTCTGAATCATAATTCAGGTTCTTGCCCACATAGCCTACCGTGCATATGTTTTCCCCCTGATGAACGGGAACCAGTATTTTCCTCAGAGGGAATCTGGCTTAGGGGGAAAAATGAGCAGTAAGTGACATTTACTTATCGCCATTTTCTCCATTTTGGCTTTTTTTCGGCTTTACCCTCTTGCCCATGGGCATCTCCCTCGGGTAACCCCTAGGGCCCTTTTACTATTGTTCTTTCCCCCTCGAAATATATGGACCCCCAAAGAAGCCAGTGTTAGTCGCTTATAACTTAGTATCCTTGTCAGTCCATAGTTTGCCTCTTTCAGGATATTTACAATTAATAGGAACAAAAGGCTTTTTTTTTTCCCCGGCTTTACCCTCTTGCCCACTGGCATCTCCCTCGGGTAACCCCTAGGGCCCTTTTACTATTGTTCTTTCCCCCTCGAAATATATGGACCCCCAAAGAAGCCAGTGTTAGTCGCTTATAACTTAGTATCCTTGTCAGTCCATAGTTTGCCTCTTTCAGGATATTTACAATTAATAGGAACAAAAGGCTTTTTTTTTTCTCCTAAAGGGATTTCAGATTTCAGCAAGTGGGTGGGGAGATATATTTGGAGGGTCATATGTCCTGCCTTTGGGGCTTCTGCCTGCAAAAATTTTAAAGGGTTTGAAAAAAAAAATTCTACTGGAAAGTGGAGTAGGCAGGAAGTGGATTTATGTGACATACACTCTCTCGGCTGCTCATGATAGACAAAGCGATTTCAGGCACTTTCTGAGGTTGTATTACCTCCCATTTCACTTAACTTTCCCTTTGAAATCAGTTCTGTGTACCCTACCTATGAATCAATAGTCAGTACGAGAAGGGTCCTGCCGCGATGCAATTCTTATTTACATACACATTAATTATAGTTGACATACAACATGGTATGAGTTTCAGGTGTACAACACAGTGATTCAACATTTACTAGTATCTACCTGACAATGGGATCATCAGAATAAGCCTCGTTACCACCTTTCACCAGACATAGTTACTACGATATTAATGACTACACTCTCTATGCTGTAGGTGGCATCCCCGTGTCTTATTTTATAACTGGATAACAGGCAATTCTGTTAAAGACCTAGGAGGGGCTTACCTCAGCCAGTTGAAAATCATCCAACTAATAACAGGACTAGTGACCATTGAATTCTGTGCTGACTGCTGTTCTAAGAACTGTTTATATTGGCTCATCTAATACTATTTATAACATCTGGATTTTATGAATAAGGAAACTGACACATATATTGTACTTAATTAGACAGTTGCTTATACTAGTAATAGAATTGTTAAGACAGAACAGGTTGGCAAATTGTAAAATAGATAAACATTTAGGATCACAGAGTTCTTTTACATTCAAATTTTAACACTAAAAATTCTACCACTTTGTATTTCACTGGCCATTGGGTTACTAGGTTGCCATTTAAAATATAATTGTTAAGGTGGGTTAGAAACAACTATTTTAAACATCTCATCCATCAGGGGTTGAGCAAGAAGCTGCCTTTGCAAAAGTGTCCACCAGGTGGCAGCCTTTCATAAAAGTACATGGAATTGGATCTTAAGAGTCCAAAAATTTATAAAGACCAAATCAATCTTTTGTTTGGGGTTGTTAATAGTTAATATTTGGGTTTATTAGATAAAAGAGGGGGCCTTGTACTGTATTTAATATCCCTTAAAAATGAATGGAAACAGAGCCTTAAAGCAGCTTAACACACTTGAGTTATATGTCCCTTTAAATAAGCGCTTCCTTTGAAATGCTTTTTACAAATAAAATAATCATAACCTATTAAGAGGCACCTGAGCACGTGGGAAAGCTTTAACACAAGTGCTAACGGCAGTTTTTAATGCCTGTCTTTCCCCCTTATAACTCTGAATAATTAGCATGTCCTTCTATTTTTGTAGCTCCATGGAGAAGTTACCGCATCGTATAACATATGGAAACTCCATCTCACAGAAATCCTCAGTGAACTGACTGATATTTAGGTTCCATCCTCCCCAGTAGGCTGGTGAGAGTAATCATAGAAGTCAGCACCGAAGGCCGTATTTGATTGGCTCTAACTTTTTTTCTTTCATGCTCTAACTCCCCACCCGGTTTTATGTCCTATTTGAAGCCTTACTTACCCATTTTGTGGCCTTGATGTAGGTGGAAGGTGAGGGGGTGGGGGGATCTGGCTGCTATCCCTTCACCCCCCGGGAACAGCAGTAACACTGTGCAGTAATGACTGTTGGAGGGCGGATACGTTCCTTCCCTCGTGACTTAACGGCAGAGATCAGTACATGTTTGCTAGCACCTCAGCTCCAGCCCCAGGATGGAAAACAAGTGGAGAAGCCAATGGGTTGTGTGTTGAGACAGGAATATTCCAGGTCAGAACAAAAAACGTTACATCAGATGCCCACACCCTAGCCTAATGCCTCCAAGAGTAAGGAGAAAGAATGTAACTTTCTAGGTTTGAATTCTTGTAACTTCTCTCTAGAATCGCCGTGCAATGTTACTACTGCTCCAAACCCAAGCCAGTGTTTTAAAAATCACCTTTCAGCCCGGCCAGTGTAGCTCAGTGGTTGAACCCTCAACCTATGAACCAGGAGGTCCAGGATCGATTCCCTGTCAGGGCTTGGGCCGGGTTGTGGGCTCGATCCCCGGCAGGGGGCGTGCAGAAGGCAGCCAATCGAAGATTCCCTCTCATCATTGATGTCTCCCTCTTTCTCTTCCTCTCTGAAATGAATACAAAGTATTTTTTTAAAAATTACATTTCAGAGGGTCATGAAATAAGGCCTTCCTGTGTGAGGTTCCAAGTTCATGTTCAGTGCCAAGAACTGCAAAGGGGCTACACATTACCCTTCTTACAGGCAGACCAGTGAGCCTGTCGGTGTTGCATAGATGCGGACAGAACACACAAGGCCGCTGGGGAGAGCCCAAGGTCGCCATTCCTCATGGCATGGCCAACGAGCTGAGCGGCATGCTCCCCTGGGCTCCCCGCACCCCCCCTGTCCCCCCACCATCCATAGAAGGGGTGACATTGAACGGACCCGGGGGATGCTGTACAGGCTGCGTGTGTCACACTGAAGAACAGAGCCTGGGAGACTCCCCATACTGAAAGGGGGCTGCTAGCAAACCATCTGTCCCTCCCCCAGAGGAAGGCTGTACCTTTATGATGCTCATTGGAAGACAAATGCGCTCTCCGCCCCAGAGGGGAACTCTCGCTCTTGTTCAAGGCTGTTTGCTCTCCAAACACTCTGGAAAAGATAGTCTGGGATCAAATCTGTCACAAGGTGCGTAAAAATGTGACAGGCCCACGGAGGGCTCTCTCCCAGCACTATGTATCACACACGTATATTTTTTATACGGGGCGTGTGCATACAGGTGTGTGTATTATATACTAGTACATATACAGGTGGTGGCAAACGCAGGCTTACAGTTGTGAGTACGTGAACCACAGAGTGTATTTTTGTATTATTTATGGTGTTACCGTCTTTTCCGTATGAACCACTGTAAACCTACGTTTCTCCTCCCTCTGTAGGAATATCTACTTAGTTCTCCCAGCAGTTCTATAAAGGCAGTTCATCATTCTTGTTGGCGATGTAAAGAAGCAACATCAGCTAAGAATGTTGCCCAGCCCTAACTGGTTTGGCTCAGTAGGTAGAGCATCGGCCTGCGGACCCAGGGGTCCCCGGTTCGATTCCGGTCAAGGGCATGTACCTTGGTGGCAGGCGCATCCCTGGTGGGGAGTGTGCAGGAGGCAGCTAATTCTCATCGATGTTTCTAGCTCTCTTCTCTCCCTCTCCTTCTCCCTTCCTCTCTGTAAAAAATCAATAAAATATTTTTTTTTAAAAAAGAATGTTGCCCAATGTCACTGAGATTGTAGGGGACCATTTTAGAAACTCCATTCTTTTTTTCCATAATCTTTCTGGTCAACCAATATGCTATGGAACAGAGGGCGAAACTATATGCACCCCATGACCCCAAGCTCGGGAGAGGGGGTTCTTTGACTCTTTATATTCCTTCCAGGAGAACCGGAGACATATCCGGGCGGCTCCTCCCCACCGAACTGGACTCGCTACAAACCGGGTCATTCGCAGCACCATTCAACAGGTATGGGGAATGGTGGCCAATGGAGCAACATGATTTTCCTCCCCTTCAATCAAACCGACGGCTGAATGTAATTATCATCTGGGAAGATACAGTTAAAGAGATGTTGAATTAAATGGAGCTCTGAAAATTGCTCACCTCCTGATTCCTCCTGATTACATCCTGGCATAATTCCCCCAAGTTCCAATATGTAATTTGGGGATAATGGATAATGGGTATTGGAAGCATTGTGGCCTCTCCATATTTAAATGAGAGGCCGATTTTATTAGTAATAACCATAATGACTCTGCTAAATTGCTTGTATGACTTCGTCGCTCATTAGGAAATTATTTTTTCTGCAGGAACATATCACCTTTATATATTTAATTCGCGTTTTAAGTAGGGAATTTATTAGCAATGCAAGTGTTTACAAGGAGATAAGTTTTATAGCTATTGAAGTGAGGTCCTAATCAGACCATTATTTCCCATACTTTTAAACTCAAAAGTTCATTATTTTAGGGAAACTTTATATCCACGTGAGACATTTAAAAAATACTCAATGATGTTTAGGTCCATGCTGTCAAAATATCAGAGTAGTGATTCGGTTCCCTACGATTTTATCACACAGTGTTCTGTTGATACATTTTATGAGGGACAGTCTTTTTATTTTTGATTTTTTTTATATATATTTCTTATCGATGTCAGAGAGGAAGGGAGAGAGAGATAGAAACATCAATGATGAGAGAGTTATTGGCTGCTGCCTTCTGCACGCCCCCCACTGCGGATCTAGCCTGCAATCCGGGCATGTGCCCTGGACTGGGATCGAACCTGGGACCCTTCAGTCCGCAGGCCATGGCTCCATCCACTGAGCCAAACCTGCTAGGACAGGTCTTTGCCATAATGATGGACAGGAAATCAAAAAGAGCAAAGAAGACCCTCAAGCCGATTATCTCGGGAGTGACGGGAGTTGCTGGCGTCCCTTGTACTTGGAAACTAGAGCAGAAGAGCGCGGGCAGCAGGGAACTTCTACAACTACCCTGACATCTGGCCACTCTGACAGCTTCTGCGAGAGTCCCCGCTGCGACCACGGGAAGTGGGACGGCGTCACTTTGAACCTGCAGCTGTCCTGTTGGCAAGGAGAGTTCTGCGTGATCCTTGGGAGACCAAAGAGATAGCATGTCAAAGGAGGACCGCGTCACTAGCGTGTCAGTACCTACACGGCTTTCGAGAGCCGACTGATGAAACCCAAGTCCTTCTTCCTTGTGTGGGAGGCCCAGGATCACCCGTGGTGTGAATCCCTCCTCAGTTTCACCAGAAGCAAAGAGACAAACGGAAAGACAGATGTTTGGCCCATCGGATACGTCAGACTCTTTCCTTCGTTTTCATGTCTTAGGTGAATTCGTCGTTTTCTAAATCCACTCCAAGTTAATGAACAAAGAAGGCGATTTACCTATAACCACTGGGGGATATTAGCTCAGAGCTAAGCAGTTCCTTCAGGTGAGTTGGGAGAGCACAGTGATCTGTAATTATTTGGAAGCTAGAAATAGGAAAGCAGGAGAGGAGGTGTTGAACAGGGCATGTAAAAGAGCCCTACAATAATGAGGCAGGAAATAATTCTTAGACTCTGGCAACTATCTCAGGGATAACTACATACATGCAAAGCTCCTAAAAATGGGATAGAGAAGTCCCCCCTTAACCACGAAGGATACGTTCCAAGACGCCCATTTGTGCCTGAAACTGAGGGTGGTGCTGAAACTTATACATACTATGTTCTTTTGTATACGTACATACCTATGATAAAGCTTCATTTATTCACTGGGCACTGTAAGAGATTAACAACGACCAATCATAAAAATGGAACAATTATAATACTAGAGGCCTGGTGCACGAATTCATGCACCAGTGGGGCCAGCTGGCCTGCCTGATTGGAGCAATGGGACTGGCCAGTTGGCCGGGGAGGGGCAGCAGGAGGTTGGCCGGCCGGCCCCACTCCTGATTGGGGTGGGCGTGGGGGGATTGGGGGTGGGGCCAGCTGGGAAGAGGAGCCATGGGAGGTTGGCCAGCCACTGGATTGTTTAGGGAATAATGAAAAGAAAAAAAGTCTGCATGTGTTAGGTACAGACACAACCATTGTAGGCCTAACTACATAGTCATGTCAGCAACGACATCACACTTTTTTGGCTAAATTACTGCTGCCCCCATGTAAAGCCCACTTCTGAGTACTCAAAGTTTACCGTTTGTTCTTCTAAAAATGGAAAAGGAAAGAAAGTCCTGGTGCCAGGGATAGGTACCCAGTGTCCCTGTCCCAGCAGACACGGGCCTGACAGTTACCTGCTCGTTTTAGCTCTTATTGGGGGAGATGAGGTTAACGAGAGGATGTTGCTAACAGCAGCTCATGCATTTGGAGTTTTCTAAGAATAAGTTGCCATATTAAAGGAGTTGTAGTCCAGCTAGCATGGCTCAGTGGTTGAGCATTGACCTATGAACCAGGAGGTCATGGTTCAGTTCTGGTCAGGGCACATGCCAGTTTGTGGGCTCTGTCATCATTGATTCTCTCTCATCATTGATGTTTCTCTCTTTCTCTCTCTCTCTCCCCCTCTCCCTCTCTCCCCCTTCCTCTCTGAAATCAATAAAAATATATTTCAACAAATAAATAACAGAGGTGTAAACAGATACTTCCTTTTTTGGATTTTAAAGATTCAACAACAACAACAAAAATATGCACAAATTGTTATAGTGCAAATAGAAACAGAAGATTGACCATTATGAATATTGAGTTTTAAAAAAGGCTACATGGGCCCTGGCTGGACAGAGGCATGGTCTGAAGTTTCAGCAGCATTCTTCTGCAGAGCTTAGTTGTGTGAATTTGAGACTCAGTGGGGGTGCTAACCACCCCACAGTTCGTGAAAGGATAGTCAAATTTTTGGGAACAGATGGCAGAACCCATGATAAGATGACATGGAAGTTCACATGATGAGCAATTAGATGGTTTTTAATGATGATTCTAAAAAGCAGAACAGATGGTTAAATAGAGGGTTATTGGTGTCCTGGAATGAGGCAGGAAAAGGGGGGAAAGGCGAAGGAGGAGAAACAGAAGTAGCGGCACGCATGGTACACAGGAAGTTGTGCATTCTGGGTAATGCAGCTAGCTGCCTCAACTCCTCTTTGGAATGGGATTAGGTATACGTTTATGGTGAGTAAAAATAAGTTGTTTAACTTACAAGGACACAGATTGACCTAGAAAAATGTGGACTAAGATGAACAGATATGTCTCTTTGAGACAGGTAAACGGATAGATGCCCCAAACCCTGTTCGTGCATATGGTCAGCCATACAAACCATATGCACGAATGCAGAAGGACTCACTTGAGGCAGTTTTAGGGATGGAGTGTGCTATTCATTAATAAATACCATACGTATTCCATAAAGAGAGACATGCTAAGGCTGAGAGGGACTCAGAAACTTGGATTAAAATTCCTGGAGACACATCTCATAGACAGGCAGACACGCCTGCACTACTCTTTCTTATAAGGAATACCTAACCTGTCCTTATAAGAAAGAATTTCCACCATTGAAAGCCATTTAAAATTATGCTTTTAAAAAGTATTATGTGAAAATACTGGCTGTTGGCATTTGCCCAAAAAACTACATTAAACTCATTGGAGGGTAGATTTTGGCTCAAGAACTGAAGAGCCCATACTTTTGGCTTATGTTTAGTAATAACAGAATGTCTATTGCCATTAACTCACAATTACTCCAGTAGTTTAATACAACCTAAAATTGCAAGTGTAGTTATTAAGGTCCTGTTTCAATAGGCTATTAAAGGATTGTATGAGCAATAACACATCCATACGATGAATTTAGTTTTGAGCACTTTGGTACAACAAGTATTTTTAGTGATAGGGGATACAAGAAATGAATAATTTTATCCATGATTATAAATGTCACATTTCTTAAAATTATATATTACTTAAGGGCTGACTTTAGCTATCGTCTTTTTTTCTTTAAAAGTAATTTTTAACAGTGATACTGTTTTTCTAGACAAAAAATCTTAGAAATGCTAACATTCTCTTAAACATAAATGAAAACCTCTGTTAACTCACATCTTGCTTCATTGTTAAAGATCATGACAATTTCAAATGTTAGAGTCGACTGATCTCTAAGATGTTGGTAATGTACTGATATAGGTCACCTATTAGGTCCATTGAGAAAAATAATCTTACTTATTGTAAATGGATAAGATTGCTATCTCTTCAGAGGAGGCAACCCTTTTTATGCTTTTAAAACAGAAAACTGCAATTTCTTAATTTAGAATTCTCAGGTCACTGAAAAAAATGATTATTTAAGCCAAGTGCCAAAAATGTCAAGTGAGATTCACACAGATTTCATTTAAGCATCACAAACCAGGGGAACTATATTTTTAAGCCCTATTTTTTTCAACTCGTTATGACATGACACATTGTCAAATGATGAACTAGCCAGTGATAATCAGACGTGAGCTGTCATGTGAAGTGAATGGCAAGGGACAGCCAAAGGCCTAACATTTAGGATTTACTTAGGAGCTAAAAATTGAGGGGCGCTGGGCCACAATACCTGTGGTCTGCAGGCTCTAAGATGGTCCCCGGTGCGTTCTCCCTTCTTGGTACTCTTCTCCTACAGTGAATAAAAGATGCTGGGTTAATCAAGTCCAGTGGTCTGACTTGGATATTGAGGGGAAACTATTTGTGTAGTCATTAGAAGCTTTTTTTTTTTCATTTTATGTTTAAACCAATGCAAAAATAGAACATTTTAAAAAGTAGACTTAGCAAGCTAACTCATGCTGAAATTATTTTCTTTTTCTTAAATGTTTTTTTATTGATTTTAGAGAGAGAGAAAGGAAGAGGGATAGAGAGAAACATGGATGAGAGAGAAACATCGATCGGCTGCCTCCCGCACACCCCCTACTGGGGATGGAGCCTACAACCCAGTCTTGTCACAAGGCAACTGTAAACCTACTGTTGCCCACTCCTGTATGCGGCCCGGGGATAACAGGTCAGGGGAAATGAGTTAACATTAAGATATGGTTCTTCACTCTGAACATTTGCGTCTTGTCCCCTGACCAGGAATCCATCCAGTGACTTTTTGGTTCATGGGCTGACGTTCAACCACTGGGCCACACTGGCCAGGCTAAAATCATTTTTTAATGGACAGATCCGTTGTAGAAGATAATATACAGGCGTGAGCAAAAGCAGGCTTACAGTTGTTCGTATGGAAAAAGACACGCAAGTTAGGATTATTACAGTAACTTTATTAACTCAAAAGAATGTCACAAGGCAACTGTAAACCGACTGTTGCCCACTCCTGTATGTGGCCCATGGATAACAGGTCAGGGGAAATGAGTTAAAATTAAGATATGGTTCTTCACTCTGAACATTTGCATGTCCATCCCGGAGAGCTTTTTTAAACACATTGCTGCTGGGGCCCCACTTTCGACCCATGAAATCAGAATTTCTGGCAATGGAAGAGGGAGAGCAGGGAGGTCTTTACGCACTCCATGAATCATTTATAGCCAATACTGAGAACTGCTGAGCCGCGGGTGGGGAGTGGTGACCAGATTGAAGGGAGGCTGAGTGTCTTTTGTGGATAGAGAATAAAAACACAGAGAAGCTGCTGGGACCTCCCCACGGTCCCGGTCACTCCGAGCTCATTAACAGAAGGCAGTTCAACTCCCAACAGGCACCTGGATAAGTCCAATACCTCATTAAGAACCTCCCAGCAGGAGGGGGAATGAAGGCCTGAGGGGTTAGTGCTCACCAGGCTTCCATAATCATACGTTGAGGATTACAAATTAAGCTGAGAAAATGCCACAAGTGCCATGTATAAAAGAATCTATAACTTGTGTGGGTAGGTGACAGAGCATTGCTGTGTATTGAGATATCTATTATTAAAATAAAAATAGAATATTTGTTCTGCTCTTAGGGAGCAATTTAGAAAATATTCTTCTTGTTTGATTAAATGAGTTTGTTTTCAAATCACCACAACAAAGGTAGAGCTTAGCTTTTTACTATCTGATGGTCCTCGCTATCTTAAGACAGCAGCACCATCTGGCCAGAACCCTTAACACGAAGGCAAAACAGTTGAGCAACTTTCCAAATACCACAACAAAGCACCACACCATTTAAAATGAAAAAACAAAACAAAACAAAGCAACTAATGAGTTGGAAGAATTTCACAGCATAAACATAATGAGCTCATAAATCAAAAGGAAAGTAGATTATACCAACAAAGATATGGGCAAATAACATGAGCTGGCGATTGAGAAAAGAAAAATATACAATAAATACATGAGATGTTCAATCTCATAAATAAATAAAAGTTGGCCAACTGTAGAATTAACAAGTTTTTTAAATGACTATATTAATAACTGGCATCCATCCACTTGGGGAGTTAAGTGTTTCAACTGAAGAAAAGTGTAGCATTTTTGTATTCAAATTCGTTATTTACCAATGTATTTAACCATGAAATTCTACTCTGGAAATTTATATTTAAAATATAAATGAATAAATCTAAATATATCTCCAAGGAAGCTTATTTCACCATTGTTAAACCACAATTTGAAATGCTTAAAATGGCATTAAGAAGAGGATTAGCACTATATTATTGCATGTCTATCTAAGATAGGTATGACAGTATAGCACATCTATAAAATGAAATAATACTCGGCTATTAAAATTAATTAACCAGTGAATATTAACTGAATCTATTAGTAAAAAACTCCAAGTTATATCCAACTCATGGGTAGTGAGAACCTGGATATACAATGGCCAGGCCCCCCGTGGGAATAGAACTCTGACCTTTGACCTCAGGTGAAGAAGCCAACCCAGAAATTCCTCAGCAAATAGTGAAGGCTTGGTCAACGATGGCCAGATTCCCTATTTTTTACCCTCATTTCCAACTCTGAACCATCCAGAGAAAGCCAGATGTGTTCCCCTAAGACGCCCTGCTTCTAATGAGCCCACCTCCACTTCCTGTGCCAATCACCCCCCATCAGAGCACACCTGAAACTTTCTCTTCCCCACAGAAGATATTCCACACTCTGCCTGTCTTCGAGGCTCTACCTAATAGAGTGATGGTGGCCGCCCCCCTTAGTAACGCAAGCTCCGGATACATAACCCTTGTTAGCTCCCATTGGGTAGCCTTTGGCTAGTTCCACTGTAGCCTGAATGTTGTGGGTGATCCTGTGAGCAAGATGTGTTTCTGAATGCGGAGATACCTGAGCGCTCCTCACGGAGATGTTAAACTGCCTTATCTCTGGGGAGTGAGACTTTGGGCTATTTGACTTGATAGCGTTTTGCATTTGAATTTTTTTCCATGAGCACACGCAGTTTGTGTACATAGAAATAAAGCCATGGCAGTTAACAAAGCAGTTTATCACTAGGTGTAGTGTTATTAAGATAAAGAGTTCCGTACATAAAAAGCGTACGTTTTCTATCTCTATGTGATGTACGTGAGGATGCTCACTTGACTGATCTTATTCTTATCTCCATCACGCTTTACAAACAACTTCCCATACTGGGTATCTGGAAAGTTTTATTCTGATAGAAATTCTTCAAATATGAAAAATAGACTGAGTTGAGAAATACATTTTTAATTATAAAAATGATGAATGAGGGTTAACCATAAGGGGACTTCCTGCTTCAATAGTCTCCATTATCCGGCCATAACTCAAATAACTATTATCACGCCGGACTTAGAAAGAAACCGCCCTCGATTAATAAACATAAATCTTTATGGTCATCAGTTTCCCCTGATGTTTCTTTAACAAAGGCCAGAAGATTCCAGTTTTTGAATCCAGCATCGCTCACTTCTGTCAACCTCTGATTATTTTATTTTTCCAAATTAAACAAAACCCTGGATCTGACAAAACCTAACCTTTGGATCTATCTGCAAACCCAACTTCTATGGCTGATGGGAAAAAGGAAGCGTAAATATAGGGCCAACTGTACTCAGCTGAGCACCATGCTGTTCTTTTAAATTTATTATTATTATTATATTTTATTTATTTTTAAAATATTTTTAAAATTGATTTTTAGAGAGAGAAAGGCAAAGGGAGAGAGAAACATCAATATGAGAGTGGAACGTCAATTGGTTGCCTCCTGCACACTCCACTCTCCCCCTCCCTCCCACTCCGGGAATGGAGCCCACAACCCAGGCATGTGCCCCCACCAGAAATCGAACCAGCAACCCCTGGGTGCATGGGACAACACCCAACCAACTGAGCCACACCATCCAGGGTGAAAGCTTTACTGTTATTCATCCCCCAAGGTGATGTAGTGTCTTGTCACCTTTCTCATTAGATACAAAGAAAAATGCCTCAAGTTTTCTCCAGTAGAATCTTTCAAAAGGATCTCATCCAACATTTCTGCCCTGGTAAGATATCTTACATTACCCCGGGCAGAGAGCAACCTGAGACCCTCCATCTACTAGGTCTCTCAGGCCGGCTCCAAGTTTTTGTTTTGTCCCAGGAGCTCAAGTATTGCTCCTCACCTGTTCCTTTAGGTAACTCACTCCTCAAACACTCCACATGCCAAATCTCTTCTCTCGGTTTATTCCCAGATAGATGCAGTAACCAGGCACAGTATATCCAAATGGCCGTTTATCTCTCATGGGCTACTATATCTTGCTGATACTAATATTTTCTCTTTTAAAAGCTAATATAGCCCTAGTCAGTTTGGCTCAGTGGATAGAGAGTCAGCCTGCGGACTGAAGGGTCCCAGGTTTGATTCTGGTCAAGGGCACATGCCCAGGTTGTGGGCTCTGTCCCCAGTGAGGGGTATGCAGGAGGCAGCCAATCAATGATTCTTTCTCATATGGATGATTCTATCTCTATCTCTCCCTTCCTCTCTGAAATCAATAAAAATATATTTTTTAAAAAGCTAATATAAGCTGTTCTCTGATAAATGCCTGATCCATCCATGTATAAATGAAATATGCATTTAGGGTGAATGTCTTTGAGTTAGTGAAAGGAGATTTATATTTAATATATATATATTTTTTATTTTGACAGTATTACAGATGTCTCCCATTTCCACCCCCCTGTACCCTTCCTTCATCGAGCCCCTACCAAGGATATATTTTTTAAATAAGTTAAAAACATTTTACTTAGAAAAAAGATCCTCAGTTGTGTCAAAAATTAATTAGGGGGAAAAACACCACAGTAACAAATCAAAGTAAAGCCAGCGAGAAGATTTTATAACATACAGTCTAAAAATAAAGCAAAAAAAAGTCAAAATATTATTTTTTCTCTCACGAGTCAACAGCCATGTGAGAAAAATAAAGCAACTTGTCAAATGAGAATTTTTCACATCAAAGTAATAACTAGCTTAGCCCCTCATTAAAAATATAGATCTCCTACGTGTGGTAACAACACAACCTCAAGGTTCATATTTTGAGACAAATCAGGATGTATGCAGTGACTGTGACATGCAGTTCAAGATAACTTCTGGTCCAGCGTTGGAAATGCAGGGATCAGTGTTGCGCTGCGGATCCCCTCTAACAGGAAATGACATTTGAAGGCAGTTTTGGAAAACCACGCTGCAGGGAATCGGACAAGTCATTGCTTCTACATGAGAAGAGCAAGGGGATGCCCCAAGCACCTGCCCATTCTGCCTGGACCCAGGTGTCCCAGCAGCGGGTCACGTGACCCCTCACCCCACAGCAGATCTGCACCTCAGAGCAATAAACCTAAATGCACCAAAGACATTCGGTTATTTTTGCATGATGACCGAGTTCCTATTTGGATCTTCCATTTCACTAGGAATAAGAGGATCTTACTATCAATGAACCTCTTTCCCCTGATGTAAATGTATACTTACTGTATCCTGGGGGTTGATGTACTAGGGTTTCCCAGAGAAATGGAAGTGTCTGTGTGTATCTCTACCTTTCACTCTATGCCTCACTCATCTCTATATGGAGAGGTATTTACTTCTAGGAATTGGTTCATGTGATTGTGGAGGTGCAAGTTCAAAGTCTGCAGAGGTACTAAGGGCTGAAGACACAGGGAACAGTTGTAGTTCAGGTGTGAAGGTGGTTTGCTGGTGGAATTTCCTCTCGATTGCAATCTTAAGTCTTTTTCTATTAAAGCCGTCAACTGATTAGACGAGGCCCACCCACATGTTAGAAGGAACTCTGGCTTGCTCAAAGTTTACTGATTTAAATGCTGCCTTCATCTAAAAAGCATCTTTACAGAAATGTCTAGAATAATCTTTAACCAAATAACTGGGCACAGTGACTTCACCAAGTTGACCCGGAAAATGAACCATCACAGTTTGTTTATTTATTATGATGGGGAAGTGGGAAGGGGGGTGGATCTAGCTCATCTTTGATGTCATCTGTCCATGTGGACATCTGCTGTGACAGCTGAGGCCACTGTCCTCCTTGTCCTGCCTCCCTGACCTTCAGGTGTGTGGTCTCGTGTGCTCCTGTGAGCGCAGGAGAAATCTACCCCTTAACTCCTGGTACAAACAATCTGTGGCTCCATCTGCTTCCCAGCGGAGGGGTCATTCCCAGGTCAGCTCGGCCTCCCCGGAGCTGTGACAGCTGGAGACCCCGAACCTGCAGAGGTCACCCTCCATCCCCTCCATTCTCTCCCTCTGCAGTCCCAGCACACCCTCCACCCAGCCTGCCCACCTGGGAAACTCTAAAAAAATCTGTATCATTCTTTCAGCTTTTTGCTTAAATCCTCTCCATTGCCACAAGAGAACAGAATTTTTGAACCCCAAAACTAGATCTTACAGGGATTTACTTTGTGATTACCGTTGCTGTGTTTTGGTGTGTGTTTTTCCTTCCCCCAGAGCTGCCCCCTTTTTGGCTGTCTGCTTTCAGGAGTGGCAAGAGTAAAAGGGAAGGAAAGGGATAAAATGTGCTTTTAATTCATTTATTCCATAAATTAACACACGCTGTCTTAGGAATGAGTTAGCTACCAGAGAGGTGGCGAGAATGTATTCAATGCTCACTTCCTTGGCTGGTTCCTAGCTACTTGGGAGGTGTCTGGATCACTGCCGAAAGTTATTTAATTATCCTTTCTCTGTTTTCTCCATCTCCCTTCCCATGGTGAGTTCTCTCTATAATGTTTTACCTGCACTGGCTGTGTGATGCTTTTTTGAAGGTTCTGGTAATCCTGGACCTTTGCATTATTAACTGCAGAGATTTTTCTTACGTGCCCACCAGATGGCAGTGTTGACCAGAGAAATGTAACTCGCTTCAGGCCTGAGAGAGTGTTAATACTGACTTAATTCCAAAAATAGAAGGGGGGAAAATGTCAGAAAAAAAGAAAGGAGAAAAAAGTAGATCTACAATGCAACCCAATTTAGGCAGGAAGTAATAACTTTTCCTGCCAAGCCAAGGAATGATACCTCTTCAGTTACTTTTACATTTTACTGACATTTTACCCCCGAAACACTGTAGGGAGACAGCGCAGGTACTCCTGGTCAAGTCTCTTCAGTGGCTAGAGCCCCGAAGCTTGGGACTGGGGTTCTACCCAAGGCTTGGTGATCAGAACATCACCGTCTGGTCAGGTTCCTTAACCAACCTATGCTTCCGCTTCTTTATGTATAAAATAAGAATCTGAATGTTGTCATCCCTCCCAGTTTGAAAATATAGTTCCTGCCGCACAAATACATTTCAGAGCAATGTCTTTCTCAAGGTCACAACTTCTTGGCTCAGGAGTCTGTACCAGAACTCGGGGCCTTCCTCGCCCCGGGTTCCTCTAAGATGGAGCCTTCCTGAGTTTCTCCTTCCTGCATGGACAAAAGACCCCCAGAGCCAACTACGTTCTGCAGCCATTTTTCTTTCTACATTCTTTTATTTTTATTTTTTAATATGTTTTTTAGTGATTTCAGAGAGAGGAAGGGAAAGGGGGGGAGAGAGAGAGAGAGAGAGAAGCATCAATAATGAGAGAATCACTGATTGGCTGCCTCCTGTATGACCCCTACTGGGTATTGAACCCATACTGTAACCTGGGGAATCAAACTGTGACCTCCTGGTTGATAGGTTGACCCTTAACCACTGAGCACACTGGCTGCATTCTATATCCTTAACATTTACAATAATAATAATAATAATAATAATAATAAAATGAAACCAGATAACCTTTATTAAAATACCTTTTCTTTTAGCTTTTTTAAATGTTTGGGAAAAATGGCTTGGCTTTTTTTAAATGAACCTTTTATAAATCAAAACATAATATGTATGCATATATATGAATAATAAAATCAACACATATTTATCTACCACCCAGCTTTACAAAACAAGAACATTTTTTCCTACTTTCTTACACAAAGAAATCTAGTTCTTTAGTCCTTTCTAGTGCACATAAAAATTATATCAAGACCTAATTTAAAAAAATATATATTTTCTACAAACAAAAGGTCATTTCTTTCAGGATTTTACCCTTCAGCAGCTTCTTACTCTTGGCTCACCCGTAAGCTTTGGGAGGTGGACAACAGTATGTTCCCTTAGGCTCCCATCTCCACATGGCCCTCTTCTGAGAAAGCATAATCAAGCTCACACTTAAACTGTCCGTTCTTCCTGCCTGTAGTCTGCATTTATTTTATAGTAGATTGTAATTTTCACTTATGCTAAGATATAAAGTATTTACTTCATTTTGGGGGAGCTTTGGGTAAGAGAGAAGAGCGAGTAGAGAAGAGCTGGGGTTCACAGTGGCCCAGAGAAGAGAAGGAGTCCGTGGAAATTTTCTAAGAAGGTGGATATTTTCAGGAAAATTCCTGAAGCTGGAATGTCTCCAGACAATCATCCTGCCCTTATTCATGGTTTCACTTTCCACGTCAACTGAGGTCTGAAGATACTAAATGGGAAATTCCAGAAACAAGTCACAAGTTTTAAATTCCACAGCGCTTTGGGTAGTGTGATGATGACATCACGCAGTGTCTTGCTCTGTCCTTCCCAGAATGTGGATCGTCCCTTGGTCCAGCACCTCCACACTGTACATCCTCTCCCCCAATAAGCCACTTACTAGCTGCCTCGGCTCTGTTATCAGATCCACTGTGGCCTCAGTGGATAAGGTCGCCACCCTTATTTTACTTAATAAAGGTCCCAGGGCTCAGGAGTAGTGATGCTGGCAGTTCAGAAAGTGCCGAAGAGAAGTCATGAAGGGCTTCCTTTAATGAAAAGGTGAAAGTTCTCGACTTAATAAGCCACTTTGTTATCTCATATCATCCCAACAAGAAGGGTGTGCACAGGACGATAAGATACTGGGAGAGAGAGACCACATTCACATAACTTTGATTACAGTGTATTGTCATACGTGTTCTATCTCATTGTTAGTTATTGCCAACCTCTTAATGTACCTAAATCATAAGTGAAACTTTATCACAGGTATGTCTGTATAAGCAAAAGCACAGAACATATACGGTTTCAGTCCTAGCTGCGGTTTCAGGCATCAACTGGTGGTTTCAGGCATCCACGTTGGGTGTTGGGGCATATCCCCTGCAGGTAAGGGGGGATACTGTATAGCATTTGAATCTATTTGCTGTAAAGTCACTCAATTTTATTCTTCTTCTGCACATAAACTTTTAAGAGAGGCCCACGTTGTGTGGAGCTAGTACTATTTTGGGGATTGAAGGGACCAAACCAGCAGGGGAGAGAGAAAGGCACAGAACAGAGCTAGAGCATTTAGACAAAAAGGGAATCTGAGTTTGAAAGGAAGAGAAAAACATCAGCTCCCAGATCTCACTATATTTGAGGTAGTTTTGTGAGCTGTTTGAATTTAAATATTACTGAAAAGCCTGTCCTCATTATGCTGAAAGATTCCAGATATACCCAGAGAGCTGATATCTAAGTTACATCCGTGCAGAAATATAACATGCATTTACCAGAAATATCCGAGTGTCTTCAGGTTCACGCCCACGGATGGTAAGGTTTCCTAATCAAAGCCTTTCATTCTCTAGGAGATTCATGTTCTTTGAACTTTTTTTGTGAGTCACTTACTTTTCTCTGTATTGAATTTCTTGGCAACCCGGGAAGGCCAGGGGCACTTGCCTCTCTGATTGTTTTCAGCCTGAAAGGAAGTAAAACAGAGAATTTCTCAGCTAGTTGCCATGTTGCAGCCTCCACACCGACCATCTCCGCCCCCCTCCCAAAGGGTTAAGAGAAAGCCCCTGCTAGGAACTGAGCAGCAATTACATCCTCACCAGAACGGGCCAGTCATTCCTGACCTCTGACCCTCTCTACAAGATACTCAGCAACTCTGCCTTGGACATGGACACCTTAATCACACTTCACATGTGACAGCGCTTCGAGTTTTCCAAAACACTGCATCCAATGCATCCTTACCCTTGGGTCTTCCCCTGCCTCAGACCTAGATTGCGAGGACAGTTATTATCAGCCATATTTTTGCACATGGGAATCCAGGATAAAAAAACCCAAAAAGTAAAAGTTCTTGTTCAAGGTCACGGGGAACTCGGAGAAAACATTTCCTTTGTGCAGGGCTAAGGAGCGTTCAAATGCAGGCAGCTACTGCTACTGCCTGTCCCTCAGCGTAACCTTCGCTTCCTTGTTGACTAGTTAGAGCTGTCATTGTTTTCCCTGCCGTATCTCTTCTTGCTCTGTCTTTTCTTCCATCTGCCCCGAGAAGCAAGCTCCAGGGGAAGTTAGAATCAAATGATGAATTAGTTGTTTCTGCAGAATGAATAGTGCAATTCGTGATGGGACTTCGAGCCTGACATCCAAGTCCCTTCTTCAAATAGGAGCGCAGGATCATTATTCATGGAGCTACCCAGAGTCTCCCAAATCCGCGTGAGGTGATAATTAAGCACTTCCCCAAGTGTGATATTAATGAGTATTTTCTTTTTTAAAAAAACCTCCATGTTCAATTTAGCCTTAGGCCTTTGTGAAGGGACCTGCACTGGCATCTCACATTTGTACACTCCTCGCTTATGAGATTGAGGAGTTGTATCATTTCTATTTCTGTAACTTATTTTCCCGCAGAACTTCATTCAGAGCTGGGTTTTGTTTTTATTTTTTTGTTTGTTTGTTTTTTCCTAGATCATTCTGCGTGGAAAGCTATGTGAGAGAAAGGGGTTCTGTGATGTCTCCAATACCTTTTCTCAGCATCATTCTTCCTAACAAGTCATCTCAGTTTGATGCATTTCAGAATAGCAGCCAATCAAAGGACAGTTAAATAAAGTCTCCAGGTCGATTTGGATCAAGTGTTTTCAGGCTGAACATCTACAAACGTTTACTTTTCTTAATTTATTAAAGAAAATAAATGAGGGAATTTAATTTGTGCTATGTACTTGTATAAGTCACCCAGGCCCCAAATAGAGAAGCTGCATATAGCTCACTGGGGATGAGGAATGTGATACAAACCGAAAAGGGCACGTTCACCAAAACAAAACAAACAAATAAACAAACAAAAGGTACAATTTCCCCAGCTGTACTCAGTGGAGAGGCCACACCCTGAACCATCGGCAAGCTTGCGGGGCCTGTTGACTCCCCCAGCTCCTCTCCCTGGTCCAGACGGAATTTCCCTGCATGTTCACGAGGCTGGTTGCGAGCTGAGCTAGGGGTCTCTCCAGGGCTTGTCTTGCGCGGATCCCAGGAGCAAATTGAAGGTGCCCAGGCCCTGATAAAGTGTGTCCGGCCCGTTGGCAAGCTCAGCGGTCTCTTTGGAAGGCACTGTTGTAACTCCTACTTCCTCAGGACTCTTAACGCTGGTGTAGGAAGAAACCAAATCACAAGGGACGACCCATTTGGGGTTGTGGATCTTAATGATTCCAAACGTTTCTGTAGGACTTGACTCTGTTCCTGTTTTGCAGAATGGCTTTTGTGATTCTAGATCCTTTGGATTTTCATATAAATTTTAGAAACCTGTCATTTTCTATAGAAATCATAATTCTATAGACAACTTTGGTAAAGAATGAATATCTTAACCATATAATGTTCTCCAATACATAAGCATTGAATATGTCGATTTGTCTTATTCAATTTCTCTCAGCGTGTTTCCAAGATTTCAGTGTAGAAGTTGTTTTTTTTAATGTTATGGTGAATTATATACATTATTAGATTTCATTTTCCTATTATTTGTTGCTAGCATATTGAAACATGATATTTTCTATATTGCTAACATAGATTACATATTGAATGCTACATGCATCTATATTGACTGCTAAGTGTAATGTTACCTTTAGGTTTTTCATAGATGCCTTTTACTAGACTGAATTTCCATTGTCTTCTTGTATATCTGATTTAAAAAAAACAATCTGGAATGGACACGGCTAGTAATTTTTAATACATAGCTTGAAATATTCGTATGATTTATCTCCTTTATTTTGTCAACATATTATTGTTATATGTTAACACGGCATGGCATGCATTTGGCATACATGACATACACTGCCTTCCGGTATCTTAAAACAGCTCTTGCATTTCTGAGACAAACAATACTTGGGAGTTTATCCTGTTTACCAATTGCTGGGTTTAATTTGCTAATTTCCTTTGAGGTTTCTATGTCCATGCTCACGAGGGCTATCCAGCTAGGATTTCATTTCTTTGTATGGCTAGTGTCAGCATTTGCCAGCAGAGTTGTGCCCTGCAGTCAAAGAAGGCCTCCTGTTCCTGAGCAGGAAATCTCTCATGTGGCCTCCCTCAGCCCCTGGCACACTGCCTGGTACACTGGTGACTGTGGGAAAGGCTCTGCAGGTGGGCGGAGCCTTCTGTGACTGGCGACCCTGGTCATGGTCACCTGACCAGGTAGCCTGCGGGAAGTTATTAAACACTGTGAGACGTCTGACTGAGCGATGAGCCGGGAAGGCTCATCACTTTCTAGAATTTACCGGTAGTGGACTTCGGAATCTTTGCAGCCTCAGCTCTTGAATGACTTTTCAGAACAGTGATGTTTTAGTGCGTCCCACTTGCCCTTGCTTTGTGATCCAGAAGGCTAATGCATTTGGAGCTTCCCCTGTCCCTGTACTATATAAAGGAAGAAACGGAGCTCCTGGGTCCTGCCGTGTGGAACTGCCAAAGCTGTATCTGCAATTTAGTTCTTTTCTGATTCCTTGTCCTCTCTCCCTCCAATATATTTTCCTGCCTTCCTTCCAATATATTTTTTTATTGATTTCAGAGAGGAAGGAAGAGGGATATAGAAGCATCAATGAGGAGAATCATTAATCGATCGACTGCCTCCTGCACGTCCCCTACTGGGGACCGAGCCCGCAACCTCGGCATGGGCCCTGACTGGGAATCAAACTGTGACCTCTTGGTTCATAGGTCGATGCTCAACCAGTGAGCCTCGCCAACCAAGCTGGTTCCATATTCTTAACAGATCACACAGAGTCTGTATTCACCACTTTGCATTTAGAAAAAAAAAAGAGTTACTTTTTTTGGTAAACCTCACATTGTCTATTTTTACCCTTTCCTGAAACATGCCTTCAATGCCAGGCAAGGATTTTCTAAATTCTCTCTACTTTGATCTTCATTGATCTACTGAGAGTTTGAAGGAGAATTTACAGAAGAGTCCCCACTTACTTTCTACAGGATAGAAGAGTGGAGAAAAGCCGTCTATCCTCTAAGATAGATTGAGTTTTGCTCAAAATGAAATATGGGCCTCAAACCTGTTCATTTTGAAGGGAAGGAAATCTCTCCCTGTATATTCATTGCTAGGAAGTTGTAGTGGCCACGACATCAGTTTGTATCTTTTTGTAATTGGAACATTTTTGTTCGAATGTCATCAAAATAAAACACAGCTCTGGTCTATTTTAAATGAACAAAATAACTAACCTAAAAGACATGTTGAAAATAGAGGGGATATTTGTCTTTTTTTTTTTGCTTTGCTCCTGGTCTCTGCAGGAGGCAGGCGATGGCAGTGGTTTTCTTCTCATTATAAAGGACCCCCAAGTACCTTTGGCCGGAGTCGCCGAGGAGCCAGGTCTCCCACTGTCTTCTGCAGCCCCAGGAAACAGGCTTTCTGACACCCACTCTCCGAGGCGTGAGGTCTGAGGTAATTGTTTTGGTTTGCTGAGTTTCAGGGAAGAGCTGAGTCTAGAAAATGAGACTCTTCTGGGAGGCTGGATAAATTTAGAGAATTCTTGGCAGCTGGGGGAGCACAGAGTCCACTTAGGAAAAAGCTGGAGAGATTTTCACTTAAAGAGAATAAATGCTGTAAATTTATCTTCTTTACAATTTGCCCAGCCTAGGATTGTGAATGGAATAAATATTCAATGTATTTTTATTAGCCATAATGGATGACTTCCTTTAACTTTGAGTAATTGAGATTTAAAAAGATGATGTCTTCATACAGGAGTCATTCATTACTCACATACATAGATACATACATACATGCCAGACTTTTTCATCACGGACCTCAACATACATATTCTCTAGTCAGTACAACAAACAAACAAACAAACCCACACAACTCTAAAGAAACCACAAAATAAAACCATGTAGACTACATGTTCTAGGAGCACAAAGGGAGTAAATAGTGATCTCTTCAGAGGAGGAAACTGGACATTCAAAGAAATGGAAGTGAAATGAAGTGAGAACACGGAAGCGACTGGTGGGTACAGAGAAACAGGTGTAGTTCATCGCAGCCAAGTGGGATGGATCTGATGGTGGTGCCCCCCAATTTCATTGTGACACATTGAACATAATTAAAGCCTAGTGATTCATCACAAAAACAATATGTAATTATAGATGTGTTTTTCGATGGTCTTAGACGACCCCTGTGAAAGGGTCATTCGGCCCCCAAAGGGGTCGCGACCCACAGGTTGAGAACCGCTGGATCTGAGGTTATGATGAGATGAGGTCAGGTACCGAAGAGATTTCTAAGGTTTGGACTTTGTTCTGCAGACAGGGGAGATTCCTGGAGGGATGTAAGCTTTCAGTAGTGAAAGTGCGATTCCCCAGACATCATATAGTAGAAACCAACAGTTATAATTAGGACATCTTGGCTATGGCAAGCAGGGCAACTGCCCTGTCAAACATATAATGGGACAACACAGCAGACTGTGAAATAAAGTGAAAAACCAGGATGCTGTCTTACAGGGGGAAGTGGATCCTGAAGCCGAACATCCTAACTAAATGTGTATCAGAATTACAGAAAACAAACTCAACCTGCAACGGTATTTTACAGTTGCACGTAGTGAGTCCCCTTTCATAGGGCTGCGAAGATATTTGGCATGGCCCACCTAACTTAGGGCCGAGTTCTCAGCACCAGAAAAATGGAGATAAATTAGAAAGGGCTCGTGAGCAGGGAGTCAGATGAGGGCCCGTGGAGTTTACCCATTAGGAAGCATAATCGAGTGAAAAATGGGGTTTGACTCACCACTAATGTAGGAGTTAGCCTTTAACAATGTGACGCGTGTGTGAATAACCCCGGAAGGACCACGGAGCTGAATGGGAGTGTGTGAGAAGCACTGTGGGGTGAATGGCTTTCCCAGCTCACGGACAGAGAAGTCCCAAGGGGACAGATCCGTGCCCTTGGGCTTCTGCGAAGGTGACCAGAGACCTGAAGGTTTGATTCCTGGAAAAGAGACACTTTCTGGAAGAATCCAGGCACGTAGTTGGAGGGGACTCCTGGCAAAGGTCAGACTGCATGAGGTGATTGATCTGGATGTGGGGCAGCAAAGACATCTCCCCAAGAGTGTCCTGCTCCCCAGACTCTCCTGCTCCCCAACATGGGAAGTTGCAAACCTGAGGAGGTACCGTGGTAGAGACCAGAGAGCTGCTTTTTAACCGTGTCCTGCAAATCACTGACTCGGAAGCAAAATCTCACCCTCCAGCCAAGCAGTAATTCCCGCCAGGGACCACGCCGAGGGTAGAAGAGACTTTGCAGGGAGGAGAGCACAGGGCAGGCATGGCAGCAGGAACAGCGACACACCCGGTGGGAACATGAGTGCCGGCCAGCGTGGAGGAAATCAGAACCCGGAAGTGGAAGGACAGTAAAAACACCTTCCCTTTTTCTTGCTGTGGCTTCCAACTTCACAGAAGCACCTGGCAATTAAACCCAAGGATTGTTGCCTCCTCTGATTCAAAGAGCTTCTTTGGCCCAGCCAGCGTGGCTCAGTGGTTGAGCATTAACCTGTGAGCCAGGAGGTCAAGGGTTGATTCCTGGTCAGGGCACATGCCTGGGTTGTGGGCTTGATCTCTAGTGTGGGGTGTGCAAGAGGCAGCTGATCAATGATTCTCTCTCATCATTGATGTTTCTCTCTCTCTCCCTCTCCTCTCCTCTCTAAAATCAATAAAAATTAAACAAACAAACAAACAAAAAAACCAACAAAGAGTTTCTCTGTGCAAACTCCACACAGACAGTGGTCCCACCACAAATAGAATTTTTTTCCTTCTCATCAACCTTATAATAAAATGAGGTTGAACAAAACTACCCTATTTGAGGACCTGCTATATTTTTGTGAGGGAAGACGTAGTTACACACGCAGGAGGAAGTTTTCAGAGGCTAAATAGCGGGAGAAAATGCAGGGAGTGGGATATTTGGTGCATTCTTTTGGAAACAAACAGCAAAAGGGAGCGGATGGAAGGATGAGGGTTAGACTCTTTAAACATCTTTTCGCAGAAGCAGACAATATAAAGGGGAGTGAAAAGATTATGCTCGCCTCCTCACAGACGTGCTCATTCAGCGGACAGGAGTGAAGGACTTTGTTGACTGGTCTGCGGCTTAAAGCACACTCATTGGCTCTTGGGTTTTGTGTGGAGAATGTCTTTGGGAACTATCTTGAAATCTAAACACATTTTTGTAACAAAAACAAGGGGGGGGGATTTCAAGGGCGTCGGCAATGTGGCTTTGGAGATACTGGTTTATAAATAATATTTCAGATGGAGTATTTGCCAGGTTGAAAAGAGATTACGATTGAGTTATCCTAACGGATAGTGGGAAAAACTGAAACCGTTATAAACGAACATGTTGAAAGGCGACTCAGCTTTCTGAGCTGACCTTAGCAAGGTCGGTGGGAAAACAGGTTTAGAGACATCAGGCCGCTTTCTATGCGTGACTTAGGGTGGGCGGTGAGTTACGAGGGAAGGAAGATTCATCGATGGCTGGACAGGGATGTTCTCTTGGCAACGCACCAGCTCTTAGATCAATGAAAACTAGATCTTGCCAAGAAAAAAAAAAATTGTGTTCCCTAAAGGGCACTGCAACTTTATCTTCATTGTTTTATTAATTCTACCATGAAAGAAAAACCTGTGAATCATAGCCAATCTGGCGTGATGGAAAAATGGACATTTGTGATATTACATTCTGTACGTTTCTCTCTTTACAACTTAAAAAAAAAATAGAATGTGCAGTTGATTAAAAGAGACTTGTGATAGAAGAATCTCACGTTGTACACCTACACTTTGAAGGGTCACGTGGGAGTTTAAAAAATGACAGGGTGTGCAAAAAAAATAAATAAATAAAAAGCCACAGAGGAGGCCATAATATAGCATTTTATCACGTGTTTGGCCATGTTAACGAGAGCTAAACATTCAGTTTCCATTCCCCCCCCTCTGACCTTTATCCTTATCTCAGCACTTTAAAATGAAATTGAATTGAAGCCAGTGAGTGCTCCAGGGCATGTTGCCCTGGAGGCTGGGCTGTGCCTGGGTCATGGGGCTGGGACAGGTGGGAGCTGATGGCTTGGTGGGTACAGGTGGAGCCCACCTGCCTGCCTTCAAAGCCAGGCTCTGTCCCATGAAGCTGTGTGTGATGCAAGATGACCTCATGTTCCTCACCTGTACAATGTGGGAGGAAACAGAGTAGCTACCTTTTCTTTTTTTAAATACACACACACACACACACACACACACTAGAGGCCCAGTGCACGAAATTCTTGCAAGAGTAGAATTTCTTCCCCCAGCTGCCGGCACCGGCTTCCCTCTGGCCGCCGGCAAGTACCCAGGACTCGGCTTCGCTCGCAGCCCCAGCTTCATCGGGAAGGTTGTCCGGAAGGATGTCCGGTCTAATTAGCATATTGCACTTTTATTATTATAGATATTTTATATTTTTATTCATTTCATAGAGGGAGAGAGAGATAGAAACATCAATGATGAGAGAGAATCATTGACTGGCTGCCTCCTGCACTGGAGATTGAGCCCACCACCTGGGCATTTGCTCTTGGCCAGAATCGAACCCAGGATCCTATGCTCTATCCACTGAGCCAAACCAGCTAGGGCAATACATATATTTTTATTGATTTCAGAGAGGAAGGGAAAGGGGAGAGAGATAGAAACGTCAATGATGAGAGAGAATCTCTGACCAGCTGCCTCCTACTGGGGAAACCCTTTTATGCAGAAAAAGAAACTAGATTCATTAAGGAAACTATATCATGTCTCTGGGGCCCAACTCCTCGGTCAGCTCCTTCCACAAAAAGACTCAGCGAGTATAGGGGTTACAAAGGGAAATAGGGGGAGGGGGAAATCCCAAAAGAGCTGGAGACCATGAAGAAATGAAAGACACAATAGAACACAGAGAGACGTGCTAATCCCATGCACGTATGAGTATAGGAATCACACGACAGAACACAGAGAGACGTGCTAATCCCATGCATGTACGAGGACATCGGAAACACACGAGGGAACACAGGGAGACGTGCTAATCCCATGCATGTACCAGGGCATCGGAATCACACGACAGAACACAGAGACATGCTAATCCCATGCATGTACGAGGGCATCTGAATCACACGACAGAACACAGAGAGACATGCTAATCCCGTGCATGCACGAGGGCATCGGAATCACACGACAGAACACAGACATGCTAATCCCATGCATGTACGAGGGCATCGGAATCACACGACAGAACACAGAGAGACATGCTAATCCCATGCATGTACGAGGGCATCGGAATCACACGACAGAACACAGAGAGACATGCTAATCCCATGCATGGACCAGGGCATCGGAACCACGGCGCAGGGAGAGGCCCAGCGAAGGGCGTGAGAACCAATGCAACCCCCAGCCCGTGTGCACGCGGAAGAAGCGGCCTGTTTCGGTTCCGTGTGGTTTAGAAGAAGAAAAGGGAGGAAAGTGCTGGCCTGGAGGAGAGAGGAGAGAAAGGAAGCCTGCGAGCGCGTTTTGAGGGGTCCAAATGGAAAAGAAAAACCCTGCGAACAGAACCAGCGGCCACACGGTTCCCGTGGGCCACACACGCCCCCACGGCGACCACCGCCGCTCCCTTTGGACGGACAGAAACTGCCCAACGAAAAAAATCACATTTCTTCTTTTCCACTTACAGCGGCGACACAGCTGACCCTCGACCCAGGCCCGCCGTCCCGGTGCGACCTCGGGACCCGCCAGTCGCTTCCGACAAGTCGGCCGTTCGCATCCGCAGATTCAACCCATCGCGACCTGAAAGCAGCAGCATTTTCGGTGCCTGTCCAGGGGCGGAATCTGCGGTTGGGAAAGCAAAAATATTCTTTGGGTTTGCTGTTGGGCCTTTGAGGCTGGGAATGTGCAGCTGCTGATGCAAATATATTGTGTGTGTTGTTGGTTTTTTTTTTTTTTAAATCTGTAGTTGGTTGAATCTGCTGATGCGAAACCATAGATAGCCAGGGCAGCCTGTAGTTATTAGGGGGAAAAAAATCAATTTAGACATGACCTGCACCGTTCAAACCCGTGTCGTTCAAGAAATAACTGGAATATAACTCGGCCCTGCGCTCACCAGGCTTCCCATGTCTTCCTGGTCCACCAGGGAGCCGGAATCAGAGGTGCCTGTAAGTAGGTGGGATTTTTATTTGGAATTTTATGATTTTGAAGCTTTCGTCAGAAAAGACATAAAAAGAATGAAACACCATTTGGCCTGAATGTTGGGTGTTTTTTTCCCCCTATAACTGGCCCCCATGAGACCTGACTTCATGCATATGACCTTCCTGTTGGACTTGGGGCATCACCAGGCGTGCCCGTCTGTACACTTGGCCGGCATCTGTAGGCCTTGCTGTTCCGTACTCATGCACAGCCCAGTCCTGCATCTGTGGCTTTTCTCCTGACACCACATGCTTTCCTGCTTTCCTGCTCTGGGGGCTACACTCCAGCCCGCACACCTGCCACCATTCCCTGAAACGGTCAGTCAGAGGCACCGTTCCTGATGCTGGATCCTTAGGGCATGTCCTCTGTCCCTCTTCTGCCCCTAACTGTGTACCTTGTGTCACAAGTAGGTGCCTCTGAGCTTTAGGATCACATTCTAACCTTTGTGGTACAAACACAGTGATGCCTCCAGAATGCAGGCTACATAGCAGCAGACACTGCTTTCATTTGATGTGTTTCCTTCCATCCTTCTCCATGAACATACGGCAAACTAATTGATTAGGGTCTAAAGTGGTTGTATCAATTCAGCTGTGCACCTGATTGAGCTATTCCTTGAAGAGCACTAAGTATTTTCGTTGTTGTTTAATTCTGGCTAATTTGATAGGAAAGATATGATATCTTTATATTTTGAATTTTTAAAAAGAAGAAATATCATATTTAGTTAGGTTTTGGCTCTTCCCAGTAATAGGCTAAGGCAGTGATGGCGAACCTTTTGAGCTCGGCGTGTCAGCGTTTTGAAAAACCCTAACTTAACTCTGGTGCCGTGTCACATATAGAAATTTTTTGATCTTTGCAACCATAGTAAAACAAAGACGTATCTTTTTGATATTTATTTAATATATTTAAATGCCATTTAACAAAGAAAAATCAACCTAAAAAAATGAGTTCGCATGTCACCTCTGACACGCATGTCATAGGTTCGCCATCACTGGGATAAGGGCATAGTTGCCATAGGTCATATGATAATAATAGTAATATCAAATATGTGCATACCAAGTGTTAGCCTAAGCACTTTATAGGTTTTTAAATACATATATATATATACATATACATATATATATATTATTGATTTTTTACAGAGAGGAAGGGAGAGGGATAGAGAATTAGAAACATTGACCAACTACCTCCTGCACACCTCCTACTGGGGCTCAAACCCACAACCCGGGCATGTGCCCTGACCGAGCAATCGAGTACCTCCTACATGCCCCCTAATGGGGAGCGAGCCCACAATCCGGGAATCGAACCATGACCTCCTGGTTCATAGGTCGAAGTTCAACCACAGAGCCACCACCACGGGCCAATTCATTTAATCCTTATAAAAACTCTGTGATGTATGATTCTGTTGTTATAGAGGATGAAACTGAGGTGCCAAATTGTTAGGTCCCTTGCCTCCAATCACAGACTACGAAGAGGCACAGATAATTAAAACCCTCCCCCTTTTCAATGCTAATGAGCACCTCTCAACACACTTTGAAAATCTGTGTTATCTCATGAATATGATCTTTCGAGCAATGACTTCGGGTCACATTTTGGGCACAGGCAGGACTTGAAAAGGCTCAGGTCTGTGGTAGTTCCTCACCAGCTTTCTAGAGAAGTTGAGTTTATTTAAAATTTCCTTGGAAGCATTTTGTCCGGCCGACCTTTGTTAGGTTGCAGATTAATAACATCAGTTTTGAAAGTCACCTGGGCTGGGAATTTTGAAGCGCTCATGCTCCCTCGGAACCATTATCAGTGTGGTCTTTCACGGACTTTTGTTTTCTCCTTGCTTCATAGACGATCTGAGCCAACGACCTGCTAAGGATAGAGTTATAAAGATGGCCTTCCTTGCAGTGAACGTGGAATACGTGGATGAAGAAGGAGACAGACAGCTCAACCACATCATAAAGCCAAAATGGTAGGGCTTTCTCAGTCCCAGTTGTTGGAAAATTCCTTTGTTTGTGTTTCCTGAACCTCCTGGCAAACCCCCATACTCCTGGCTTTGTTTATTGCTTCTTGGAATAACAGTGATACTGCTGCTCTTCACAGATTTGACAAGCACATTGCTTTGAGTTAGTGAACGCATTCAGTCAGAACAAGGGAATACTGGCAAGATGGGAAGGCCTCAGGGGCTTTCTCATAGCTCCTCTGCCCCACCCCGCAACCCAAAAGGAACCAAAGAATCCCCGTAAACAGGCCACAAAGAGCTCTTCACAAGGCAACATCTGTCTCCGTGATAGTGAAACATTCCATATTTTACCTACTAACTTGTCTGGGAACTCATCTTCTCCCCACGGCCTCTCTAGCGTGTCATCTCTCATGACATGTGGGTCAGTCAGACACCTCCTTTGTGATCAAGCTCCTCATCCTTTATTAGCATATGTTCCAGGGGTGTCCTCTCCTCTCTCCCCCGCCAGGATGTCTTATCCTGCCTGGGTGTCTGGTCTGTGACAGTCTTTCCCTTTCATGTGTTGAGGGAGGGACATCTCCTGTCAGCCTGCATTCCATGTGTGACATTCTCAGGTCCTTCGGGGCACCCACATTTAAATTCTTTTGCCAGGACTGAGTACTTTTGTTGTGAATATTATTTTTAACCTTTGTGTATCCACATAAAAGTTTGTGTGCTCTCTTACTGTTCTATCACCGGTGACATTTTATTTCATGTCTACATGCTGAATTTTGTATCGTGATGGTGGATACAAATTTAGCTTTGTGTTTTGGGGAGCTGATGGAGATTGGTGGGGGAAACTGGGATATTATCTTTTCACCTTAGGTAGAGATTTTAGGTTCCTAGCCATGCCAAAAGCATTTTTCCTCATTGCCTTTCCAATCGCTGCCTCAATATTGTTCTCTGGAAAACTACTATTTACTATAAATAATCCTATGACAAAAAGGGAGGAGGGGAAGTGTGTGTGTAAGTTGTTTAGGGCCTAGCGGAAGAAATTTGTTTAGGCCTGTTAGAAGAAGAAGGACAGATTTGTTTAATGCCTCCTTTGTGATAAACATGCTAATATGTGCTTTTGTATGTGAATGATCATTTCATTATTCCTCAGTGTAGTGTAATAGATAAAAAGCAAGGACTCTGAAGTTGAAACGTGGGCATGTGTTTCCCAGCTTCACCATTTACCAGCCGTATAACCTGGAGGACTTCACTTCTCTGTAATCCAATTTCCTCATTTGTAAGATGTGAGCAGCATCAGTTGCACAAGGTGTTGGTTGCGGAGTTCAAACAAAGCAAAATAGAATAGTTTTGTTTTAATTTGTTTTAATTTTTGGTCCACTCATACCTGGTATTAGTTGTAGAATCTTTAGCTGCTATTACTCCTTATATAGGCGTGAAATAATAATTGCACCCATTTAAAAATATATTTTTAGCCGAAACTGGTTTGGCTCAGTGGATAGAGCGTCGGCCTGCGGACTGAAAGGTCCCAGGTTCGATTCATTTATATATAGAGAGAGATAAAAATATTAATAATGAGAATCATTGATGGGATGCCTCCTGAACGCCCCCTACTGGGGATGGAGCCCACAACCGGGGCATGTGCCCTTGACTGGAATCAAACCTGGGACCCTTCTGCCCTCAGGCGGACTTCTCTATCCACTGAGCCACACCAGCTAGAGCTTATCCCAATATATTAATCTTCCTCAATCTCCATTAAGTATAACAGGTCTTCCTGGTCTCCCAGTTAGCACTCACAGTAGCCTGGCTACTAATCTGGGGCTGGCTGGCTTTCTCTCTATTTACCTGCCTATCATGCCTTCGCCCAGCATCATTCTCTCTCATTTCCCATCCCTCCCAAGAAAACCTGGTCTTAAGAATTCTTGCATTTAGGTAACTCTATAGGTCTCTTCCTGTACTCATTACTTTTCCCCCCCTATTTTACTCTATTATATTTCATACTAAACGTACCTTTATACTCTTTTATTCCTTCATTGACTTATATTTTCATCTCCCCAACGTGCTCTCAGAACCCACTGTTGCCGAAACCGGTTTGGCTCAGTGGATAGAGCGTCGGCCTGTGGACTGAAGGGTCCCAGGTTCGATTCCGGTCAAGGGCATGTACCCGGGTTGCGGGCACATCCCCAGTGGGGGATGTGCAGGAGGCAGCTGATTGATGTTTCTCTCTCATCGATGTTTCTAACTCTCTACCTCTCTCTCTTCCTCTCTGTAAAAAGTCAATAAAATATATCTTAAAAAAAAGAACTCACTGTTAAAAGTTGTACTCCTCTTTCTACAAGAAGCATTGAGTTTCCCACGCCTACAAAGTTATCTTTCCTCCTTCCCAAGGAGATCCCAGAAGAAGGATATCTCCTTTCTTCTTTTCGTAAGTCTGGTGCAGCCCCTCCCTCATGCCCTTATCATTGGATTTCTCGTGCGGTGTCTTCAGATCAAAGTGTTTCCCTTTATCCACCGGGTGTTTTCTTTGTTCTGTGTACCTTGCCATCTTTCAGACATTTTTACCAACACCCCGTGATCTTGATGTTCGAACGAGGGCAGAACTTCTCTACTCTCTCTGTTCCTCTCTCTTGGGCCTGTTTCATGGTAGATAGTCCATTCTTTCTTCCTGACCATCCTTCGAGGACTCCGACTCCCCAGTAGCGCACCCTCCCCTCTATGAGGCCACAGCAATGCTTGTATTAGTGCTACAGCCCCACAGGCAGATTCTTCCCTTCATCTTTCAGCAGAGGACTCTCCAGGAAGCCCATTCAAGTTCAGAAAAAAATTCTTTTCTGTTCTCAGTGTTTGAAACCATCACTTTGGCTTCTTCTCGTTCCAAGATGCATCGTCTTTTTCCCCACGCACAGTGGATGACTTGCCATTTATCTTCTTGTGCTAAATAAGGTTTATCATCCCTTCGATAGAATAATAATAGTAATCTATGTAAGAGTCCCAAACCGTAGACTTAATATAAAATATGAATTTGTGCTTGCCCTTGCGGGTTAAGAATTTCTAAGCATTTCATTTCTTCTGCTGCCTTAGAAAAATTCTTTTTCATTTGGAACAGTAGGCAGAATGCATTAGATTCTCCCATTCAAGACGTCAGTAATCATTTTGCTATTCTCTATTATCTTGGCAGTATATCACTGTTTTTTCTTCCATAACACAGAGATATTATATTGCACTGAACCTAAATGTATCTAGCTATCATTTTCTCACACACAGTGTTCATGCTTTTGGGGCATAATTTTTAGATACTTTTTTGACTCATTGTCAACATCTAAATGGATTATTATTTGGGCACAATAGATTTACTAGGTAATTATTGCATTTTGCTATTTTTTAAAAAAAATCTCATGATACATTAGCTTCTATCATTTATTTTTTCTTTTAATATCTGTTCTCTATATTTTTATTCCTTTGTATTTTCAGTGCATGCCCATTACTCCAGATTATTTTATTCAATTAATCTGTGCTGTATCAATGCAACAACAAATGCTATAAGCTGACAATGCATAGCATTTTTCAAAAAGTTGACACTGGAAAGATTCACATAAAAAAATTCACAATCAGGAAGGGAAGGCTTATGCTGCCCGGCTGGTGTGGCTCAGTGGTGGGCATCGACCTATGACCCAGGAGGTCAGCGTTCAATTCCTGGTCAGGGCACATGCCTCGGTTGCTGGCTCGATCCCCAGTAGGGGGCATGTAGGAGGCAGCCCATCCATAATTCTCTCTCATCACTGATGTTTCTATCTCTCTCTCCCTCTCCCTTCCTCTCTGAAAACAATAAAAATATCTTATTGTTGTTTTTTTAAAAGAGGGAAGGCTAATGCTTAAACTAACCAATGGGTATTGTTTTGTCTACTTAAACCCTGAAAATACTTTTACTTTTGTGCCAAAGTTGTGCAGGGATCTTAAACATTCCTCTTGTGCATTCCAGAGTTTTATTTTCAGGGCTTCTTCTGGGTAGATTTTCGTTTTTAAAACTGTGTTCCCTGCGGTTATCACTCTCATCTTTCCTTCCAGGTCCTCAAAACACTCAGCCGGATGGAGTTTCTGTCACACACTCACCGCCCATGCACAGTGCGTGCAGCTTCCCTTTGCTTTCTAATTATGATTTCCTGTCTTGCCGTACTCCTCAAGGCTTCATTTGTAACCATGCCTCCTGAACAGTGTTTGCCTCTGTCGGTGAGCACCACGTACCTCCCTTCCCCCCGGGGGGAGCTCGGGAATATACACCTTCCCTCCCACGTTCCCACGAGCATCATTCTTGCTCCTGGCACATCAGCTGCATCATTTCCTCCGACTCATCCTTCACTCCTCCCACCACAAACACCCCTGTGGACTCCAGATGTTCCCCCTCCCCATATGTTTCCTCCATTCCCAACGTGACCCAGATGGCTTATATTTCCTTGCAAGGAGATGCCGGATCTCTAGGAGCCATCCCCTGTGAGCCATCTTTCTGCCTCTGTGTCCAAGTCTGTTGTATTTGTCCCCAATGCGCCACACAGGTGCATATGGCTCCTCTCTCTCCCGGCACAGGTGTATAATGCCTTTGTCTTCTGTCCTCTGATCACTGCTGTCCTCTGGGCCCTGAACACCTTTCATCCCCCCCACAGCGCCATGCCGTGTTAGCTTCTCTCATTGCAATTGTCTATGGCATCCCTTGCGTTGGGAGAGCAAGAGGCGTGCGTGTCTGTTTTCCCCCAGTTCAGGTAGATGTGACTTTAGTCCAATCACAGCCTGTGGATTTGACTCTTGGGCACAGCAAGTATTTCTCAAACACTCCACCATCCCAGTAGGCATGTGTGATATCGTGCCTTTCTTTTGACACAGGGTTTGAGGTCATTATTTGCCTTTTCTTTACTTTTTTTTTTTTTTGCTGTTATGGTTGATCCTCACCCGAGGATATTTTTTCCATTGATTTTTAAAAAAAATATTTTATTGATTTTTTTTACAGAGGGGAAGGGAGAGGGCTAGACAGTTAGAAACATCGATGGGAGAGAAACATTGATGAGCTGCCTCCTGCACACCCCCTACTGGGGATGTGCCCGCAACCAAGGTACATGCCCTTGACCAGAATCGAACCCGGGACCTTTCAGTCCGCAGGCCGACACTCTATCCACTGAGCCAAACCGGTCAGGGCTCCATTGATTTTTAAAGAGAGTGGAAGGGAGTAGAGACAGAGAGAAACATCAATGTGCGAGTGTGAGAGAGACACATTGATTGGTTGCCTTCCGCACGTGCCCCAAGAGGGCAAGGGATGAAGCCTGCAACCCAGATATGTGCCCTTGACTGGAATCAAACCCGGGGACCTTTCAGTCTGCAAGACCATGCTCTATCCACTGAACCAAACCAGCTAGAGCCTTGATCGCCGTTTCTCTGCCTCTGGCGTGTGTGTCTTCTTCGCTGTCTTTGAGTCCAGTGCATTGTGAGCCCTCTGTGACTCCCCTGCAGGTTCAAGTTCCTGTCTCATCGGCATTACGTGGCCTGCGATCTCTCCTAGCTCCATATGCTTGGATATGCTTGGATGTGTGCTTCATAGTAGCTAAGCTTTCTCATTTAGGGCAGTACACACACACACACACACACACACACACACACACACACACACTGTGTTTCTCCCTACGGATGAGAGCTTTTACCTTTGAGTCTAACTCCAAGGTCATCTTTAATCCCCTTCCGGTGTTTGGCTACTTTCCCTTTCTCTCCACCTCCCCCCCGGCGTCTGTCAATAATATTATTTTGTTCTTTTGTCCCAGAAAGTTCGCCTGACTTCAGACACTTCCTTTGAGTCTCCCACCAGGAACGTCTGCTTTTATTCTTTACCCTCTGGAGAGGGACGGATGTTTTCCTTCTTTATACAATTGTCCTCATTTTCTAGCTCGCCCTTCAGTAAACGATTTGTTTTCGCCTCTACTTGGTTTCCCGTTTTCTTCTTCATTTACTCTTTGTCTGTGTTGCGAACTCGCTTGTATTTCACATCTCGCTTTTCCTTTTATCCGGTGTCTCTTGTCACCTTGGTGTCTGGGGAGCGCTATGGTGTTCTTTAATCCTCCGCATGTTGTTGCAGGCAAGTTGAATCATCTTCGCTTTGGACAAATGATCCACTTTCCTTTTTAAAGAAATGACAGGAAGTCCTCTTACGTTTAAATGCCTTGTTGAAAGTGATGCACCCAGTCTTCGTTTTGGACCCTGGATCCTTTCACTTTGCTTCAAGTTGAGTTTCTGACAAGTGTCATCTTTTGAATTCCTCAATGATTTACAGGGTCTGTGTTTTCCCCTTTTAAATGCTTGAAACATATTGGTTTTTCTAGGAGATTCAGAGTATATGATTTTCCTGCTCCTTCAGGACTCAATTGCCTTAGTGATTGAAAAATATAATTTACTCAATGAATACTTGCAGAACACTTGCTAACATAGCAATATGCCAGGGACTGAGAGGGACCGGTAAGGATTGTTAGGGGAAGATGGACTGGATCAGCCAGGACAGACTTTAGGAGGAGAAAGAATTTGAGCAAATCTTAGATAGGCAGGTTTGCGGTAGTTTAAAGAGAGGAGAGGATGCCAAACACCAGAGCTTTGTTGTGTATTATTATTATTGTTATTATTACCATCATCATTATTATTTTTTAATGTATTTTTATTGATTTTTTACAGAGTGGAAGGGAGAGGGATAGAGAGTTAGAAACATCGATGAGAGAGAAACATCGACCAGCTGCCTTTTTGCTTTGAAATGTACTTTATCTGATATCAATAAAGTATAGCTGTTTCAGTTTTCTTTTATTACTATCATGGTATATTTTTTTCTGTCATTTTACTTTTTAACCTATTTGTTAACTTCATATTAAATTAGGTTTCTTGTAGTTAGATCTGGTGTTTACATTTTTTTAAAATTGATTTTAGAAGGAGGGAGGGAGAGAAGTATCGATTTGTCGTTCCACTTACTTAGGCATTCATTTATTGGTTGAGTCTTGTATGTGCCCTGACCAGGGATCAAACCCTCAAGCTTGGCATCTCAGGGTAATGCTCTAACCAACTGGACTACCCAGCCAGGGCCCCAAGCACCACAGTTTTTCTTTTGTGGTGTAGACAGAACAACTCCTAGTTTTGAAGCGAGATCAAACAAAAGTGATTTGAAGGCATTTAGACACTCACAGTCACTAGCACATGAAGTCCCATTTGTTTTCAGTGAGAAGGGTGACGTAAAAAGATACAAAAATAAAAAAAATGAACTGAGGTGATACCTCGTTGAGTGAAGGTGGAAAAAGGGTACAAACTTCTAGTTAAGAGATGAATAAGTTCTGGGGAGGTGACGTACAGCACGGCGACTGTAGTTAACAGTTTATTGTGTGCATGTCGGAAAGTTGCTAAGAGAGGAGATCTTAAATTTTTCA
>NW_006289087.1:6345719-6351169 GCF_000327345.1 Myotis davidii
GTATCTTTTAAAATTTGTTGAGAATTTTTTATGACTCAGAATCTGGTGTATCTTGATAAATATTTGTGTGCACTGGAATAGAAAGTTCATTCTGCTGTTGGGTGGAGTGTTCTATAAATGTCAATTATGTCAAGTTGATTAACAGTGTTCCATTCTTTTGTGTCCTTAATGATTTTCCATTTGTTCTGTCAATTATTGAGAGGGGTGCTGAATGTTCCAGTGATAACTGTGGATTTGTCTGCTCCTTAGCGGTTTATTGTTTCACCTATATTGAAACTGTGTTGTAAACATTTAGAATTGTTATGTTCTTCTGGTGAATTTATCCCTTTATCATAACGAAATGACCTTTTTATCTCTGGTGATGTTTTTGCTTTGAAATGTACTTTATCTGATATCAATAAAGTATAGCTGTTTCAGTTTTCTTTTATTACTATCATGGTATATTTTTTTCTGTCATTTTACTTTTTAACCTATTTGTTAACTTCATATTAAATTAGGTTTCTTGTAGTTAGATCTGGTGTTTACATTTTTTTAAAATTGATTTTAGAAGGAGGGAGGGAGAGAAGTATCGATTTGTCGTTCCACTTACTTAGGCATTCATTTATTGGTTGAGTCTTGTATGTGCCCTGACCAGGGATCAAACCCTCAAGCTTGGCATCTCAGGGTAATGCTCTAACCAACTGGACTACCCAGCCAGGGCCCCAAGCACCACAGTTTTTCTTTTGTGGTGTAGACAGAACAACTCCTAGTTTTGAAGCGAGATCAAACAAAAGTGATTTGAAGGCATTTAGACACTCACAGTCACTAGCACATGAAGTCCCATTTGTTTTCAGTGAGAAGGGTGACGTAAAAAGATACAAAAATAAAAAAAATGAACTGAGGTGATACCTCGTTGAGTGAAGGTGGAAAAAGGGTACAAACTTCTAGTTAAGAGATGAATAAGTTCTGGGGAGGTGACGTACAGCACGGCGACTGTAGTTAACAGTTTATTGTGTGCATGTCGGAAAGTTGCTAAGAGAGGAGATCTTAAATTTTTCACCACACACACACAGAATTGTAACGATGTGAGATGGTAGACTTGTTAACCTTACTGTGGTTATCATTTCACTATATATATACATATAGATAGATAGATAGATATCTATATCTATCTATCTATATATATAGATCTCATAGATACATATATCATATATATACATATGTATATCATACTGCATGTGACTGGAACACTCATTAAACTCAGAGCAATTGCCAGACCCACAGGGTTCTTCTGGGAAATGATGCCAAGGAAGGTGCTTGTGCAAAGCAGCCAAGTTTCCTGAAATGTAACTTAAGAATCTGGTCACAGCTGATTGCACCAGGGATTATTACTCAAAGGATATATATATATACAAACACACACACACACATATATATATTTATACACACACACACATATATACATATCATTGTGTTGTAGACATTAAACTTACACACTGTTATATGTCAGTTATGTCTGAAAAAGCTGGGGGAAAAATGAAGCTCACCTGTTCTTAGGATCATTATGAAATCCAGCGTTGATGTCGGCCAAGTTTCCATGTGAGGTTGCTTTGCATTTGCCCTTGAAGCATGGTGGCAACCATGCTTGGTGGGAATTGCTGTTTAATATTTTAACCCTGCTGATTTGGCTTCTGTCATTAGTTGCTTGCTAAAATAACAGAAAATGTATTTTGATTTTCTGAATTATATAAATCATCCCATTCGATTGAATACCCTATGGATTGTCATTTGAATACCCCATTGGTTGTGGTCAGACTGGTTTTAGAAAACACAGTCCTCTGTACCTGGAGACCAGGACTGCACAATTACTCAAAATTGCCCCAGTGGCTCCAGGTAATGTATTTCCATTGACTCAGTGGTCCTAAGACCCGAAACTGTAATTAATCTTTGTAGATAACTAATCGGCTCAATCTAGCTTCTGTAACAAACTGCTTTTTTGCAAACCAGGTTCCTCATTCCTAACCTCAAGATGTAATCAATACCTTTGTGATTTTTGTCATTGAAGCACTATGAGATTTGGAGAGCTAATTGTCCCCTCATAGTCCCGGCTTTGAAAGAAATGTGACTCCTTAATTCGACTTCTTGAGGCATCCTTGTGTGATCCGCGGGGTACATTACAACACCCTCACCCTCCTCTTCCAGGCTTCTTCCCCATTTTTGGTAACCTTCCTCTTCTTAGACACCCAAATCACCCCGACCCCAACCCAAGGCTGGATAACTCTTTGGCTGCAACTCAACAAGGGACAGTTTTCAGACTTCAGCAGCAGCATTTGATGATAATGGTGAAAACTGCCTCTTGAAATTTGCTCTTGTATTGTTATCTCTTTAACTTGCTGTTTTTCTTTTCCATTTTCTTTTAAAATATATATGTTCTTACTGATTTCAGAGAACAAGGGAGAGGGAGATAGAAACATCAATGATGAAAGAGAATCATTGGTCGGGCTGCCTGTTGCACGTCTACTACTGGGAGGGAGCCTGCAATCTGGGCATGCGCCCTGACGGGGAATCGAACCGATTCATGCTTTGATGCTCAACCACTGACTTACATGAGCCAGGCTTCGTCTCCATTTTCAATGTCATTTTTAGAAAGACCACATACATAATAGTAATTGAGAGACAGCCATTATGAAAATAAAATTAAATCCATAACTCATTTTCGCCAAAAGATGGTGCTCATGTGTCTGTTAAGACCGTCTCGGCAGCTATGCAGAGAAAAACAACATTCTTTGAAAGAATCTGAAGTTATGAAACCTAGAGCTGTGGAATAATGAGAAGACAGTTCATGTTTACCATATTGCATCTGAAATGTAAACAACTTGATTTAAAAGATATGCTTTCCTGAAAATCTATTTTTAAAGAGCGGCCTCCCACAGTGAGTTAACATTCCAAATTAAAATACTTGGGAAAGATGCAGGATTCTGCAACTATTTTATTGCCTTTCCTTCCAACCACAAAATTGGAATGAAACCTTGAGAATGACACGAGAAAGGAAATACTAAAATAACACATTAAAGGCATCTGTCCCAGTTGGAGACTCAGAATCTTATTGTTTTTGCTGCATAAGGAGGAAGGTCGGGCTTTCTGTGACTGCATCAGATGTGTCACTTAGCATCCCCAGTGACAATGATTGAGCACCTACTGTATACTGGGCACTGTGGTTAGTCATTTACATTCAGGATTTCACTGCATCCCGAAAACAGCTTTCATATGTAGATATTAGTCTCATCACGTCCATCTTACAGAGGGGGAAGGTGAAGCTAATTCATGGAGGGCAAACCTTTGGACTCAGTGTTTGAACCCAAGCCATCTGACTTCAAAGCTCAGTCTTAACCACTGTGCCATCCCAGCTCTGTGCATCTGTTTCTTAACATTTGCATCCCCGGTTTTATAGACTATATTATTTTTTTCCACAGATCTCTGTGACTCATATGTGCAGTTCATATTTGGCATGAACACATTGAAAGGTGGTTGGCATATGTTCTAGGGCAGTGGTTCTCAACCTTCAGGCCCTTTAAATACAGTTCCTCATGTTGTGACCCAACCATAAAATTATTTTCGTTGCTACTTCATAACAGTAATGTTGCTACTGTTATGAATCGTCATGTAAAGATCTGATATGCAGGATGGTCTTAGGCAATCCCTGTGAAAGGGTCGTTCGACCGCCAAAGGGGTCGCGACCCACAGGTTGAGAACCGCTGCTCTAGGGACCTACATCTTTAGCCAAATGCCAACAATGCTACCCAACCGTGGTATCATTTAAGACAAGTTTCTTTAACCAGGAAATCATTGTTTAGGGCTTACAAAAGGACTAGTGTGAGAAATAGAAATGATACAAGTGTAATGTTTGCATTTAGTACGCACTCGGCACACGGGAATAACTATTTTCAGAAAACATCTCACAAAATATGATTTCATTCTACTGGCAAACTCCAAGTCATCAGTGAGGAAAGGCAGTCCTGTGAAAACCTATGTTTTAGAACCTATGTTTCTAGTAGGTCTGGTCAACTCTAAAATATTCACTAAAGATATAGCTTCAGAATTGTCCCTCTGAAAATTGTTTTCTAAGTTGCAAAGTAATTCTTTGCTTTGAGATTCATAAAGTGATATACTGGGAAGTTACAATTTGTTTTAATGCATTCATAATGTGGTATCATTGAGATGTGTTGTGAAGTACATTACATAATAGAAAATGAAAGTTAAAATCATTATCCCAAGTCATCCAATGCTAGTACTTTCACTACTGAGTCAAGATTATGTAAAACTTTATGGTATTAAATTATTTTGCATATTTCTTCACCCACAAAGTTCTAGATTAGTTTATTTCCTGAAAAAACAAACAAACACAACAACAGTGATAGGTGATATCTGAATTAAAATTTTACTGAATTTAAAGAATTACCTTGGGAATATTGAGTTTACAATAAACTTAGAAGTGAGGACTACATATACAATTAAAGCATTCTGGTCTGTTTGCATATTTTGTATTTTGATGGATATTAGATTTAATTTAAACCCCTATATACATTTCCAAATACCTAATGATAGCTATTTTCACTGTGATTTTGTTTTCAACTGTGATTTTCTAGTATCATTTAAATTTGAGAGTTTCCCATAACACAAATGTATGTTTACAAATGCTCAGTCCCTCGGTGAATTTAACACATCACCTCCTGTATTTCATTACATGGACTAGTCTTTAAAAATGAAGAACAGCCCAGCCAGCGTGGCTCAGTAGTTGAGCATCGACCCAGGAACCAGGAGGTCACGGTTCGATTCCTGATCAGGGCACATGCCCGGGTTGCAGGCTTGATCCCCAGTGTGGGGTGTGTAGGAGGCAGCCCATCAGTGATTCTCTTCCATCATTGATGTTTCTGTTTCTCGATTTCTCTCCCTTCCTCTCTGAATCAATAAAAATTAAAAAAAGAATTTAAAAAATGAAGCATAGCTGGCCTCCGCCTGCTGTAATATCCTTCCAGACTCTTCTCTAGCCTGAATCACTTATCTTCTCCTCCTAAGTTCTATTTTCTAGCATTTAAACCACTCCGCTGATCAACCGGGCCCTCTTCCAATTTCCTCACCTCTCTGTTATGCTAAGCAGTCATAATTCATCAACCAGTTTTCAATCATTAATAAACCCGCTGCCACTCACTATTCCCTGCTGTCTAAGCAACGGTCCCCTACAGAAGAACTCCCGGGACACATACAGCGGAGTTCTTTCCAATTACTCTTGGGCCCACACATTTGTTTACATTCCTATCTATCTAATGAAAGATTTATGGAGTATGTGCTATAATGCCAAGCCTGTTTCTCTCATTCATCAGTTTTGCGCTGGTATCTGCGATGTTCCCGGCTGAGATGGTGATTCAGGATGAACAATAAGAGGCCCCTGGCCAGGTAGTTCAGTCCCTTAG
>NW_006289087.1:6351265-6352479 GCF_000327345.1 Myotis davidii
GCCAAGGTGGGGTTCGATCCCTAGTCAGGGCACTTACAAGACTCGATCAATGAATGCATGAAGAAGTGGAACAACAAATTGATGCGTTTCGGGGAAAACCCTCCACTCTGGTTCAGCTCCTGGTCTTGCTCCTGTTCCTAGCAGCAATGACCCTCTCTGGGTATTTTGTATTTATAAAGTGGGCGTGAATGATCATCTGGCTAAGCACCTGATATTCTTCCTTCTTTCTGTAGGAGACAAGGCAGGCTCATTATGTTGAAATAATATCTGCTGCTTAAAAGTTGTCACATAGAACCTTGAGCTCCTCAGGGGAAAGATGCTGTAGAAATCCAATAAAGAAAGAATACATAAATAATAAGGCTGGCCAATGTTAGGCATAGTGAAGTTTCTTTTTTTTCTTTTTTCTTTTTTTTGCTACTGTATGAAACACTCAATGAATTACAATTTTTCAAAAGTGTGGCTGTTTTATTAAAAGAAAGGAGATGATCGGATCTTTCCTTTTTCTCTTGAGAGTAAAAGAAGAATAAATGGGTTTCAATTAATGAGGGGATTTGGATTAGATCGAGTTGGTTTCTACAGGACTATCATATTTTAGTAGGTCTGGCCAGTGTGTGAGCTCATTAAAAATGAACAGATGAGCCTGGCCGGTGTGGCTCAGTGGTTGAACGTTGACCTGTGAACCAGGAGGTCATGATTCGATTCCCGGTCAGGGCACATGCCCAGGTTGTGGGCTGGGTCCCCAGTGTGGGGTGTGCAGGAGGCGGCCAATCAATGATTCTCTCTCATCATTGGTGTTTCTATAAAAATGTTTCTATTTCTCTCTCCCTCTCCCTTCCTCTCTGAGATAAATAAAAATATATTTTTTAAATGTACAGAGGAGCGAATGGACCTGCTGACATCACTAACCTCCTTTCCACACTCTGGTTTCTATGCTGAGGGAGCATCCTTTCTGTGCTGGGCGACTCTGTGTATAAGGAAAAGACACCTGTATTGAATTGTGTGTAACCTTTGCACCGCTCATTGCTTGTTTAATAAAGTGAAATGAAAGTAAATTTAAGCTCCATCTGAGCAGTCTCCCCAATCTTTGTGGATTGGCTGGCTGAGTTCACCGGTGAGTATTTGTGTGGAAGTGGTGAGGAAGATAGGATTGGTAGTAACTCCCAAGTCCCTGATCCAGGTGACCTGTGGCTCCATTAGTTAGAACAGTGGTTCTC
>NW_006289087.1:6352623-6355663 GCF_000327345.1 Myotis davidii
GTGTGGGAATGCAGGAAAAGCATCAGGTTATTGGGGGGCTGGGGGGGAGGGGAGAGGAAAGATGAGTTGTGTTTGCAGTATGTTGACCTTGATGAATTTTGGGATATCCAGATTTTTGGGATACCCAGAAGGAGACATTGGTTTAAAGTTTGATCAGCCCTAGAGTGATGGCCCGTGAAGTGAAGGGTCCCGGGTTTGTTTGGTCAAAGGCACCCACCTCAGTTACAGGCTCAGGGTGCAACCAGGTGCCTCTCTCTCATCTATGTTTCTCTCTTTCTCCCCCTCCCCTCCTCTCTCTCGGGAAATCAATGGAAAAATATCCTCAGGTGAGGATTAACAGCAACAACAAAGTACTAAAGTAAACTCATACCTTTAAAAAACAAATAGTCCTGGCTGGTTTGGCTCAGTGGATAGAGTGTCAGCCTGTGGACTCAAGGGTCCCAGGTTCGATTCCGGTCAAGGGTATGTATCTGGGTTGCAGGCACATCCCCAGTAGGGGACGTGCAAGAGGCAGCTGAATCAATGTTTCTCTCTCATCGATGTTTCTAACTCTCTAGCCCTCTCCCTTCCTCTCTGTAAAAAAATCAATATATTTAAAAAAACACACACACAAATAAATAAAGCTTGTTCAGTGGAGCGATGATGAAATTTCCCCTCAGGACAGTCGTGTGTGTTTGAGGGGGCTCATCTGAACATAAATGTTAGCAAAATTCCTTCCTTCTTCTCTCTCACTATCTCTCTACCCCATTTCCAACCGGAGTTGTAAATTAAGCTGTGTCACACATTAGCATCACCATGGCGACAAGCCCCCACATTTGCTGCCTGCAACCTTGTCCACGGCTTGGCATCGGTGATGGTCACCACTGGGGAGGCTGACTTTGAAGGGGCAACTGAAAGAGATGTGGAGGTAATGATTCTGGGACAGTGACTAGTGGCCCAGCTTTAAAGACAGTTGTCCACAGGTCGCCGCGAGTGATGTGTAGGATGAAGAATGCCCCCCAGAAGCCAGCATTAGCATCTGTCTCTAGATCTAAAGAGAAGCCCGGCTCCTACCTGGAGCCTGCTGGTGAAGGGCTGTTGCCCAGGGAGGCAGTTTCAGGCCCTTAAATGCTGGGCTACATAAGGACGTGGGATCATCTTGCTGTTTTGCTTGGACCTTGACTCTCACGCCTCACCGAAAGATAATGGGAAAGTAATGCAGCTGAACAAAGACGCTGTTCATCAAAGGCCAGTCAGAACTCCCGGTAGCAATAGAGCAGTGGTTCTCAACCTTCTGGCCCTTTAAATTCAGTTCCTCATGCTGTGACCCAACCATAAAATTATTTTCGTTGCTACTTCATCACTGTAATGTTGCTACTGTTATGAATCGTCATGTAAATATCTGATATGCAGGATGGTCTTAGGCGACCCCTGTGAAAGGGTTGTTCGATGGCCAAAGGGGTCGCGACCCACAGGTTGAGAACCGCTGCAATAGAGCCTCTCAAATCCCCAGCAGCACAGGCCCCAGAAAACCACCCAGGCAAAGAGGCAGCCCTTCTGATGTCTGTCTGGGACTGCGCTGCACGGGTGGTCGCTCTGTGGGTGGCTCACCTCTGTCACGTGTGTAGTAAAAATAATGCCCTCTTTCTCTCTGAAACAGGGTTGCAGCCAAAAGTCTGATTGCATTTAAAGTTAGAGAAATTAGACCCTATGGTTGGAGATTCAGAAAAATCAGAAAAGGACTGATTTCATCTACCTCCCCAAAGGCAGGAAGGGTGAGAGGTACATATTCAGTGGGAAAATTTGTTTGTTTCAATTGATCATCTATTCTCATGGGCAGACGTCCTAGAAAAAGACCCAGACGGAACTTAAACTGAAGCTAAGACATCATTTAGAGAGTGCTAAGCTATGCCCATCCTCATTTCCAGATTCTTGGGGTAGAGGGGTCATGTCAGTAGAGACTCCAAGAATTCACAGACGCAACCACATATTTTGAGGTGAATTTATGGAAAAAGACACTTTTTCACGGGCTTCTCATTGCACACACTTGGAAACTTTGCTGACTGCTAACTTCAGTTGCCGATTGTGCCCTGTAATATTAGACATATATTTCTCTTAAGCCCGGCGGACAGAATGTTTTATTCTTCTGAGTATGGCAATCAATCCTTGCGCCCTAGCTCTTTAATTTTATGTTTCCGAACACATCCCCGGATCAACTTTGTGATTTGTTGATGGTGTGGAACTTCGCTTGTAAAAATAATGTTTGCTGAGAAAGTTGGCAACAACAAAAAAAAAGACCAAAAGACAGAAACCTCACTAATCCATGTCATAATGTGTTCAGAGTTCAGAAAAAATTCTCATTGCCTATAAATTTGACAACATAATTGCCTCTAAGGAGAGATTAGATGTGTAGTTTTATTCCCTCCTCATTATTATCCACATAAAATACTATATTGGATTAAGGCCATGACACTGAAGAGGTTCTAGCCATCAGAAAGATAATTAATTGAGTAAGGTCCAGTAGAGCTTTTTGTTATAAAACTAGTTCACCACTATTTTAGTGCGGCTTCTTTAGATTTGTTTTAACTCTTAAAAGACTAGACATACCACTTTTATAGAAGACTGTTGACCTTGGTGAAGTTTCCCAGGGATTTAAAACTTACACAGCAGGGCTGAGTCTTTTGTGTTCTGAAAAATGAAAAAGAATTTCCATCAGACATCTTGTAAACTGAAGCCAGTGCCTGCAATGGAAGATAAAGATGAATTCCAGCTCTTGAGACAGTGAAGTAGAATGATGCATTTTTAAAGGTGTGAAAGCCTGGATTGTAGCCCGAGAGAAAGCAAACCATAAACAGATTCTTTCTTCAAATAGTGGCCAACTGATTCTTGGGATGGGATTTTAAGCAACAATAAAATAAAAAAAAATGAAAGACCTATAAACTATGAAACGCAGAGCCACAGAATGGTGAATGAACCCCATCCACATAACTTATGCAAAGGAAACTTTCTTATAATTTGCCTCTAACCCATGAATTCAATTGTTGTGTAAATATATATATAT
>NW_006289087.1:6355967-6357716 GCF_000327345.1 Myotis davidii
GTATAAATATATATATATATATATATATATATATATTTTTTTTTTTTTAAATTTTCCCTACTTAACATGTTTGATGACTACAAGTGTGTGAAAATTATCAGTTAATCTGGTTTAGGGTCTTCATAAGCAGACAGTTGAGATCCCCAGTGAGATTATTTATGACTTGATTCGATTGTGACCCCAGAGACTAGATGGCAGTTTATTGGTTCACCTGCTTCTTTTGTTGTGTTTTATTTTTGTTTTGTTTTCAGTGTGTTACAAACTGAATTCAGTCATGGGCCTCAGTCCATGTTAGTTTTGAGTGACAGGTGTCTGTCGATGCCAACACAACAGATTGCTTGTTTCCATTGGTCTGTCTTATTGTTTCAGCATCAAGTAAACACCCTCGGAGCCAAGTCTCTGGCATTCACCAATACAGCCTGTGTTCTCTCTAGCCTAGCGGTTCTCAACCTGTGGGTCGCGACCCCTTTGGGGGTCGAATGACCCTTTCACAGGGGTCGCCTAAGACCATCGGAAAACACATCTATAATTACATATTGTTTTTGTGATGAATCACTATGCTTTAATTATGTTCAATTGGTAACAATGAAAATACATCCTGCATATCAGTATTTACATGGCGATTCATAACAGTAGCAAAATTACAGTTATGAAGTAGCAACGAAAATAATTTTATGGCTGGGGGTCACCACAACATGAGGAACTGTATTAAAGGGTCGCAGCATTAGGAAGATTGAGAACCACTCCTCTAGCCCCTAGAACTTGTCTTCTTAGCCTTTGATGTCTCTTAGAGCCCTGTGGCAGGCTCATGGAGGCTATGGACTCCTTTTCAGAATAATGTTTCCATAAATGTATAGGATAAAATACCCAAAAACAGACCCTTTGGGACCCCACGTGAAAATCACCTACTGGCTTATTCTGTTCAGGCTGCTATAACAGAGTACTATAGTCGGAATGACTCATAGACAGCAGGAACTTATTTCTCACAGTTCCGGAGGCTGCAAAGTCCAAGATAAAGGTGCCAGCAGATCGGGTGTCTGTTGGGAACCTGCTTCCTTCTTCATGGATTCAGCCTCCTGTAAGGGCACTAATTCACACACGAGGACCCCACCCTCAGACCTAATCCTCTCTCAAAGGCCTCACCTTCTGATAGCATCACATTGAAGCGGGTAGGGTTTTCATGTATCAATTTTGCGGGGAACACAAGCATTTAGTCCCTAACACCCTCTTTAGCACACTATTCGGAAGAAAGTAGAGCCAGCTGGCCATTAAATCAAAAGGTAAGAGGTCACCAGAGAAAACACCTTTATTTCTGTCTCCAGTTTCTCTCCCTTGCTGAGACTAACTGGTATACGTGTCCTGTAAGTTCAAGGGGGAGATTTGAGTGTTTCAGCATATACCTAGGGATGGGACATGATGGACGATGTCAACAAGGACATAACTTTTCTCTGTGGAATCATCATTTTGACTCTGGAAGGTGGAGCCCATTCCTCTTGAATCCTTGTTACTTTGTCTATCTCCTAGAACCGTGGTCGGCAAACCACAGCTCGCGAGCCACATGCGGCTCTTTGGCCCCGTGAGTGTGTCTCTTCCACAAAACACCACGTGCGGGCGCGCATGTACAGTGTGATTGAAACTTCGTGGCCCATGCGCAGTAGTCGGTATTTTGTGGAAAAGCCAGTATAATGGACCATGATAGATTTCCTCATAGTTTAATGTGGTTTAATTGGCCTTAAAAGTACAAAAAAA
>NW_006289087.1:6358234-6360421 GCF_000327345.1 Myotis davidii
TGTCTGGCTGATTTGACTCAGTGGACAAAGCACTGGGCTGCGGACTCCAGGGTCCCAGGTTTGATTCCCATCAAGGGCATGTACCTTGGTTGCGTGCACATCCCCAGTAGGAGATGTGCAGGAGGCCGCTGATTGATGTTTCTCTTTCATCGATGTTTCTAACTCTCTATCCCTCTCCCTTCCTCTCTGTAAAAATCAATAAAATATTTAAAAAAACAACAAACAAACAAACAAAAACCCAAAAACCTGGTTATGTGAGATGAACCTCACTGAAGTAAAAATTCAAGCAAATTTGTGTTGCTTTCATTTTTTTACTCTTGGAAGACACCCATTAGGAGAATCCTTTAAAGAACAAAACAAAACACGAAGTAATGATTCTCACCAAATCGATGAGATTTTCTTTTGGTTAAAAACATTTTAGAGGGGGAAAGTGAGTTTGGATGTATGTCCTGAAGGCTCTGTCCCTCATTCAGACCTTCTTTGGCCTCTGCCTCTAGTTTATCCTGGCAGATCCCAATGTGAATGGGCAAAATAATGATGACAGATGGACAGGAGGACAATCATGCCAGGATTCCAGCCCGAACCCTGCACTTGAATAGCTAATAGGCATTTATTTTTGCTCAAGAAATGCACGTGACAATGTTGGACACTAGCCTGTATGTTTGAGTAGCCCTATCCCTGTGAACTTAAAATATATTTATTAAGTTGGCAAATTCTGGACATGCATGTATAATAAATGTAAATTTGTCAGACAAATAATAGCTTCAGAATAATCTCAATAATTGAAGGAGAGACATTCAGTGATGCCACGATCACAGACATTTCTTCACTTCTTTAAATATATATATATATATGGCTGCCTCCTGCACGCCCCACATTGGGGATTGAGCCCACAACCTGGGCATGTGCTCAGAGCTGGAATGGAACCGAGACCTCCTGGTTCATAGGTCGACGCTCAAACACTGGGCCACGCCCATCAGGCTCTTAACTGCTTCTTGATGGACATTTGCAAGTTGAGCCTAAATTGGCTTCAAGTTCAGATTCCCTCCCCTTCCCCCAATGTAAATCAAAGAGAAGCAGATACAAAGCTGGATCCCACTGTGAGAAACAGTGAAGGAAGCCCTAGTTTATTATTGCTTTTCCTCTGGGGCATCTATCCAAAGTCCAAAAAAAAAAAATTATGGAAGTTGTATTTCTCATTTTTAAAGTGAACTCACTGTTCCAATATAATTACTTGAACAGGCAAGATTTCAATAATCAGAAAATAGAACGTAAACGAAGATAGCTGAGAAAGCATTGCCAGGGTGAAGAAAAAAATCAATCAAAGGGAGCATAAAAAATGAACTTGTAGAAAATGTGTGCCCTGTCAATGGATACGTGCACTGTAGGTGAAATGATTATTGTTTTTCTGAAGACGGAGTATTGTAACATTTGCTGTTCTTTTAACCACAAATGACTTTTTCTGCCTGCCTGATTTTGTAATCAGAATCTGCCAGAACGCTATCTGCATGCACCATCATTAGCATGAAGCAGTAACACATCAACGCTGATAATAGAGAAAGTAAAGGCACTTGCTTCTTTCCTGAGACTTTGTCATTGAAGTGAAATACTGACTAAGATGAATTGTGCTCCTCCGAAGTTAGGTCTGTCCGTGCACAATTGGGCAACTTTCAATTATAGAATTCTCGAAGCTTTCCTCGCACAGGGCTAGATATTAGCGCCGGCCTCACACTGAGATAAAGCTACATTTTTAATCTTAACATACTCGCAATGTGTAAAGCGCCTCTGCTGCTTGAGCTGCTCCAATTTCTACTGCTCACGGTCACTGTCAGTGTCAAGAGACATCCAATCTTGGTGGATGCTCAGCTGGAGGCATTAGGAGACTATAGAAGACAAGCTAGCCACCTACCCAGGTAGGAGCTATTTCATCGAGTCCCCATCATGGTCATGACTGTGCCTCCAAAATGCAAACTTCTTCTTCTCAGGCTAAGGCACGCCATTATTTTCCATGTGCCCCCAAACTCATTTCTCTCCAGGAGAAGGGGGAAGGAAAGAGAAAGTCTAGGTCAGTGGTTCTCAACTTTCCTAATGCTGCGACCCTTTAATTCAGTTCCTCATGTTGTGGTGACCCCCAATTTCATTGTTACAAATTGAACATAATTAGAGCATAGTGATTAATCACAAGAA
>NW_006289087.1:6362271-6363090 GCF_000327345.1 Myotis davidii
TGTGCTTGTAAAATGACAGGCTTTCTAAAGCTGGGCTTTCTCACATGGAATGACAGGACACATGACAGCTCTTCGTCCAGTCATTTATTGAGCACCGATTGTGCACCAGGCACTGTGCTGGGCACTGAAGATACAAAGATCATTCATGTCTTCGCTCTAATTAGGAAGGTAGATATGAGACAATTTACAGCCCTGGGGGTGAGTTATGTCCAGGCGGGTGTGGGTGAGTGGTCAGGCAGGTTTCACAGAGGCTAGGACATTTCAACAGTCTTCACATTAGGGTGGGATTTTTATTATTATAGATTGATTTCAGAGAAGAAGGGAGAGGGAGAGAGAAATAAAAACATCAATGATGAGAGAATCATTGATTGGCTGCATCCTGGGGATCGAGCCCAGACTGGGGATTGAGCCTGCAACCTGGGCATGTGCCCTGACCGGGACTTGAACTGTGACCTCCTGGCTCATAGGTCAACACAACCACTGAGCCATGCCAGCTGGCCAGTCTCATGAAATTTGAAATGTCTCCGGACAATGTATTTGTTTTTCCCTGTGAAAATTTGTGGTCTGTGTGGGAAGACATTTCAACATTATTTCAGACAGTGTTTCTTCCTCCCCAGGTGACATACATACGCCAATTATCCAGAGGAATTCATTCTGTTCTGGCTTCTTTCAGCGCTCATTTATAGGCCTGAGTATCTGATAGCTCGTTTCTAAATATGTAGCTGGTAGTTGAAATGTCACTCTCACCTTCACAAGACAAACAATTTGGATAAACACTGCATATGAAGCTTCCGAAATAATGCTGAGGAACATCAATAG
>NW_006289087.1:6363833-6364551 GCF_000327345.1 Myotis davidii
CATTGCTCTTAAAAAATATATATTTTTATTGATTTCAGAGAGGAAGGGAGAGAGAACTATAGAAATATCAATGAAGAGAGAGAATCATTGATTGGCTGTCTCCTGAAAGCCCCCTACTGGGGATGAGCCTGCAACCTGGGCATGTGCCCTGACCGGGAATTGAACTGTGATTTCCTGGTTCATAGGTCAACACAACCACTGAGCCATGCCAGCAGGCCATTCTCATGAAATTTGAAATGTCTCCGGACAATGCTTTGGTTGTTCCCTGTGAAAACTTGTGGTCTGTGTGGGAAGACATGTCAACATTATTTCAGACAGTGTTTCCTCCTCCCCAGGTGACATACATCCGCCAATTATCCAGAGGAATTCATTCTGTTCCTCCTGCTTCCAGGGCTCATTTATAGATTTGAGTATCTGATAGCCCATTTCTAAATATGTAGCTGGTAGTTGAAATGTCACTCTCACCTTCACAAGACAAACAATTTGGATAAACACTGCATCTGAAGCTTCGGACCACTATAAAACCCAATGAAGTCTTCATCTGATGCTCTGAACTGGGAAAGTTTAGAGTGAGGGCTGACATTTCACATTAAGCATGTTGTTTAACAACTTTTCACAAGCCGACCCTGACTTTCAGGAAATGAAGTGAAAATGGCAGAGAATATCAATCTGTAGATCCACAATCTAAAAAGGAACTCCTGCTCTTTTCAGGCCTGAC
>NW_006289087.1:6372977-6375774 GCF_000327345.1 Myotis davidii
AATTAAAGTTTGTGGGAGAAAAATCTATTAAGCACTAAGTGCTTCCCATGAAATAATTCAAAGTCCCACCCACAGTCAACAAGATCCTGAGTGAGGAAGCCCCTGGCTGCTCCTCTGATTTCATTTCCTGCCATTCACCTCAGTCACGGTGGCTTTGTTGTGGGTCTTTGCTCACACCACTCAATCGCTGGCTCGTTCGTACCTCAGGGCCTCTGCATGTGCACTCCCCGTCTGAAGCAGTGTTCCCCTCCACAGGAAGCACGATTAAGAACCTTCCCAGCAGGAAGGCAGCTCTCTGGGAAGCACAGAGAGCTGTCAGGACAAGTGACCTTTCTAATCACGCCTGACATTTCACAGCCCCCACTGCGGAAGGGCTGCCCTTATTCTGGAGGCAGCATGTTGTGCTGTGGCACCCAGACACCTGCGCCTGAGGCTCCAGTGTCTTGGCCTCCAACCGGGCGATGAATCAGAGCGGGCAAAGGGCTTTCTCAGGAGAAGAGAAAACATTGCGCAGGGGGTTTATGTGGATGGCGTGACTGTGTCTAAGCCAGGGATAGAAAGGGATCGGAGGAGGATATTGCTTCCTGGGGGAATTAGCCCTGTTCCTGAGGGCTCAGGCGATGCCGATCAAATAGGCCTGCTCTGAGGAAGTGAAACAGACAGGATCATCTCCCAGTCCCTCTGGCCCAAGGGGGCTGTGATGACTCACTTTTTACCCACCTCAGTATGAAAACAGCTTTACTTTTTCTTAGTTTAAACAATAATGCCTTGCCCTAACCGGTTTGGCTCAGTGGATAGAGCGTCGGCCTGCGGACTGGTTCGATTCCGGCCAAGGGCATGTACCTTGGTTGTGGGCACGTCTCCAGTAGGAGGTGTGCAGGAGGCAGCTGATCGATGTTCCTCTCTCTTCGATGTTTCTAACTCTCTATCTATCTCCCTTTCTCTCTTTAAAAAATCAATAAAATATATTTAAAAAAATATTTTAAAAAAAATCAATGATGAGAGAGAATCATTGATTGGCTGCATCCTGGGGATCGAGCCCAGACTGGGGATTGAGCCTGCAACCTGGGCATGTGCCCTGACCGGGAATTGAACTGTGATTTCCTGGTTCATAGGTCAACACAACCACTGAGCCATGCCAGCAGGCCATTCTCATGAAATTTGAAATGTCTCCGGACAATGCTTTGGTTGTTCCCTGTGAAAACTTGTGGTCTGTGTGGGAAGACATGTCAACATTATTTCAGACAGTGTTTCCTCCTCCCCAGGTGAATCAAGACACTTATGAAACATAAACACTCACATGAGTAGAGTAGCAATTGAAACTAGTTTCAGGCCCTGCAATTGTGTTCATCTTTGAAAATGCTCACATCCCATAGTAATGACTGTTTGCACTCAGAATACATTGTCTTTCACCTCACATTGTCAAACTGTGATCTTCAGTCTGAATGGTGAGGTAGGTAAGTACTGTATTCACTTGCTAAGTGTTTACAGTGCCCATCGGCCACACGGTGAATGTAGATGATTTCTCTTCTTATATCTAGTGTCATAGGTTTGACTGGACTGACTTTAGGTTTGAAGCTGAGGTTTTAGTTGGTGGCCATATTCATGTGACAATGCCATTTGAGAACTTGGCTGACCCTTAATACCAATAGCCACACCGGAGAGGACTAGGTAGAGACAGGGCAAGTCGGTCATGCTGGTCTCCTGTATGGATAAGTGCAAGACTGGTGTTTTGGCTCAATACAGGATCAGGCTGTCCTTAGAATGTCTCTACTATTCTTTGTAGAGACATGGTTTCGCTAAGTGGTTATAGAATTTCATTTCATGCATATCATTTCAATGGGCTAATTGTGAAGAAGTGTTGTTTGGCATTTTCTTTTAAAAAATTACTAAAATGTACATCTTGCTTATTTAAGTCTATCTGAAACACTTTGCAAAGTGAACTGTATTCTCACAAAACCAGAATAGGTAGAAGCTATTATTATTATTTTTTTAATCTTACAAATGTGGAAACCAAGGCACAGAGTGAAACATGCCCAAAGTAAAGGGTTACCCTGCCCTTTATTAATTGCTGACACCAGGATTCTAACCTAGACAGTGTGACTCCTGGTTTACTAGGGATGGCTTTGGTAAGGAAGCATCAGTGAACAAACATGCTCACAGCAAGACAAAACGTGCATAATTGCACTTATATGAGGTTTCTAAAATAGTCCAATGCATGAAACAGAGCATAGAATGGTGCTTACCAGGGGCGTGGGGAGAATGAAACAGGATCCTCTTCAAAGAATGTAAAGTTTGTTACACAAGATGAATAAGTTCTGGAATTCTCTTATACAACATTAGAGGCCTGGTGCACGGATTCGTGCACCAGTGGGGTCCCTTGGCCTTGCCTGTGCTCTCTTGCAATCCGGGACCTCTGTAGGGATGTCAGAATGCTGGTTTCGGCTCGGAACCCCCATGCCAGGCCGAGGGACCCCACTGGTACACAAATCCATGCACCAGGCCTCTAGTATGCATATAAGATCTTTGGTTAATCTCTTCCTCCCCCTCCCCCTTCCCTCTGAGATTCATCAGCCTGTTCCATGTTTCCATGCCTGTGCATTGAGCGTCATCTACCCCCGATAGTCAGTGCGCATCATAGCTACCAGTCAAACAGTTAAACGGTCAAATGGTCGCTTAGGCTTTTAAATATATATAGATGGTACCTGTTGTTGATGATACTGTACTTTGCCCTTACAAATTTGTTAAGATCTCATGTTAAGTAGTCTTATCTCAATAAAAAAACAAATAAACAAAC
>NW_006289087.1:6376065-6378081 GCF_000327345.1 Myotis davidii
TAAAATCTTTTAAAGAAAGTGTAGCATCCTGTTTACAAAATAGCAAACGTGAGCGGCAGGGAGATGAAATGTATCATCCGAGCTCACCAGGCTAGGCCGTGACAAAGCCAGGATTTGAATCTGCTTGACAAAGCCCATAATTGTTCCATCCACATCACCTCCAATATAAAGACAACATCCTTGTAACTTCATTACCTGAGATAACGTCTTTTGGGGAACTCAATTCGCCAGGAGATTTATCTCATTGATCTTTGTGTAAGTTGTGATGGATATAAAAGTGGACAATGCCTTTGGCTCATCTTCTGTAAAAACTATTACGTGACAATCAAAATGGATGATTCTTATATCTCACCCTTATACACGCCCTTCAATTAAATTACTGAGTCAAGAAACATCTGCCAGAGGGGTTAGTGTAGGAGAAAGGAATGTGGGGAAACCATAAAGAATAAAATTCATATGGAATGACCCGAGGAGCATTGAGGGTCTGGATGTCGAAGGGTGGGTGAGACTTAAATGACCAGCTAGCTAGAGAAAAGGAATAAACAGATCTGAAGGGGTAAGAAAATGTCAGTATAATGCAGAAATGTCAATGGTTATTACCACTTTTGAACATATTTATTATCTATCATTTACTTATTATACGTGATCTCTAATTCTCACAACTTTGCTGAATGACAAAGTATCATTACCACCATATATATATTTTAACAGAGAGGAAGGTATAGGGATAGAGAGTTAGAAGCATCGACGAGAGAGAAACATCGATCAGCTGCCTCCTGCAACACCTCCTATTGGGGATGTGCCCGCAACCAAGGTATATGCCCTTGGCCGGAATCAAACCTGGGACCTTTCAGTCCGCAGGCTGATGCTCTATCCACTGAGCCAAACCGGTTAGGGCATTACCACCATTTTAGAGAAGAGGAAACAGAGATTCAGAAATATCAGTAAGTAAATCCAGAAGGAAGTAATGAATTATCAGAACGTGAAAGTTCATAGGAACTGATAGGCCATCGTAATGTGGAGCTGACTGGGGCAGAGAATTCTAATAATTATCATAATTACTTTGCTCTCAGTATGCAGAGCATGGTAGATAGACTTTCTTACTTAAACCATTTCTTTTGAGGGGACTATGATTATCACCACTGATGCACACGTAAAAAACAAAGAGCGAGTCTCAGAGAAAATTAAATTGCTCAGTGTCACAAAGCTATTAGTGCGAACCTTTTGAAACTGTAATACATTTTTTTTTTGCAGATTTGCTTATATGCATTTTCTGGGGAAAGGGTGGGTAGCTTGCATCAGCTTCTCAAAGGAAGTTCATGATGTAAAAGGAAGCTAAAAATCACTGTGTTACTACGCTGCTGTAAAAAAGAAGGGACTTTTACCATTTGCAACAGCATGGATGGTCCTGGAGAGTATTATGCTAAGCGAAATAAGCCAGTCAGAGAAAGAAAACTATCACATGATCTCATTCATAAGTGGGATATAATGATCAACATAAACTGACGAACAAAAATAGATCCAGAGACGAAGAAACACTGATCAGACCATCCAACCTCAGATAGAAGGCAGAGGGGTAGAGGGGAGTAAGAGATCAACCAAAGGACTTGTATGCATGCATATTAGCATAACCAATGGACAGGGACACTGGGGCGGTGGGGACTTGTCCTGGGGGGCAGGATTGGCAGGGGTGGGGTCAATCAGGGAAAATGGAGACATATGTAATGCCTTAAACAAAAAAAAAAATCACTGTGATGCCTCCAGGAGGGCACTGGAATACACAGGCATGATGGCCTGGCTGGGTGTGTGACTTGGTTCCCTGGTAGAGTCTGGAGATGGTCTACCAAGAAGGGCCTTGAAAAAATAAGTAAAGGCATTGACAATAATGGGAGGAAGGCTTCTCACCGCTGGAGACAGAGGTACAAACATGAAAAGGTGAAAACTAGGATGAAATTCATGGTGTAGGAGTGGAATATGTGGTGTTGGTGTAAACCCATAGATGTGAATATGCAAATC
>NW_006289087.1:6378193-6382785 GCF_000327345.1 Myotis davidii
CTAGTATGTATATAAATACATATATCTTTTTAATATATTTTAATTGGTTTCTGGGAGGAGGGTGAGAGAGATAGAAACATCAATGATGAGAAAGAATCATTGATCAGCTGCCTCCTGCACGCTCCCTACTGGAGATCACACCCACAACACAGGCATGTGCCTTAACCGGGAATCGAACCATGACCTCCTGGTTCATGGGTCAAGGCTCAACCACTGAGCAACACTGGCCAGGCAAATACATACACATTTTTAGCTCTGCCACCCCAGTAGCAATGAGCTTACTTCAGGCAAAGACTAAGAAACTTGTCTGAAGTCCCAGCCAGAATAGACCCAAACCAGGGTTTGAACTCAGGCAATTGAACTCCATGAACTGCACTCCTTACCACAAAGCTATAGAAGTTAAGAAGGTTGTAGCTAGTGGGTGGGATGTCAGAGATAATTTCTACCTGCTTAAAAAAAAATAATACTTTTCCAAAGCCTTCAATAGAACCATTTCTGTAAAATGTTAAGTCTTTTGATTTTTTGCAGTTTTATTAAAAACATAGCACTTCACAAATATTTTGTTAGGGTAGTCCCTATGACCATTCCTCTTTAAAAATATAATTTAAACAAATGCAGATATGTGTATCTCGATTAGTTTCACAACAGTGGTTTGCATTCAGGTCGGTTACTATCGCCATTTTATTGACAATTAATCTCAGGTGTAGAGAGAGGCTGGGTAACTTGCTCAACACTTTGGATGAGAGGGCTCTCTCGGTATTCTGCAGTTGATCGTTGTGGGCTCGTGCCCTGTGACTGAGCCTTCCGGGATGTCTGTGAAGGACAGATTAAGCTCAAAGATATCACTGTGTCCCCAAAACAAAGCCTTTTGCAGAGAGTGCCTGCGTGACCCCCCTCTGCAGTGTGTTCCAACCCCGGATGGAAGGAATTGTGTGATATTGCAGAAAACAGCTCTCAGGAACTTCGGGACAGTGTGACATGAAAGCACTCGTCACCTTTTGTTACCGGCCTTATTTTCCAGACATTGTGTTTCACTTCCAATAGCAGAAGAGGAATTGCATCACGCAGAGCCAGGCCTGCGGCTAATAGGCACCCCACCTCTGCGGCTGCCACGGGGACTGGTCAATTGGCAGGAATGTTAGGGAACTAAAGGCGAGCATTAGAAAGGCTCTCAGGAGATCAATCGAACTGGGTCCCAGGTTTGATTCCAGTTGTCCACCCCCGAGGAGGGTGGACAACACAAGCCCCCAAATGACTCCACTGAAATCCTCACGGAGCTTTGAACCGGCCGCGGCGAGAAATACAAAAGTGGAGCCACTCCGTGGCACAAAGCAAGCAGTCAAGTCTGAAATCAAAACCCGGTCATTCAGTTGCCACTGGAGGGGAACATAGAGTGTCTAAGGTTTGTCCAAGTAGGTCATTCACTGCTAGGACTTGTCTCCCTGAATAGACCCATTCAGGGGGCCAGGGGAGGCGGTGATTTTTCAGAACAGTTTATTTTATTTACATGATTAAGTTCTTGTCCGTTTTATTGAAGCTCTGATGAAGATTGGGGGGCGGAGGGGGGCAGTTGAAAGCCTACCTGTGGGTGTAAAAATGAGAGACATTTGTGAAAATTGCGTTATCAAAACAGGGCCATGCTAGCAAGAGCCTGCGTTAAAAGGGTAATAGTTCAGAACTGATTAGTATTTGGGGGGAAAAATATGATGGAAGCACCTTGGCATTTTCATAGTTAGGGGTGATTGCAGGCAAAGCTGCGCCATTTTTAAAATTGCTTTTCTGCCCTGACTGGTTTAGCTCGGTGGATAGAGCGTCAGCCTGTGGACTGAAGCGTCGCAGGTTCGATTCCGGTCAAGGGCATGTCACTGGGTTGCGGGCACATCCCCAGTAGGGGGTATGCAGGAGGCAGCTGATCAATGTTTCTCTCTTATCGATGTTTCTAACTCTCTATCCATTTCTCTTCCTCTCTTTAAAAAAAAAAAATTATATATATATATATTTAAATTGCTTTTCTACCCTCCCTACTTCTCAAGGCTCCCCTCCACCCCCTACCCCCACCCACAGCCCCACTCCAATTTCCCAGGCAGGGGGCTCTGATGGTATCTGAGATTTTCATTCTGGCTCCTTAGCCCCGCCCATACCCTTCTGAAATGACTTCTTCCCGCTTCTCTGCCTCCCCTGGGAGTTTGGGCTTTGAGTGAGAGGCAACAAGTGTTTATTTGAGACCAAACATAGCTATTCGGGAAGCAAGGATTCAGGCAGAAGCCCAAAGAGTGCTCTGATTAGAAGGCGAAGGCAAGGGGTTTTTATGAGAAAAGGAAGGGGAATAATACGTGAATGGAAGAAAGGGATTTCTGTTGGTGGTAGTAAGCTAAGTCTTGCTTGAGCTACACATGCCTGTTACTGATTCTGAAGAGTATCTTTAAGGATGGGTCCTTCTGGTCCAGAGGTCTGCTTTCCTGTCAGCTTAACAAACAAGTGTTTGGAAGACAGTGTTGCTCCGGCCAAGCCCACAGGATATTTTGCCCAGTTCAAATATTCAAGGTTCAAGGAGTAAGATATTCAATGTGGTTCCTCTAGAACAGCCGTGGGCAAACTACGGCCTGCGGGCCGGATCCGGCCCGTTTGAAATGAATAAAACTAAAAAAAAAAAAAGACCGTACCCTTTTATGTAATGATGTTTACTTTGAATTTATATTAGTTCACACAAACACTCCATCCATGCTTTTGTTCCGGCCCTCCGGTCCAGTTTAAGAACCCATTGTGTCCCTCGAGTCAAAAAGTTTGCCCACCCCTGCTCTTGAATGTGTGCCCTGGCAATATTTAACATTTTTAAAATATATTTTATTGATTTTTTTTTCAACCAGCTGCCTCCTGCATACTCCCTACTGGGGATGTGCCCACAACCAAGGTACATGCCCTTGATCGGAATCGAACCCGGGACCCTTGAGTCCACAGGCCAATGCTCTATCCACTGAGCCAAACCAGTTATGGCTTAACATTTCTTTGGAAATTGATTTGAGAGAGAGAGGAAGAGAGAAAGAGAAAGAGAGCGAGAGTGAGAGAGGTTTCTTGTTCTACTTATTTATGCATTCATTGTTTGATTCTTGTATGTGCCCTGACCAGGGATTGAACTTGCAACCTTGGCATATCAGGATGATGCTGTAACCAACGAAGCTACCCGGCCAGCAACTGCCCTGACTATTTTAAAATGACTCCACTCATACCAGTTTTTCACCGCTTCAAAATCAACCAAATCAACCAGATCTGGTTAGAAACACATGCTCTCCTATCGGCCTATACTTATGATTTGAGCAAGTAACGTAATGAATGTTTCTGGGCTTTCATTTTTTCTGTGAGAGCTAAAATAATAGTTCCTACCTTTGAAGTTTATTTTGAGAGTTAGTTAGGCTATAGATCAAAAGCTTAGCACCAAGATATGGAACATATTAGGGTGTCGGTTAATATTAGATAATGATGATGATAAGATTTGCCCACAATTCTGCTGATTTCATTTTAGAAGGAACATAAACCAGTTGTGCAAATTGATACTGAACTGTTAATGATTCATTTCCAAGCGGGTTTTGTACTTAAAGAGTGAAAAAGATTAATTCCATGTATTTTTCAGAACATTTAGGAGGGGTGTTTTAACATCTGGACAAAAGCAAAATAATACTACGTAGGTTCCAACTACTTTTGATGTAGATAAATTCTAAGCATCTAATATAGTTCATGGTAAATCTGGCTCTGGTTAGAGTTCTCTCTCTTCCTCTTTCAGAAACAAGTGTAAAAGACTCCACTGAGAGATATTTTAAAATTAAATGTGGTAGATACACTGAATTTATGTAAATGGAAACTCTAGTTGATAAACTCTCTCCATATATATTCACATCCTTGAAAACATAAAACCGTACGGCAAGATTGTGTAGTCTGTTCTCCACCACAATGTTAACAGATGCTTTTACTCTTCATTCCGTCAACTTCGATAAATTGCAATAGCAGAACTAAAATACAGCAGGGTAACGCTTCCAGGGGGCTGCAGGGGTGTCGGGTCATTAGAAAATTGGGTTTATATAGAAAGAAATACACAGGGTGATTAGGGAGGAAAAGGGGGGGCATCTGTAATACTTTTCAAAAATAAAGATAAAGTTTAAAAAATCTATTTGCAAATAGTACACAGTGAATGGATATCTATTACTAAATAGGAACGAATGAATGATAATAATTACATCTCCTGCCTCCCTGCCTGCTTCCTGGCCTGCCTCCCTCCTTCTCTCCCTCTTTTCATCTTTCCTCCCTTCCCTCCCTCTCTCTCCCTCCTTCCCCTTCCCTCCCCCTCTCTTCCCCTCCCTTCCTCCCTCCCTCCCTCCCTTCCTCCTTCAGTTCCTCCCCTTTTCAAGGCCCTGCATGTTTGAAAGTAATGTTTGACTATTGCCTATTTGTTGGGCATAGAATTTCTTCATAATTTGAAGCTTTGTTTTCGTCTCAATTCTGAGGCTGCAATTAGAGTCATTCTGATTCTCGATATATATATATATATATTGTATCTATCTATCTATATATATATAGAGATGTGGATAGATAGATACTAT
>NW_006289087.1:6382844-6384349 GCF_000327345.1 Myotis davidii
ATATATATATATATATATATATCTCCCCGGTGGTTTTTTCCTCTCTCTCCATAACTTGTAGAGTCTCTTTTTACCCCAGGATTCAGAAACTCACAATATAGAGGTTTATGTCCATCCATTGTGCTAAGCATTCAATCTGGCAACTGGTATTGGCCAAAGTTTCTCAAACTATTTCTCTGACAAGGTCTTCCCTTTTATCCCCCTTTCCTGTCTTTCCAGAATTTTCTTGTACGGTTCTACATGGGGGTCCTCCCTCCCCCCCTTTTTTCTGTGTCTTTGATGTTTTGCACTTCTTTCTGGGAGGTTGCCTCAATGTTATCTCTCTAGTATCCTATCAGAATTTGTCATTCTACTCTGATGATTTTAAATTGCAAGAGCTTTTTCTTGTTTCCTTAAGATTTCTTTCTTTATACCCCCAGTCCTTATCACCCCTTATTTCACGGACAGTGCTAATAATAATATCCTTCCTTTTTGAAGATAATGCATTTTTTCCTCTAAGATGCATCTCTTTTTTTGTTTGTTTACTTGTTTGATCGGAGTTGTCTGTATTTTACATGCTACTTACAGGCTTTCTTAAGATGTTTTTTCCTACTCTGTTGTCTTCTTATGTTTGAGAGTGGGGAAAGCAGCCTGGAAATTATGCGTATGTACGTATGTGTGGGTGTGGAGGGGGTGTTTTCAGTGTGACCTTCTTACACAGTAGTCTGAATAGGCTGGCTTTTGTTCGTTTGTGTGGTAACAACCAATATCAATGTATTTAGGAATTAAATCTTTTTCTGGTTATAATTTCTAAGAACATGTTTTTCTTATTTTAAAAACATATTTTTACGGATGTCAGAAAGGAAGGGAGAGGGAGAGATAGATAGAAACATCAACAATGAGAGAGAGAATCATTGATCAGCTGTGGCTGCCTCCTGCACGCCCCCTACTGGGGATGGAGCCCGCATCCTGGGCATGTACCCTGATTGGGAATTGAACCGTGACCTCTTGGTTCATAGGTGGGTGCTCAACCACTGAGCCACGCCAGCCGGGCTAGAAAGTGTTTTTCTATTCCTTCCTGATGCTTCTGCCTGCAGGATTCTGATGATGTAATGAGGGAAGAGGGCTGGACCGTCAGCATTCAGTATTCAGTATACGGATGATCACTTAATTCCCTGGATCCCCTCTGGTACTGATGTCCCCTGTGCGTCTGAAGGTCCCAGTGCAGAGCACCCAGCTTACCCTCACCGTGAGCCTGGGCTGATGTACCTTGTGACCTGTTTTCTCTCAGAAAGGTGAAGGCCCAGCTAGTGGTTTCCTTGCAGCCCTTCCTTGGCTCTCGCTGGTTCTCTCGACCCTCTGAGATTGGGTTGCTGTCTTGGATGGAAACTACGTTCCCCTCATGGTAGTGACCCAGCCAACATGTCCCCTCATCTCCATGTCCCACCTTCCATGGATAGACCTGCCAGGTGCTGTTCATGTCTGGAGCCCTGAGAATCTCAGGGGAGTCCGCTAAGCTGAGTCCC
>NW_006289087.1:6384360-6393219 GCF_000327345.1 Myotis davidii
CCTTTGGATAACTCAGGTGCCATACATTGCGCTGCCAAGGTTACTACTGCAGATTTTCAGGAAGGACGTATCCTCTTCCAATAACAAATTGTGTTCACGGCAAATCAGCTCTGGGTTTGCTATTGGAACACAGAGTGACTACGCACCCCCCAATTGCCAATTATGAAGTGAATATTATCCAGTCTACCCAACCATAAAATTGGATGTGCTCAGCAGCATTCGCCTGTAAAATGGAAATGGTATGTAAAAGCCTGGGGCCAAGCGGGACCCGAGGAATGAGCGCACAGCCCCGGGGGGCAGCTCAGACTTCATCATATCTGCTGCCTCTGTGTTGTGGATTCGTCCTTAAATCGTGGTTTTGATCCATGGGGAGTTACCGCTGACTAATTAACAAAAGAAGAAGAAGAAACACAGACCTGATTTATGGAGGCATCTGCGTGATATGCTGGCATGAGCTGAAAGTGGTTGGCCATTCATACAAAACGAATGAAACCTCACCATTTGCAACAGCATGGATGGACCTAGAGGGCACTATTGCTTGGTGAAATAAGTGAGACCGAGAAGGACAAATACCATACGATTTCACTTCTATGTAGAATCCAAAGAACAAAATAAACAAGCAAGTAAAATAGAAACAGACTCATGGACACTGAGAACAGACTGATGGTGGTTGCCGGAGAGCGGGGAGGGGAGGGGGAAGAGGCTGAGGAGGAAAGTGAAGGGATGGATAAAGAAGTACAGATTGGCACTTATAAAACAGTCATGGGGATGTAAAATACAGCATAGGGGATGCTGTAAATAATATTGTAATAACTACGTATGGTGCCAGGTGGGTACTGGAAACATTGGGCGGCCCACTTTGTCAATTATATAATTGTCTAACCACTACGCTATTCACTTGAAGCTAATATAAAATAATATGGAAAATCAACTATTTTGAAAAATAACGTGGAGGGCCATTTCACTTAACCCCACTCAGGAGAAGCCATAAAAATGGTGATGGAGGGAACTCCTCCCAGTGGACAGGACTTTCTGGGGTATATCCAGTATCATACAGAATAGTTCATTGTCCCAATATATCTGCTATTCTTCACCTTTTCAACCACCTTTCCGTCCACCCAATTTCCTGGCAACCACTGTTTTCTTTTTTTAATCGTCACTATAGATCTTTCTTTTTTTACAGAATGTCATGCAACTGGAATTTTAGAGTATATAGTTGGCTTCTTTCACTTAGCAATACGACTTTAAGATTCACCCATGGTTTTTCATGACTTAATAACTAATTTTGTGTGTCTTTTCAATTGTGGTCAAATACAAATAACACAAAATTTACCTTTTTTTTTTTTTTGTAAATGGGTGTTAAATACATTCACATTGTTGTGCAACCATCACCATCCCCCATCTCTAGAACTCTTCACCTTACAAAACTGAACCTGGGCATTCACTAAAGAAAAATTCCTTTCTTTTTTAAAAAATATATTTTATTGATTTTTTACAGAGAGGAAGGGAGAAGGATAGAGAGTTAGAAACATCGATGAGAGAGAAACATCGATCAGCTGCCTCCTGCACATCTCCCACTGGGGATGTGCCCACAACCAAGGTACATGCCCTTGCCTGGAATCGAACCTGGGACCTTTCGGTCCGCAGGCTGATGCTTTATCCACTGAGCCAAACTGGTCAGGGCGAAAAATTCCTCTTTCTTTCTGTGAAATCAGTAGTAATGTTTCTGCTTTCATTTCTGATGATGGGTCATACCTCCTTTATGAGCAATGAAGGAATGACTCAAAAACTTAACCCTATCAGAGCATATTGTAATGAACACGATATGTAACAAAGTGAACAAGGATATTCTATTAACACTCTGAGACTTTTGAGGGGAAACTAACAATTTCAACACCAAACAATGGCATTCATGGAGTGCTTCCTCCGGAAAAGACCCGTTGTCTTATTTAATCCTCAGAGGATGACATGGGAAGTGGCTATTCCTATTTACCTCCACTTGACAGGCAAGGAGGCTAAAGCTCAAAGAGAGCATCCAGCTTGTTAACGATGAAGTCCAAATCAAGTCCAAATCTGTTCATTCATCTAGGCTCTCCACCTCTTGCAGCCCCTCCCCAATTTCCTCCTTGAAGCTGGATGTGTGTGTAATTTTCTGTAATTTCTCAGTGTTTGTACCTGGACTGAGCAGGGTCTAGATGAGCAGCTACAGAGTATACCATGGACGACCAGGAAAATGCTCCTGACCAGTGGGCATTGTGTGGGAGACGGGTCAGTTTAGTGCTTGGCTTAGTCAGTTGGGGTGTCACCAGCCTTTACACTGGTGTGGAACCCTGGAAAGAGTTAGCATCATCCTCTTCGGGGCTAGGTGACAGAAATTTGGAGTTGATTAGAAATGACTTTAAATAAATGGACCCACCACTCCACATAACCAACTTTCTTGCCTGACAGTAACATAACCTATATTCTTGAGAACAAATTTTAATTCTATTAAATAGTAATTCTCAGAGTGACAAATAGTTGCATGTATGTAATGCAGAAATCCAGGTCAATATCGGGAGCTTACGTTGAGCGGTACTTGTTCATTATCTTAGTGTGTCATGATGAATTCTTCATGTTGACCTCTTTTGAAGTCTCAACGGGTTATTCTAAGAGCAGTAAAAGAGCTAAGCAAGATTGATTAGCTGACGAACTTAAGATGCTTACAAAAAAAGAAGAGAATGCTGTGTTCACATAGTATTTATATTTTTCACCGATTTGAGAAGTGAACTGCGGAAACACACTGGTTTCTTCTGGTGATTTTCATCACTAGGAAGGTTGAAGTGCTCTGAAGAAGCAGGACAGCTTTAACAAAGCATTTCTGAAAAACATCTTTGAAATCATGGCCAACCCTTGCAGGTGTGGGTTCAGATGGAGTGAGCCGTGATGAAAATAAATTGATACACCGTAAAAAGCACTGGCAAGATCATTTATATTCAGCAGAAGTGCAAATACTAATTCAGAGAGAAGATTTCAAGATGAAATGTATGCTGGAGTTTAAAACAATCTAATTACCCTGACTACCGCATTTCTTAGCAAACCAAATTTTACTTTTGTGTGTGTGCTGTGAAGGCAGTGTCTTTAGTTAGAATTCTTTCATTAAGATCTACAGACTTTGCATATTCTTGAGACCAAAAACGATAAAGTTTTCAGAAAGATTGATTCAGTGTGGTCATTTGTTATATCGGTCTCAAAAATCAACATCTTAACTCAGTGATTATATTCAGTTCGAATCTTACAGAAAACGATCATATAATGTGAATATCAACAAATGAAATATATTTCACTTATCTCTTATTATATTTATGTATTCCTATATCCTAGTAAAATGTATCTTAAAAACTATACTTTTAGTGATTTCAGAGATGAAGGGAGAGGGAGAGAGAGAATCACTAATTGGCTGCCTCCTGCACGCCCCCTATACTAGAGGTTGAGTCTGCAACCCACATACATACCCTGACCAGAAATCGAACCATGACCGCCTGGTTCATAGGCCGATGCTCAACCGCTGAATCACACCGGCCTAGCAGTAATATGCATTTTTAGTTCTCATCTTCTTGGAGTTCTAAAATGCTATCGTTTGCACACTTTGCTAATTCTTCAATGTACAGTGTATTTTAGATGCCCTTGCCTGATAAAAGCTCCTGAACAAATGACAGCCAAGAGAATAATAGCTCGTGTCACCATTGCAGGTTTTAACTATCATAATCTTTAACTTTCTTGTCAAAGGAATGCGGGCCTTCCTTTTGTGCAAACATCTAATTGCTCAGGATAATCCGATTTATGCTTCAGGAAGAAAGAGACTATAGAGCATTCTGACTATGCCCATCTTTATTAAACATTCTACTGGCATCCCTCACAGTTCCTGAATTGTACAAGCTATTGAAGTAGATCTGAAAGCCAACAAGGGCCCTGATTACAAATAACAAGCTTTGCTTTATTTATCTTCCAAATAGCGACACAAATGTTCTTTTTATCCCAGCTTCTTGGAGGAAGAACAGCATAATGGGTAGATCAATGGAGTTAACAACAAAGAAAAGAACGCCATCATTCGATTTTTAAAGTTATAGTCCATTCTTATTATTTTAATCTTCTTAGCTACAAAGCAACTTAATTCTCTTTCTGCTTCCGATGGCATTACATTTCTTGAAGAGTAAAAGATGAATACTAAAAGATTTACATCCCTAGGGTGAATAACTTTATATTTAAATATATTTGTAAGGTGTTTTCATTAATTTTATTATATTTCAAGAGAAATTTTTGAAGTCTGATATAGAAGAGTGACAACAAAGTAATGATTGTGAGGAGATAAAAGTGCATGTGTTAAAATCCAATTTCGAGAAAATGCTTAAAATGCAAACAGGAAGTCATTAGATGAGGATCATATGAGACACACCAGCTAGAGAGGACTCAAAAGCTAAATTGGCATCTAATTAAAGATTCAGCAGAGTTTTCAGCCTTGAGCTTAAGTAGGAGAATGGCATGATGACTCAAATCTTCAGTCAAACATGAATCTTTTCTTCAAATGCAACGTGCACCCAACCAAATTATTATTTCCTCTCTCCCACTTTATCCTGGCCTTCCTCTTATATTTTCATTATTGATAACTGGCATTACTATCTATTCAAGTTCCCAAGGGAGTTGAACATAGCTTCGATTCTTTCCTTATATCCATCATTCAATTAATCACTAAGTGTCCTCTTTATTTTCCCTTTTTGCTAACTTCATTCAGACCTTCATCATCTTCATACCCAATTGCTCTTGTCTTAGATCATAATCTTCCTACAACTTATTGTCAAAAGCATTACTAAAAATGCCTTCAAGAATGCAAATCTAATCACGTCTCCCGGTTATAAAAAGATAATGTCAAATTTCTTAACTTGGCACTGAAGATTTCTTGGGATTTGGACCCAGCCAGTCTCTCCAAACTCAGATCCTCCAGACTCAATCTCTGTTCCAGAAATGAATGTCAAAATGCCAAACTACCTGCCATGCCTCCCAGATGGTCCCTATCATTCAAGCTTCCACACTGGCTCCTACATTCATCCCCTTCTCTTGGCCCAATTTCTTTAAAACTCCATCCAAGAATTTCCTCTCTGAAAGATTTCACTTGGATGCCTTTCTTTATCTTGAGTTTATGCATTCCTCCTATATTCTCTTATAGCATTACCATTGTTCAATTGTTGCACCCAGGCAACCTCTCTATAGGATTATAGACATGAATAGGTCCACTCTATTCCAATCTATACTTTTGCAAAGCAGCATACTGACTTGCAATGTCCATTTGTGGCCCCTGGTGGGGATTTCTGTTCCAGCCTCTTCCTTACCACTTGCAACACCACAAAGACTTTGGTGCTAAAATTACTTAGCGCCCCTCCAGGCCTTGTTGGTCCATGATCCTCTTCATGGGAATGCTGAGAACAAAATTGCAATCCCAACCGTGTGTTACTTTAATGAGAGAATGTGTTTATTTGTGTCCTCTGGATATGTGAGCCCTCCCAGAATTCACGTGTTGAAATTCCAACCCTCCAGGTGATGGTATTAGGAGGTGTAGGGTCTTGGGAGGTGATTAGGTCAAGGGTGTAGAGGCCCAAGAGAGCTCCTTTGCCCCGTTAGCCACATGAAGTTACAGGGAGAAGATGGCTATCTGTGAGGAAGTAGGCTCTCACCTTGATCTTAAACCTCTCAGCCTCCAGATTCTAAGTACATGTTTGTTGTTTAAAGCTATCCAGTTTATGGAGTGTTATTATAGCATCCCAAAGGACTAAGACATGGAGTGTTTCTTCATCGTTAAGCCTTGACAAATTCATTCATAAATATCCATTACATTGTTTTATGTTTAACCGATACTTATGGGACCACCAGGAACAACCAACTACTTGAAGAGATGGCCCTAGAACTATGACCCCCAGTCAGGGGCCAGGACACTCAATGTGGAGTCACTGCTGAAATCAAGCATTGAAAAATCAATGCTGAAAAATCAAGCATTTTATTAGACTCATTACATAAAAATAGTTTATTTCAAGTTAAATGCAACCTATAACAATAAAATCATAATATGCTAATTAGACCTGAGTCCTTCTGGACCACCTTCAGGATGAAGCCGCGGCCGAGGGAGCCGAGCCCCTTGCATGTATTTCATGAATAGGGCCTCTAGTTACTAATAAATGTGAACTGTGGATACCCATGGAAAGCCAAAAGGTCAGAGGTCAACTCAGTTACATTTAGGATATTCCAAGAAAATAAAAGCAAAGGAAGAAAGAAAAAAAAAAGAGGAGGAAAAAAAAGAGGAGGAAAAAAAAAAAAGAAGAAGATTTGAGAAAATTTATTTTTGCCATTAAATAAAAGATTAGACCCACTAATAGGGGTCCACTAACATAGAATTGGGCTGATGAAATTATGTGATCAATGCCTTCCAAGGTCACATAAAAATCAATGTGTATGTCCTTTGGCTTTTCTATAGCTGAAAAATGATCTGGTATTCATCACTACATCATGCCTTGAACATCTTAAGTTTTTATTTATTTATTTATTTTTGCCATTAAATCATTTGCCTGAGCAAGGGCAAGGAGCACCCTTGTACTTCTCAAATTATCTGTATCTCCCCTCATCCCCCAAGGGACCAAGACTCTTTAAAAAGCAAAATAAAAATGAATCCTCAGGGGAAAATGACATTCTTGGATGTCTTGGCAATGCCACAGAGCAATCAAAGTTTCTAAACATGTTCTTTCAAATTCGTATTGCTCTTGTCACGAACTGTATTAGTTTGCAGTCTGGCACTGGCCGGCAGACCAGACTTTAAGAAGCGCTGCTTTAGAAAATATTTTGGGGGGCTAAGGTTTTTCCTGTGTTGGAGCTTTACTTGTATAAAAACAGGGGGAATGCTAAAGAAAAGTTTCTAACATCTTAGAGCACCTAATTATTCACTTTTTATGAGGGTATGCATTTTTGATCACTTTGTTGGCATACCCAAATAGTATGATCTGATATTGTTAGGAGTGCCATGCTATTTAGGTAACAAAGATCAATTAAATACCTTCTTTTATAGCTTACATTTATGAATTAATTTGTATGATGATAGTACATTGTGGCTTACAGTTTGGGGAGACCGACTTTTAATTATAACCAGGGGGGATTAAGAAAGGATGATCTTGATGTACTTAGCCAGGATAATAAATAGTTTCTTATCCCATCAGCATAATAGAGAGTGTCCATAACAACACAACACTTCATCTGACATCTTATAATGAGTTGGTCAGGTTCTCACTCTGTTGAAAAGCTTGTAGCAGTTTTATATTATCTCAAATTTGCTGCATTTTTACACAAACAGTTCTCTAATTGCTGCATAAATTTACATTTTAAGCTTAATATCAACTTAAACAGCTTCTAAACACTATTGATATTCAGGATGGTATTTTAATGCACGTCAAGGCAACAAAATATTTCCTCAGGCTCAGAAAATTATTCATCCATTTATTTCTATATATTTATCATCTCCAACAATTACTCTGTCGGAACTATTTAATCTTTGCATTTTTAAAACTCATTCAATCCTACATTAGATAGAAGTTATTAAGAGCCCATGCTCTGAAAAAATAGATTTGAGATAACTAATTCATATATGTATTCATTCAAGATATTCAATATTTTAATATTTATTGATTTGAGAGAGAGAGAGAGAAACATCAATTTGTTGTTTCACTTATATATGCATTCATTGGTTCATAGGTGACCTCCTGGTTCATGGGTCCATGTTCAACCACTGAGACATTCTGGCCAGGCTCAAAAGATTATTATATAGCTTAACTGTTCCTTCAAATCCATAGGTTCCCTATGAGGTAGGGAGTCATGTTCTCTCCTCCCATTTTCTTTCTAGCATATGTTAACACTAGAGGCCCAGTGCATGAAATTGGTGCACTGCTAGGGTCCCTAGTGGCTGTCAGCTGCCAGCCGGGGCCTCCCTCCCTTCCCCCAGGCCAACCCCACCCCCTGGTCAAACTCCCAGATGACCTCCTGGTGGAGGGGACAATTTGCATACTATGCTTTTATTACATAGGATGTGCATATATAAGACTACATTAGATTATTTGTTTACTTCATTATATTTCCTCACTTGCAACTAATCTCTAGAACAGGGACCAATTAACTTCTCTTTGTTGGGATATTCCAGACACATCTCATAGATGCCTGACAGTTAATTGGTAGGAAACACAAGTTTAATTATTAAAAGCAATGCGTAGTGTACATCTCAGTAAGGTCTTTTAATCTTGCTTTTCCACCCCCTTTCAAATAGCCTTTCAAAGGAAGCAAATGTCTTAGTGTATTCGATATTTTGCAGCATGAATAATGCTTGCTGGCCAATAACATTCTGTGGTTTTGCAGAAATAAAGATTGCCAGGATACAAACCAAGGGAGGCTGTTTTCTCAGAGTCAGCCACCATCACTAGTGGTTGGCAATGACTGGAACGCAGGCAGTGGAGTGGGGAAGCCTCATGGTGTGTGAAGCGAGGACTCCAGGTGTGCTCTGAGGGGAGGTGGTTGCCATGGTGAAGCCGGAGGCGGGCTCACTAGAAAGCAGGGCATCATCTCGGGTTGCTTTGGGCAGTGATCAGGAAACTCATTAGTCAATAGAGCCAAATATCAACAGTACAACAATTGAAATTTCTTTTTAAAAAAAATAATTTATTTATTTATTTTTCACATATAGTTTATTCATTTTTTACAGACAGGGAGGGAGAGGGATAGAGAGTTAGAAACATCGACCAGCTGCCTCTTGCACACCCCCTACTGGGGATGTGCCCGCAACCAAGGTAAATGCCCCTG
>NW_006289087.1:6393245-6393859 GCF_000327345.1 Myotis davidii
AACCAGCTCCACAGCCCTTTCTCCATCCTCGACACTACATCCTCTTTCACTCCACAACGTTCCCTAAAATTAACTTAATAAACTTTACTTAAAGTTTTAAGTCAACTTCGAACTGTACGTGCGCGCCTGCACGTGGAATTTTGTGGAAGAGCCACACTCAAGGGGCCAAAGAGCCGCATGTGGCTCACGAGCCGCGGTTTGCCGACTACTGGGGAACCTATTGGGCTTTCTGAGGTCGGTCCTGAGACGGAGCAGGGGCAACAATGAAGGAAGCTGGCGGTCGTTGACCAGGTCCTGACCATTTTGGGCCAATCACCATGCGGTTTGCCGACCACTGGGGAACCTATTTGGCTTTTTGAGATTGGTCCTGAGACGAGCAGGGGCAACAATGAAGGAAGCTGGCGATCATCGACCAGGTCCTGACCATTTTGGGCCAATCACCATAGAGGTTGTAGTTTGGCTTTTTGGACTCAATGCAGGAGAGGTTTTGGTCAGAGTTTCATTACCCTGTATAGTCTGTAGATTTGTATATTCAGCTTCTGAGTGTGAATTGTTAGAATGCTATAGTGAAATAGCTTTGAAAGACAAACATATAAAATTGCATGTTATTTACC
>NW_006289087.1:6395328-6405703 GCF_000327345.1 Myotis davidii
TGAACGCATACTCTCCCTCTAACTCCTGTGTTAGGACTCCTGGCCATGTTAGGACTGGCCGTGTTAGGACGCCTGGCCTTGAAATGACAGAGGAAGTCTTGGTTCCCTTATCATCCTATGTTTGAGCTTACCACAAGCACCCCTATCTAAACTAGCCATTTCCTTCCTTTTTTTGTTGTTGTTGTTAATCTTCACCGGAGGATATTTTTCCATTCGTTTTTAGAGAGCGTGGAAGGATGGGGGAGAGACAGAGAGAGAAAAAACATCCATATGAGAGAGACACGTTGATTGGTTGCTTCCGGCATGCACCCCGACCAAGGCTGAGGATAGAACCTGCAACTGAGGTCCATGCCCTGGGACCCTTCAGTCTGCAGGCCGACACTCTATCCACTGAGCCAAGCCAGCTAGGGCTCACTCTTTTTGTTTGTTTGCTTGGTTGGTTTTTGCAACAAAAGCAGCCTCATCAGACCAGTTGATTTTGTAATAATATCCTCCTTTGGAAGAGGAAAAGTTATGCAAATGATGGCTAGTGGGGGTCCCACCATTCTGGAGTTTTTGTGTTAGATCCGTAGGTAAAATTGTCCAATCACTCTGTTGGATTTGTTTATGCATATTTCCCTATATTACACCTCCATACTGAATTGTATGGTATAGACTATTGAATAACATGACGTGACATTTTAATGTACCCAGTGCAGAATATATTTTGTGAGGATGGAGGAGTCAACCCTATATGAGAGGAAATTTCAAACATGGCATTGAATGAAAACAACAATGTGTGTGCTTCCTCCAGCCTCAGAGCTCTATAACCTTTTGATCTTAAAGTAGTTAATGCTATGTCAGGCTCTTCTATACAGCACACTTTCTTTTTTTTTTTAAATATATTTTATTGATTTTTTACAGAGAGGAAGGGAGAGAGATAGTCAGAAACATCGATGAGAGAGAGGCATCGATCAGCCGCATCCTGCACATCTCCCACTGGGGATGTGCCCGCAACCAAGGTACATGCCCTTGACCGGAATCGAACCTGGGACCTTTCAGTCCGCAGGCCGACGCTCTATCCACTGAGCCAAACCGGTTTCGGCCAGCACACTTTTTTCTTAAGATGAGTGCAATATTTCAGAGATGAGAAAGCTAGGAGAAACCGGAGATGTAAATGAATAATTTTTACAGACGTTTTGCTCATCTCAATTTTGCATTTTGAATGGAACCTGCCTCATCAGACATTTTCTTTAAGCAAACACTGGTGTTTGCCCCTTGTGCTGTGAGCTGTCTTTTCCTGCCGGGAGGGAGAAAGAATATCCATGGAGTCTTTTATGTGTTAAGGCAGTGGTTCTCAACCTTCTGGCCCTTTAAATACAGTTCCTCATGTTGTGACCCAACCATAACATTATTTTCGTTGCTACGTCATCACTGTCATGTTGCTACTGTTATGAATCGTCATGTAAATATCTAACATGCAGGATGGTCTTTGGCGACCCCTACTGTCATGTTGCTACTGTTCTGAATCGTCATGTAAACATCTGATAGGCAGGATGGTCTTAGGCGACCCCCTGTGAAAGGGTCGTTCGACCGCCAAAGGGGTCGCGACCCACAGGTTGAGAACCGCTGTGCTAAAGGAACAGATGCCGGCTTAGAATTCCACCAAGAGCAATATCAAGCAGCTCTCATAACAAAGAAAATTTCATTCTCTGGAATCACGAATTGTTTGGGGTCCAGGTTAAGGATGATATTAACTTGCCCGGAATTGGCAATCTACGTGGGTCGAGTCTAGTTGCTGCTGACTGTACCAGTACCGGCCCTAATACTGGGACGGCTAGGGAATGGTGCCATTCAGAGAAATGGAAAAGTGAAATTGAAGTATAAAATGACTTAGTCTCCACTCTGTGCTTTATTCACACTGCCAATTTAAAAGCCTTACATTTTGATCTTCTCGGGCACAATGCCACTTAAATGCATTCTTTCTCTGTGTGTTCAGGGCGGGGGTGATGGGCAGGGCTGCATGATTTAAGCGTATATTGCCATGACCTGCAGGAAGCTCAAGATAGAACCGTTTTTGCAGAGGCACCGAACGGCAAAGCAGATTAGTTCCCCCCGTGAGTGCCCAGATACGGAGCCTAGAGAGTGTTTGGCTCACTGTTGGCAAGCTGTCTGGTTCCTACCAACCCTGAATTCTCAGGGATGACAGCAGGCTTTGTCGCGGCTGCTGCCTGCTGCCACATGCTGCATGCTTCATGGGGGGTGATGTCTGCATATTAGAGAGCATGTCTAAGTGTCTTTTAAAGAAATTTTTATGTAATTTTTTTTTTATTTCAGAGAGGAAGGGGGGGGGAGAGAGAGAGAGAGAGAGAGAGAGACAGACATCAATGATGAGAGAGAATCATTGATCACTGCCTCCTGCATGCCCCCTACTGGGAATCAAGCCCACAACCCGGGCATGTGCCCTGACCAGGAATCGAACCGTGACCTCCTGGTTTACAGATGGATGCTCAACCACTGAGTCACGCTGGCCTGCCAGGGATGATGTTCTTTTTGGGGGCCTGTCACTGGGAAATAGATCCTCTCCATCTCCCTAAACCTACCATGCTCTAACAATTCAAAGAAATACACTTTTTTTTAAAAAAAACAACATCTCTCCTGAAAATATGCCAATAACTTTAAAAGGTGTCACCCAATGCTGGGAAAATAAGGCGCCTGACATGGCATGCCATTCTCTTATTTGACCCCTTAATAAGCTATTTTCAAGGGAAACTTTGTCCAGACACAGTTTTTACCTTCTGCACTGGCTTTGGAATGCCACCTCTACGTGGGTGAGCACCATGGGAAGCGTGTGTATTTCACTGGAGGATATTTATGGCATGTCACAGTTTGTGATAGCATTCCAGCAAACAGAGCCGCCTTTCCTAAGATGAGCATTATGCACACAAATATTTGCATTTGGAAGGTGCCCATCGTGTGAAAGGCCCACACATCTTTATGTGACTATTGCATATGTAGCAACATTGCCACCAAAGGTTATTATTTCACACAACGATACGTTTAAAATAATGGCTTTCATTATCTCACATACTTAGAATGGTAGCTGGTCAGAACCAAGGGGTTGCTGGTTTGAGTCTCGGTCAGAGCACATGCCCGGGTCATGGGCTCCATCCCCAGTGGGGGCAGTGCACAGGAGGCAGCCGATTCATGATGTTCCTCTCTCATAGATGTTTCTATCTCTATCCCTTTCCCTTCCTCTCTCTCAATAAAAATATATATTAAAAAAAAGTGAGGGGAACATTTCAAATAACAACTTAGCACAATTGAAAGAACTCATCTGGCCCTAACCGGTTTGGCTCAGTAGATAGAGCATCGGCCTGCAGACTGAAGGGTCCCAGGTTCTATTCTGGCCAAGAGCATGTATGTACCTTGGTTTCGGGCACATCCCCAGTAGGAGGTGTGCAGGAGGCAGCTGATCGATGTTTCTCTCTCATTGATGTTTCTAACTCTCTATCCTTCTCCCTTCCTCTCTATAAAAAAAATCAATAAAGTACACAAAAAAAATAAAAGAACTAATCTGGTCAAGTGTTACTTAAGTAGAAAGGCTAAATAGACTCGTCTTTCATTCTTGATGGAAAACAATTTAACCTCCAGAAGGAGACAGACCTCATAGCCTTAGGTCCATAAATTAGCAACCAAAAGCATACCCAACTTAACGTTATAATAAATATTCATATCTGTGAGAGTGGGGCTAACTCTAGACTTACTTTTTTGGTAGCTTTTTCTTTGCTATCTTCTATCTCCTCTCCACCCTCCCACATGGTTCCCGGGAGACATCCCTCCTGGCCTATTTATTTATATGCCTCTTAGAGTCCCAGAGAGATAAAGTGACACCTTATTATCAAAGACTCACAGTCATAATTAGAATTTTATGCCGGTTATGGGAGGGGGCGGTATCCAGGCTGGTCGATAGGGGACATGGTTGAGTCTGGGGGAGTCTTCAGATCACAGTTGGTTGGGAGTTGCCTGTTCTTTTTTATAGTTCTAGTTAACTCAGGAGGAGAATCTTAATCTAAATGGCAAGATAAGGTTTAGGAACATTTTTATAACATGTAGAATTGTTTAAGATATAAAGGAGCTTGGTAATGACCTACTCCAACTTTTCCTCACATAAGTAAACGTAACTGAGAGAAAACATATGTAGAAATTATCATTGTACTAGTCACATAAATCAGACAATGGAATTCTAAATATATTTGTGGGATACAGTCTTACAGATGAATAAGAGTATTCTTCAAAGAAAAGCTGCCACGGTAATTTCCAAGGTAAAAGAAAAAATAAAAAATTTCTCTAGAAATGGACTCCGTATTCAAAGCTTGCAAATAGATTTTAATCTCAGGTCGTAAAAACCTTATAAAACCGTCAGTGAGCAACCATGACGAGAAAATAACAAGGAGTCTGAGCGTCCATTAGATGAGAATGAGACCAATCAAATTTGGGTACAAAGAGAGGGCAGTGCAGTAAAGTAATTGGAGTTGTGCACAGAAAAAGTTACCCACGAGATATAAACAGATCTAAGTGAGGATAAATACGAACTACACAGATCTTAATAATGCTTCTCGTCGATGCGAGCAGAATCCCAGAAGAGAGCCTGCAAAGCTGAACAATTCATTGGCTGGCAATAGAAGAAAATAAAATGTGGGAACAGCGAGAGAGGGTCTTAGATGTTATTGCAAAGTTAATGCGCTGTGGAAAGGAGCGGAGAGATAAACAGACCCAGCTCGGCTGTATCCACCAAAGTTCAGGAAAGTGGGTGAGAGAATTCACTGCCTCTTTCTCCTCTTCTCTACACAGAGGAAGCACTCTGCCCAGAAATCGTTCTAGTAGGTTTGACACAGACGACTTTAAAAATCAGCTGAACTGGAAAACATCATCATTAGCCACAAAAGGAAAGAAAATGTAATTAATCACAGAGAAGACTCATCTTTCTAAATGGGAGAAGAAGAAAAAATGAAAACTTGGAAACATAGCATGGCCCTTAATGCTGGGGCAGGCGTGAGCAATGCCTTTCTTTTAAAACATATGTTTTAAGAAGTGTTTTTCTCTTATTTTTTTATTGATTTCAGAGAGGAAGGGAGAGGGAGAAAGAGAGAGGAACATCAATGATGACAGAGAATCATTGATTGGCTGCCTCCTACATGCCCCTTACTGGGGATCAAGTTTGCTGGGAATCAAACGTTGGCCTCCTGGTTCATAGGTTGACACTCAACCACTGAGCCACGCCCATACTGGCTGGGCTAGAACTGTTTTTCTATATTTCAAAGGGGATGGTTTGATGAGCTCCATCCTCTGTGCCCCCAGTAAATCTTCCTGAACTTTGCTCCCCCTGTTTCCCAGCCATGCACCCCACTTGCTCACCATTTATTCTCAAATTATTGTATTTCTCTGACCTATTTGTTAAGAAAGTTCAGAACTCCAAGCTGAATCCTCTCTCCCACCTGCCCCGCCATGAAAGATTTATATCTACCAGGCTTACCTCCAATTCTCCATGTTCAGCTGATGGGGGTGGGGGTGTGTTTTGTGCCTTTTACTTTCACCAGCTCCATCCTCAACCCTGATCTCAGTGTTTTCTATCTTTATTCAATAAAGACTTGATCCGCAGATCGACCAAGATGACCCTGATGTTTCCATCATCTCAGCTGTTACCTCCACTGGGAAATTTAGACCAGGGCCCCTCCCACACTTGATGGGAGTTTACTCAGTGCCTGACACATGCAGGGCCTTGGTAAGTTTAAATTAACCCCAGCCAGTATGGCTCAGTGGTTGATCGCCAACCTATGAACCAGGAGGTCACATTTCGATTCCCGGTCGGGGCACATGCCTGGGTTGTGGGCTCGCTCCCCAGTTGTGATCAGTGCAACAGGCAGCTGATTGATGATTCTCTGTCATTATTGATGTTTCTATCTCTTCTTCCCTCTCCCTTCCTCTCTGAAATTAATAAAAATACACTTAAAAAATAAAAGAGTGATAGAGCTATGAAATATTAGTATGTGGTCTACCTGAAAAAATATAATTGTTGTTCTTTTAAATTACTGAGATACTACCGTATTTGCCGGCGTATAAGACGACTTGGCATATAAGACGACCCCCTAACATTTCCACTCAAAATACAGAGTTTGTTATATACTCGCCGTATAAGACTACCCCCTCTTCCGCACACCTTCCACACACCAAATAAAAGGTAAAACAATATCAGATTTGATTTTAACATTTTAATTTATATTCAAATGCTTATGACATGCAGGAAAACTGTCACAAGGCTGTATGTAATCAAACATATACATAAAACAGTGCAAGTTTATTACCGGTAAACATACCGGTAATTCACTAAAGAAAACACACTCTATAGACTGGTACCGTAGATGCTTCTCAGGAACACAGGCAAGCAGCCCACAACCTAGAGGGACTGTCAATGATAGAAGTAAGATAACAAATAGAGGTAGAGAGCAAGTGCCGGGCAAGTCCCTAGCAAAGCCTGATTTGATTGGTCCCTGCTCCCTGTTTGCCCGCCCTGTCACTATAGCAGTCTGGTCCACCCTTGCATCAGCATCTCCCTGGGACCTCACTAGTGCGCAAGTGCGAGCTCTTCAACATTCTAACAGGCACCATGATAGCGCAAAATCGCGAATCTTCAATGCATATGTAAAGAAATATACGGTAACCCGAATTTACCACACTCGCAAAATCGCACACAGCCAACCATACACCCAGTATGGTATCGCGATTCGTGATTTTGCGCTATCATACTGGGTGTATGGTCGGCTGTGTGCGATTTTGCGAGTGTGGTAAAATCGCATAACAGCAAAATCGCATAACAGCCGAGCATACACCCAGCAGCGCTGCTGATGCCTGAACGGTATGTGGAATGAAGTGGGCGGGCATCGGGAGGCCACTATGGCACGGGGCAAGCACTATGGGCAGTCTATCTGAAGTGTACCTGGCGTATAAGACGACCCCCCACTTGGAGGCATATTTTTCAGGGCCAAAAAATCGTCTTATATGCTGGCAAATACGGTAATTTGAAAAAGTGTGGGGGAGGGGAATGAAAAATGAAAATTTGGGGTGGTCATTATACAGATGCTTTTATTTTCTCTGGAGGTTGGGAAGATATATAACGTAGCTGGGTTTGGTAAGGAACCTTTTGAATCCTTTCCTATGCTGACAAATATTTGTGGGATAAGGACATCCACATTCTGTCAGAAAGCACACTGTATCTTGTTATTTCTTCAGTATTTAAAAATGATCCGACTGCTTCAATCCCAGCCAGAGCTAATTTAAGGAGAAAACATGGACGCCTTCACTCTGTTGCTGAAGGGCAGGTCAAGGAAGGTTCTAATACGATTCTTTCCAGAACACATTTTAGTTTTTGCAGTAAAACTTCTCCAGATGTCTCCCCTTGGAAATCGTAGCTTACCTTGTCAGGTCTTCCCTGGCAAGAGTATGTATAGGTAATGGCAGGATATTGAGTTAATACTCATTAGATCACTGATTAGTGTTAGGCGAGTTAATACTAACTAGATCAGGTTATGGGTTGATAGATGCTAAGTAATTGAACCGAAAGCTGTGGCTACGGGGATTCCTACACAATTCGGTAACAGCGCATGACAACATACCCTCCCAGCCTTCGCTGGTTTGGCTCAGTGGATAGAGTATGGGTCTGTGAACTGAATGGTCCTGGGTTCCATTCCGGTTGATCCCCTGTAGGGGGGGTGCAGGAGGCAGCCGATCAATGATTCTTTCTCATCATTGATGCTTCTCTCTCTCTCTCTCTCTCCCTTTCCCTTCCTCTCTGAAATCAATATATTTTTTTAAAAAAAAGAAACATAGCTTTCCATAACATCTGCTGAGTATTTTCCATGCACCAGGTCTTCTTCTGAGCACTTGGCATGAAGTAATGTATCTAATCCTCTCAACCTCCCTTGCAGACAGGTATTATTATTCCTTTTTTTTTTTTTTTTTGGCAACCAAGGAAACAGAAAAACAGAGTTTTAGTAACTTGGTCAAAGTCACACAAGTAGGAAGCGGGAAGTGGTTTAGCTCCAGACTCATTGGATTTCAGAACTCATCCTAAATAAAATACAAGGTTCCAGTATTTTTAAATTTATCCTTCCCTTCGTACTATTTAAATATTAATAACAGACTTGGTATAAAAATTTGTTTCAATTTCGGGGCCTCAAAGGATCCATCCTATCTTTCTTTCCTGTGTTTTCTTTCATAAAAACATATTCTCATCTTCGGTCCCCCTTTTTTCCTTTTCCATTATTTCTGCCGCAGCACTTTTCAGATGCTGGCTTTTACTCATGTTATAAGTTATTTAACTATGTCTATAAGACTTATTATCTGCATTCATTCTTCTAAGACTTTCAAAAATATCAACTTATTTAACCGTTTATAACCCATCGATTGGTATATTTTCATTATCCCCCTTTCGCAGATGAGAAAACAGAGGCAGAGAGAGGGCTAGGGATGTTTCCAAGGTCACCGAGCTGGTCAATGGTGAAGCTGGGATTTGACCCCCTGCATTTCAGACAGGGTCCCAGGGCCATGCTGCTCATTGGCCATGTTACCTGTGCTTATCCGTGTTTAAAATAAATCTTTCATATTGGGCATGATCTCCTAGAGTAGAATGAAGTCTCTTTTATATGTGTAAATATGTGTCAGAGAGGAAGGGAGACAGAGAGAGAGATAGAAACATCAATGATGAGAGAGAATCGTGGATCGGCTGCCTCCTGCAAGCCCCCTCCTGGGGATCAAGCCCACAACCCAGGCATGTGCCCTGACCAGAAATAGAACTGTGACCACCTGGTTCATAGGTTGATGCTCAACCACTGAGCCACACCAGCTCGGCAAAGTTGTTATATATTGATATTCAACACAGTGTCTATGGAAATGGTTACTAGGGTAAAGGGAAGTCATAATCCAAAGAATTTAGAATGTAATTTCTGTTGTAGAAGACACCGTATACCCACTGATTAGAATATATATATTTGGGGGGTGGGACTGGGGACATGTCTCAAGCTAGAAGAAGAAAATGAAGGAAAATAAAATAACAAGGTCAGGGTTAGCAGATGTATCTTTGGTGCTGTTACCGAGAGAGAGAGAGAACGACAAGTGAGTAGCTGGCAGGAAGCCCAGGCAGCGGAGGCTGACGCCGTAGCCTTATTTCATAGCAAGCCGAAAGTGCTGACGCGAACGAGAGGGCCCCAGCAGGTAAGCAGAGGGTGCAGACTGCTCAGTGACAGTGGCCGATTGTGGTCCTGCGATCACTTATATCGCAGCAGGGTCATCCATGTGAAACGATGACAAGAAAGGACGGGAGGGAACATCAAAAGCTTTGCTCCATGGAGCTTTAGGGCCATGATGATTTTATCCTTTTTATCGTATTCTTTAAAAAAAATTTTTTTTTCCTGATACCACCTTTGTCCCTCTAGGACATTATTCCTCACCTTCTGTTCATGATTGCAAGATTCCTGTGGCTTTCTCTGCAGCCACCGTTAGATAGACACTCTGTTGAAATTGATGACATTTTCATGGCTCTCTTCAACTTTCTCATATTTAGTTTTCACTCTGGCTCCCAGTACTGTTTCCCTCCCCCCCTGGGGCAATGGCCTATGCTTGGGTAAATGATACCATTGAAGCTATTTTGAGTCCCATTTCCTTAGACGGGAGCTCTCTGTTATTTGAGAGTGGATGTTACTGCATTGATATATTATGCCTTATGGGCAATCCATTTGCATTTTAACTGGCGCCTTTTGAATGCCTGGCTCCATAGAAGAAACTTGTAACCCTGACATGACAAGGAAAGGTGGTTGTGAGAGAACATTTTCCCCTCAAACCATATCATTCTGGTCGTGTTTGTTCAAATCTCTTCCCTAAAAGTAGCCACTGCCTCTATTACTCAATCTAGGGCTTCTGGAGACAAATCTACCGACACTGGAAGCGTTCATTTAGCATATATGCATTCTCTATCTGCTAGATGTCAGGTATTAAGCTTGGCATCAGAATAGCGCAAATAAATAAGATAGTCCCTGCACTCAGGGAGGTCAAGGCTAATAGGGGAGACGGACAACATTTAAAAGGCTATCAAAATACAGTGGCAGAGATAAGCACCGGGATTTCAGGGGCTTTAAAAAAAGGGTTAGGCATCAGTAGAAAATTGAGAAAGAACGCCTGAGTGGTCTAATATCTAAGTCAGTGATGGCGAACCTATGACATGCATGTCAGAGGTGACACGCGAACTCATTTTCTTTGGTTGATTTTCTTTGTTAAATGGCATTTAAATATATAAAATAAATATCAAAAATATAAATCTTTGTTTTACTATGGTTGCAAATAT
>NW_006289087.1:6405793-6414712 GCF_000327345.1 Myotis davidii
TTCTTTCTAAGTTCAGGAATTCCTAAATTGAAAGACACGTTCTAACATAGAATAATGGACCTTCAAGGCATATTGAAGCATTTCTTCATGTATTCACGGGCATGGCATAATGGCTCACATACATAAGTTACCATTTTCCCTCTTTTTCTTGGGATTTCTCCACCATCTGAATCTCTCATTTTCTTTCCGAGATGATGACCTTCATAAATGAATAGTGTTTCAGAAGTTCAGAAATGAAACAATGTGTTGAAGACGGGTGTAGGGTTTTATTTTTCCTTTTCCATTTAATCGGGGTTTAACACAGAAAAGGACTTAGCATAGAAGACCATGGATACCTAAATATATAGACCCTAAATATATATAGGCGATTGCTGTGACAATCGCCTATGTCTGTGAATTTACATATACCATATTTATAGAGCAGGCAAAATATTACCCTAACTTGTTTGCCTTCCTCCCAAAGATGCCAATGAGTAGGACCCCAGAGACATTCTCAGGTGAAGACAACCACGCTCCCAGAGGGGTCTCCTAAGAGTCCTGGGCATTTTATTCACCTAAATCGGGTGTCGTATATGACACCTGTCTTAAGGGATCTCTTACAAGATACCACAAATCTGACAGCAATATGGTCTTTGGCAAGACATTTAAGCTCTAGAGACTTCAGGTTCTTCTCTAAGAAAATGAAGTAAATGTAAGTACCTATAAAATAACACACCACCCTGTCCAAAAAGGTTAAGTACTGGCAAGTGCAGCGGCGATGATGGGAGCCTCTCCCGCCTCCACGGCACACGGCAGGCAGTGCTAAGGATGTCTGACTGCTGGCTTAAGCCATTAGTCAGACATTCCCCGAGCGCTCCCAGAGTGCGAGAGGGCACAGGCTGGGCTGAGGGATCCCCCCAAGTGCATGAATTATCGTGCACCGGGCCTCTAGTTTATTATAATATTAGTTTAACTGAACTTTTAAAATATTAGTTAAACCTTGGCACTCAGAGGAATTACCTACTCACAATATTTCCCCCCATTTAAGAAAAAAAATCAGTATTTTAGAAATGTCAAATTAACATTAAAAGGACAAAAATTAAAGCCCTTCTTTGATTTGCCCTGAGAATACTCTTAAAGGTTGGCCATAACATATATCAGAAAAGCATGTCGTATTCTTTTTTTTTTTTGCATGTTGTATTCTTAACACAAAAACTAATCAGTAAAAGATTCAGATACATGGCAGCTTATGTGAACTTTGGAAATGCTAAAACATTGAATTTTATTTTTGAACGACAGTGTTCTTGGAAAAGAACATTTCCATTTCTTGTTTACTCACATTAAATAATAATTACAGACATTTTCTGGTTCCTTCTGCTCATTTTGGCAAAGAAAGGAATTTAAGTTCATTCTCATGAATTTCCTCTGGGACTTAACATATAATTTCTGTCAAGATATTTTGATAGATGGCAGTTTGGAAAGATTAAGTGATTCATTTAATGTGACAGAAGGAAGTCCCTGTGCAGAGCTGAGAATGGGATTCAGCTCACTGGGTAATCATTAAGAAATCTTCTCTATCTCTTATTTTAAAATTTATTTTAAATTAAATGACTCGTTATAAGCCATTTGCTGAACATGGGTTGTTTAGCGGATCCTTGGATCCACCAGCCAGACTTTTCTAGTAGAATATAAACTCTCATTTTTTTCTTTATTTTTTTAAAAAAATATTTACTAAAATGATTTGGGTGACATTGGTTAGTATGATCATATAGGTTTCAGGTGTGGGTTTCTATGTTCCAAGAACTGTATATTGCACCGTGTGCCCACCACCCAAACAGACCAGCCTTCATTAGAATGTTTTCTGAATATATGCATGGTGGATCGTCATTCTTGACCAAATGCTATCTGTGTCCTAAGAAAAACCTTTCCCTAAGACACGGTGTCAGGGTCCATCTCTACACACCCTCTGCTTATGTCCATCTCATCAAATCCTAAGGAAACCGGCTGTTAGGACATTTATTCCTAAGACCTAAGCCTTTGGGGCCTTTGGTAACCTGATCACCATTATGGCTTCAATTCTTGCTTAGTTATGGACATAGACTAAATGTCAAGTAAATATTGTTGAAAATCTAGAATATATGCAGAAACAATGAAAGCAATAAAAAGCATTTCACTGAGTTTATTCACAGAAATGGATTAGTGTTTAAAGCACTTAATGGTTTAATTATTCACATAAAATTGTATTTATTATGTTTGGACTGACTAGGTGTTGTGCTTGCCTAAAACTGCTCCTTTACTCATTCAGACATGTTTAAGAAACACCTACAATTTGCCGGGCTGTCAGCGCTGGCCTGCCGACTCCATACGTATCCCCTGAAACATTTAGATAGTATCAATGCTCGATTGCAATCATAAAAAAGAGACATACCATTAGCATGCCTGACAGTCATTTTACATTCATTGATATTATAGTGCATATTAATCTCATCAGTATCATGTTCATCATAATTGTTGCCTCTTAATTTTTCAAAACAAATTTTTAGTTAGGTAGCCTTAAAAGACTAGGAGAAATGGTCACCAGTATTGGAGAGTGATTAGCATTAGGTGTGGACAGAATGATTCTTTGGAGAAGACCATTTATTCATTCATACGAGCAGATGGCCCTACTTTAGCATGACTTACTCTACTCCAACTTGTCAGCTGCCTATACAGTATGAAAAAGAATCTTGAGTTTTTACCTGAACGTTTGTAGGTGCTTTTGCCCCCAAAGGAATTTTCATAGATTTTTAGTAGTTTTCCAGTAAATGTCCACATTTTTTGAAAATTATTGAACATTGTAATAGTGTTGCAGGTGAAATGAGATTGGCCGGTTTCCACATAATGATGTACCAAAAAAAAAAAAAAAAAAAAAGGACAAGAGGACAAGGGAAGGAGAAATCCAACCTTAGAAGATAAAAGCTGAGTGAGAGCGGATTGAACTCTGAAAATGTTTTGAAGGCTGTGTGCACAGTAACTTCAGATCCCTGATCTGATCTCTAATGACCAGAATAAGGGTTACCTTTTACACTTGAAAGGGACTATAAACATATGAAAGTGTTTTCCCAGAAAGGTGATCTTGTTGGGAGAGATTCAAGAATAGTTCAGATACTTTAATGGATGGGGGGTGGGGGGTGGGAGGGATGCATGTGGGGCCGTCAAAGGGAGTTAGAGGCCCTCAGTGTAACATCTTGAAAAACCACTTACTGGAAGGCTTCAGTGATCGATCTGCTCCAGGATGACATTTTCTTCATATTTTTACACGTTTAACGTTAACAGAGACATTTAATGCTCCTTGTCCATCGGTTCCAATAATTGTGCGGCTACAAATTATTCGTTGCATTGCCAGAAAGTTACCACCTTAGCTTTTCCCCTCCTAAATCTTAAGAGAAAGCCAATAGGTACATATGGAAGGGGGTGGGGTTCTCTTTTGGAGATTGAATTGGGGGAGGAGGCCTCTGCTCTGTGCCAGTCATTAGATTTGGGGGGAGCTTTGGCCTCCTCCATGTTAGCCAGAGAGCTCTAACCAACCTGCTTCCTTACAGGTGGCCCACCCATGCGGACCCGTCCCTTATTCAGGGCCATTCTTCGTCGTCTTTCCAACTGCAACCAACTCTTTTACTTTGTATGTCAAGGAGTCCGTAGACATAGGATGCATACTTCATGCCAGATCTTTTTTTTTTTTTGCATATCATGTCTACTCTTGGTTATAATGTCCTTTATATGGATCCAGAACTCTGGCGACATTCTCAGTCATAGCTAAGTGAGTTTATCCGTGTGTGCCTTTTCTTCATATTGGAAATTGCTCTACGTAGGAAAATCACTTATGGGGCAAGCTCTGCTCATATGAGTAGATTTTGAAGAACTATTGAACGCAACAGGAAACTCAGATATAGACTTGGCTGTATCTTACTCTGCTTATCAGTGCTTATGCTTCACAATAATTAGCAGTTTTAAAACAAATTAAGAAAAGAATCAGTTTTTTTTAACAGCTAGTATTTATTTTTAAAAAATATAGTTTATTGATTTTTTTTAAACATATTTTATTGATTTTTCACAGAGAGGAAGGGAGAGAGATAGAGAGTTAGAAACATCGATGAGAGCGCAACATCGATCAGCTGCCTCCTGCACATCTCCCATCGGGGATGTGCCCGCAACCCAGGTACATGCCCTTGACCGGAATTGACCCCGGGACCCTTCAGTCCCCAGGCCAACGCTCTATCCGCTGAGCCAAACCGGTTTCGGCTATTTTATTGATTTTTTATAGAGAAGAAGGCAGAAGGATAGTTAGAAACATCCATCCGCGGCTTCCTGCACACTCCCTACTGGGGATGTGCCCGCAACCCAGGTACATGCCCTTGACCGGAATCGAACCCGGGACCCTTCAGTCTGCAGGCCCAGTCTCTATCCACTGAGCCCAACTGGTTAGGACAACACAGCTAGTATTTAAAAGCAATTTTTATTTAACTATGATTGGGTTTCCGTGATTACTTTTTCTTGTACAGGAGTTTGCTTTCCAAAATTTCAGTTACCTGCCGACAACCGGGGTCCAGAAACATTAAATGGAATATTCCAGAAATAAACAATTCCTAAGTTTTAAATCGCGGACGTGCTGAGTAGCGATGAACTCTCGCGTTGTCTTGCGCCGTCTGGACGGGGCATCCCTGCATCCGGCGTCGCCACGCTGGGCACGCGCCCCCACGCAGGTCACGTAAGTCACGTGGTAGCCGTCCTCGCCTGGAGCAGCTCGAGCTGCACGGGACCGCGGTGCATGCGTTCAGACCGGCCCCGTTTTCCTTACTAATGGCCGCGAAGTGCAGGCGTGGCGGCTGCCCACCCGGCCGCGCCCCCGAGAAGCCATAAGAGCTTTTCTAAGCAAGAAGGTGGGTGCAGGACAGTAAGGTGTTGGGGGAGAGAAGCCACGCGCCTTTTACCTCAGCCCATTGTTATAATTGTTCTATTTTACTGTTTGTCGCTGTTGCTAGCCTCTTACTGGGCCTAATTCATACATTAAACCCCACCATGCGTATTAAATGTAGGAAAAACAAACTATGCAGGGCGTGGTGCTGTCCGCAGTGTCAGGCACCCGCGGGGGGTGTTGGGAAGTAGCCCCAGGAATGAGGGGCGGGGGCGACTCTATTTGTGTCTTTTACATAATATGGTGGTCTTTTTAAAAAAAATATTTTTATTGTTGATAGTATTAGAGATATCTCCCATTTGCCCCCTCCCCCTTGGACCCCTTCTCCCAGCCTTATCCCCCCTCCCCCCCAGGTCTTCGCTACCCTATTGCGCATGCCCGCGGGCTGTGCATAGAAATGTGTAAGTTCTTTGGTTTGCTGCTTCTTGTCCCCTTCACCCACCTCGAGGGGCGTCGGTCGGCTCCATGCCTTCCTGCTTCCGGTCTTGTTTTGTCGGTCGATTCATTCTGTTCATCAGGTGCCACGAATGCAGGCAGTCTTCCGGTTCCGTCGTTTCATGGTTATGTCGCCATCTCCCACTTATTTATATATAAAAAAAGGTTCCGTCGTTTTGATGTATGTACCTATGTGTTTTATGTTTTTTATTATGTATTTGCCACAAGTAAAGGTCAGGGATTGTTAGCTTTTATTTTTTTTACTGTTTCACTTGACTCCTGCTTGGCCTGTGCCCCCTGTGAGCGACGCAGGTGCGTATGTAGGTGGTTCCGACCCAAGGAGGAGCTTGGCGTGGCTCTGCTGGTGTTTCTGAAAGAGGAAGCCTTTGCACCCAGATTCAACCCGGAATGTACCCGCAGGAGCAAGTAACCCTCTCCCCTCCAATCGTGGGAGGATGCGCTGTCTTCCTGACCAAGGACTGACGTTTTTGGGAATCTGTCACATGCCAGATGCTCTGCCAAGCTCCCTTATGTGCATCGTCTCATCAAATCCTCAATCATCTCAGAAAATCCAGGGTGATCATTGTGTCTCTTATAATAACTGGTGAAAACACTGAAGCCCAGAGAGGTTAAATAATTGACAGGAGTTCGCAAATGAGTGGAGCCAAGACCTGAGTGCCGAGAATTTGACACCAGAATCTATGGGCTTATTCCCCTTTTATATTGACGCTGCAGAAACTAGTCTCTTGGCATCGCTGTTACCTGTGATTTTATTTCGTTTCTGCTGTGTCCCCAATCTCTGAAAACTTGGACGAGTTCCGTGGCTACTCCGAACCTGAGTTTCCTGATCTATAAGGTGTGAATGATCACAGCTATTTCCTGGGCTTGTTGTAATCATGGAAAAAAAAGAAAGAACATAAGTGTAAAATGCTTAGCCGTATGTGGTGAGTCGACTGTATGATAATTAAGGCCGTCATCTGGGAACCTGGACAGTGTCATATGTCCTAGAGAAGGGACAGACAGAGGGATTTACAAATGGAAGGTGAAGGCAAGTGGATAAATGGCTGTCATCTGGCATCGACCACAGCATTGGGGAAAGTAGCTACTTATCAATTTAGCTGACTGATACAATGCGTGCACTTCAATATATCGCCTCTCTTTAAAATGTAATCTAATGCCTCTATCTAAAGACAGGGTCTGCTTAAAAACTAAACTTTGAGAATAGAGCAGAGTGACTCCGGTACCTGATACTGGGAATTTCTAAATCGCCCAGAAGGGCAGGGGCTTTTTTCAGCCCCCAACGAGGAACGTGGGCAAACCTGGACCATCGGGTAAGAGAAGTCTGCTCTGGGCTAAGACAAAGACATTTTCACAGTCCCTTTTGGCCAAGAGTTTCCACCAAATGACAGCATAAAAATTCAGATTGTTAACTCCTGTGTCGCATCTGTAGTTCTGAAACCGAGCCATCTAAACTCTCAGGTATCGTGCTGTCCAACTGATTTTCATTGTGCTGGTGCAGAACCCATTCAGGAATTTTTGTAAACTGATGTAGCCTACAGGATTATTGAGATTCTCCTTTCCAAGTAATTGGAACTTGGTGAGTAAAATCCCTAAATAATTTGGTTTGACTAGAAATCATTCCTTATCTGTGTGTGCCTTAATTTATGTATACAGCCAACTCATTCCAGAAAGTCAACACATGAAATTTTGAAATGAGGACTGTCCTTGGCATTATACAGACGGAGACATCTGTAAAATGTTTTTTATATTGTTTCTCAACACTACCGGTGAACACACCTATTGTCCACAACAAAGATCTTCATTATTAGAGGAACGCAGGTGACAAGATTCCTTAGCTTGGAACTGATTTGAGGATTTCATTGCCTGCTGGACAAGAACAAGTATATTTGAACAATCTTGACCTATTTTTTGGCTTTTAAAAGCAGTGAATAACACTTACGGTCCATCATGAGTCACCAGTTAAAATTAGTGGAATATTCAGCTAATGTCTTGTTGCAGGTCTCAGAATTGCAAATAGTTTGGGGGCTTTCATAAATAATACATTTATTCAGAAAATTACTGATTTATTTTCTCATTAAAATTTAAATTAAATCTATGTGTAACATATTTGAAACATTGATAACTTAAGCTCTTGAGATTATAGAGAAAAGTCCATTATAATGTGTTTTCAGGAATGATGATTAAGTTTCAGAAAAATAAGGTAGACATCCAGGTTCCCCAGAGAAGAATAAAGGATTTGTCACAGAAAGGCTGAAAGAACTGAGTCTCTACATATTGTGATATGTCACCCACTGAATATATACAGACTTAAATGAAGAAAGAAGTTGTTTGCCTTTAGGAGTGAAACAAGGAATGAAATTAGGGTTGATTTTTGGAAAGCAAGAGAAAAGGAATCTCACATTTACTAGTTTCTTCCCTCTGTGTAAAAATGTGGAAGAAGAATCAGATACACTTCTATTACGGAGAACATTTTTTTATTAGTATGCACATCATTAATTAGGAAGCCACTAACTTCAGGATAGAAGTTAATTAACTGTGAGATCAATACCTAATGCTGACTTCACTTTTTGTATCTCTCTGCCAGCACCAGACCAATAAAAGCAGTTATGTTTTGGAGTAAAACTTATCTGACCGGAACCTCAGTAGTTCCTGAGACTCTCATGGAGAAAGAAAAGGCGGTTGAGTTAGTAAAACTGAGTGTTCCCCAATGGCTACGTAAAGCGAAGAAGATTATATGATGACCCAAGTTATTCGAGTTATATCAATTTTATATCCCTTAACAATTTTGTCACAAGTAAGATAATCCATTATTTCATAATGGTATTTGCACATGCGTAGTGTTACAATCATTTTTAGTGTGTTCATACTATGGTCAGGTATCCTTCTCAGGAGTATATATATTACATCTTCCTCTCATTCAGGCGAGGGATTGTCATGTTTAAAGTGAGCACTTTAGCCCAGCCGACGTGGCTCAGTGGCTGAGCGTCACCCTATGAACCAGGAGGTCACATTTTGATTCCCAGTCAGGGCACATGCCCAGATTTTGGGCTTGATCCCCAATAGGGGGCGTGCAGGAGGCAGCCAATCAGTGATTCTCTCTGATCATTGATGTTTCTCTCTCTCCCTCTCCTTTCCTCTGAAATCAATACAAAATATTTTTTTTAAAAATTTAATAATAAAGTGAGCACTTTAAGGTCCTGGAGGAGGCTTTCAATTTCTAGTGGAGAGAGCTTTGGTCCAACCTCGGGTCCCCATCAGTGCGGGTAGATTGTCTTTGAACAATACTTTTGAATGTAGTTGGTGCAAATTTTAGTTATGGGAGCTTTGTTCTAAAGATAGTGGATTTGGAGAAATATCTGTTTATGGTCATTGTTCAAGACCTGTCTCCAAAGTGTCCATTAAAGCATGTTAATGTTAGAGGCCAAATGTTGACCATCCTGAAACCTAGCATGAAATTGAAGTGCAGCCCACAACTGAAAATCCCCCACTTGCTTATTTCTCTCTCTGAACCAAGGACTTGGCACTCTTTC
>NW_006289087.1:6414749-6419317 GCF_000327345.1 Myotis davidii
TGTGTTTTCATAATGACTTTCTTTGTTCCAAGGTAATTGCTTTAGAAATGCTCTATTCCATTTTGCATTTTTATCAACCTCTTGATGTAGACCTGAGTTGATACACGGAACGCACTTAGAAAATTGTTTGTCACATGGTAAGCACTTAATACATGTATGTTATTGCTATTAAAATAACAGCAATTATTATTTCAAATTTTTTCACCAACTAGTTTGTAAAGGACCTATAAAAAAATGGGATACATGACATAGGATATATGGGGAAGTGGACACTGGAAATTCACACCAGAATGTAAACAAATATAGGGGATATGAGAAGATGGTGAGTGCAACAAGCAACACTTGACTTTTCTAGAATCTTCCCATACACAGGGAACACAAAGATAGCAAGACCCCACAGATTATCATTTAAAACAAAACCAGTTGGCAGAAGCATCTGGGGAGACATCAACATAAAGACTGGGTGATTATTAAATACTAGAGGCCTGGTGCATGAATTCGTGCACAGGTGGAGTCCGTTGGCCTGGCTGGCAAGCGGGGCCATCTTGCCGAGTCCCTATCGGGGCTGATCCAGGATCTGCTGGCTGGAGGGACTGCAGGAGGTTGGCCGGCCATGGGAGGTTGGCTGTGGGAGTGCACCTGAATACCAGGGGGCAGCTCCTGTGTTGAGCATCTGCCCCCTGGTGGTCAGTGTGCATTATAGCGTTCAATAAATAATGTCAACTCTCAGTTATGTGTCAGGCACAATTATGGGTACTGGGTGCAATGACTTGCAAAAGTAACAACAACAAAAATCTACCTGTTTGCATACCCCTGGAATGTTCAGTAAAATAGAAGATGTGGTTATTAGTTAGTTAATCTTACAAGTAAATGTCATGCCACCTCTGTGCTAAATGGAGGTGCATGGTGCTATGAGAATAAATAAATAGAAGGATTACACCCACCAGGAGCAGGCCTAAGCCATCAGTTGGACATCCTTAGTGCTGCTGCGGAGGCAGGAGAGGCTCCCACCACCGCTGCTGCTCCCCAGCCATGAGCCCAGCTTCTGACTGAGCAGCACTCCCCCTGTGGGAGCACACTGACCACCAGGGGGCAGCTCCTGTGTTGAGCATCTGCCCCCTGGTGGTTTGTGAGCATCATAGTAAATAATCGTTCTGCCATTTGGTCAATTTGCATATCAGCCTTTTATTATATAGGGTTGGGGTTTTTAGGGTTTGCCTGTCCCCTCCAGGGCATTCCATGATGTCTTGATCCTTGGCCCATTGTACTTAAATGGATGTTTATATGCAATAAGGTCTCTGAATGTTTCCAGTTTACCGTATTTCTCAAAGGCACTGCATTGTCTTAAATGCCTGCCCTTATTTAATTACATCATGTTTGGGAAGGGCTCCTTGGGTTTTTGTTTTGATGTTTTGATGCTGTTTATCCTCTCTCTCGCCTGCACTCCAGGTGCACTTTGGGAAGTTTCTGCCAAGACCCTGCAGGAATAACTTCCTGAGCAGAGAATCGCGTGCTCACTCGAGGACGGATCCATGCCTCTTTGATCGCTGCAGAACTGGGGTTTTCTGTGTTTAATCACTTCCCTGCATTGTCAGCTGGGCCTCGTCCCCATTGATCCACCCGTGCTTCCGCCCATTAATTATTAATCAATATATATTAAAGTCCCCCCGAGTTTAATGCCAAAGAGCATTCTCGAATCTTCCGGTCAGAAAATGAGCTCTCCTCTTCCTGAATGCGCCTCCTGCAGCCGTGGAAATAAATGAGACTTGGCGGCATGGTTCTTCATCGATACCCAGATGGCATGTGTAGTTGTCAGCGCTTTGAAATGTATTTTTGTTAACGTTGGAAGTACTATTTCAGATGGTGATATATATATTTTTAAATCAGTGGTCTAGGTGTGGATTCCAAGTGACCAAGTGAAAGAAATCAGATCTTTCTTGAAAATGTGCAACCTCCATCGATGGTTCCATTTCTTAGTGGCATCAATACATTCAACCTGACATGGCTCTCTATCCAGAATGTTCTTCCTGGGATGCTTAGTATGATTTCTGGTTCATTCACTGCTATTCCAAGGCTTCATCACTAGGTGGCACCCTGCCACCTTATTTGAATTTCCTTCCCTTTCTTCTCTCTCCTTCAGTGTGATTGCAGGATGTTCAAAGCCAGGGTCTGGACCCAGATGCCCAGGTTGGGGATCCCGACTTTGGAATGTATTAGGCTCTGTGACAAAGGACACCTAGATAACAACTTTTCATTAAAATGAAAATAATAGTAACTCCCTTATATAGGAGCCCCGTGACATCTTCAAAAGTCCAAGTATTTAGAAAAGAACCTGGCAAAGAAGAACTGTCCAATAAAATGTATCTGCTTTTTTATTACCATATTCAGGGTAGTACAGCATAAACTGGGAGTACAAAAATGAGTATGTCACAGAATTTAAGGAATAGTAAAAAAACAGGTAACACAAGCAAAAAAGGCTGGCTAGAGACTGTTATGATGGCACAAGTAAGGATCAGTGCCATGAAGACTTTAAGTAGAATGTAGTGGACTGTGTCTGGGTTTGTCCTTTTTAAAAATATACATATATATATTTATTGATTTCAGAGAGGAAGAGAGAGAGAGAGGGAGGGAGAGAGAGAGAGAGAGAGAGAGAGAGAGAGAGAGAGAGAGAAGCATCAGTGATGAGAGAGTATCAACTGCCTTCTGCACACCACACTGGGAATTGAGCCCGCAACCCGGACATGTGCCCTGACCAGGAACGCACCGTGACCTCCTGGTTCATAGATGGACTCTCAGTCATTGGGCCGTGACTGTCAGGCTGGGTTTGTTCTTCACAGATTCTACCGCACATGTCTTTCACAGCTGCTGCATGAAATGCATATTTCATGCCCATTTTCCAGATAAGGAAATTGAGCCTAACAGAAGTGAGAGAATCTGCTTGAGGCCCTTCATCCTGTAAGTGGAAGGACAGGGATTTCACTTCAGGCTGGTTTCATTCCAGAGCTCTTTCTCCTGACCGCCCGCTTTCTGCTCTGCCATCTGCCTGTATTTTCCATCTCAGCTGTTACTGGTTAAAAATTTAATATCACCTCCTCAATATTATTTCTTATATTCTGGAAGGAGCTAGGTTTCCTGTGACACCTAATAAGAAAATCATAAACATGTCTGCAGCCTAAGCCGCTGCTGACTCTGAGGTGGATGCGGAGCCCACAGATCTGCCAGCCCCTCACTTAGCTTCTTGCCGTTTCTGTGACAGTCCCCTCCCCTCTGACAGGTGCGCCTGCTGCTGCTCCTGATGCTACAGTCTCTGGACCCACACACCAAATAGAAAGCACATGGTGACATGTCTGTAGGATGCCCTCCTCATGTGAAAGGCTCCCCCACTACCCAGCGGGTCAAGAGGGAAACTCAGAGATGGCTCTAGAGGCCTAGGGGTGACTCCCCCCACATGTGTGCGTCCAGCTAGTATTCCCAAGAATTGGTTATGGAAAGAAGTGAATTTTCAATGGCAAATGGAAATGTTAGGTAAGAAAATGGTCTTGTTTTTTTGTGTGTCTAAAGCAAGATATAGGCCTGCTGACATGACATTAAAAAAATGCAGAGGTATGCGAGTCGAAGGGAGAGTTAAACATTATGCTCTTCAAGAATTATAAGTATTTACTCGTCATTTGACATGTCTGTAGGATGCCCTCCTCATGTGAAAGGCTCCCACACTACCCAGCGGGTTAAGAGGGAAACTCAGAGATGGCTCTAAAGGCCTAGGGGTGACTCCCCCGACTAGCGTCCAGCTAGTATTCCCAAGAATTGGTTATGGAAAGAAGTGAATTTTCAATGGCAAATGGAAATGTTAGGTAAGAAAATGGTCTTGTTTTTTTGTGTGTCTAAAGCAAGATATAGGCCTGCTGACATGACATTAAAAAAATGCAGAGGTATGCGAGTCGAAGGGAGAGTTAAACATTATGCTCTTCAAGAATTATAAGTATTTACTCGTCATTGCCTTTCAATATCTTTCCGAATGTGGAACGTGACTCAACTATTTAAAAATATACATTTTAGGGTGTTTATGGAAACGGAAAGGGCTTTATAATATAAAGGTCATCACTCTACATGGCATGATCATAGGTGTTCAAGAAGCCCCCTCGCCTAGGGGTGACTCCCCCCACATGTGTGCGTCCAGCTAGTATTCCCAAGAATTGGTTATGGAAAGAAGTGAATTTTAAATGGCAAATGGAAATGTTAGGTAAGAAAATGGTCTTGTTTTTTTGTGTGTCTAAAGCAAGATATAGGCCTGCTGACATGACATTAAAAAAAAGCAGAGGTATGCGAGGTAGGAAGGGAGTCGAAGGGAGAGTTAAACATTATACTCTTCAAGAATTATAAGTATTTACTCGTCATTGCCTTTCAAAATCTTTCCGAATGTGGAACGTTACTCAACTACTTAAAAATATACATTTTAGGGTGTTTATGGAAATGGAAAGGGCTTTATAATACAAAGGTCATCACTCTATATGGCATGATCATAGGTGTTCAAGAAGCCCCCTCCCTTCACATTCACAGGAACATCACAC
>NW_006289087.1:6419450-6448161 GCF_000327345.1 Myotis davidii
TCTCACCTGCCACACCTCCCAGCACACATCATCCACACAGACTTGCATATCCAGAGACACCACATCCTCACACGCTCCAAACACAGACACATGATGCTCCTCACTTAAGAGGAGGAGCAGGGGATAGTGGACTTGGAAGAGTAACAGATGAGATTGGCTGAAAACCAGAATTCTACTGTAGGGGTTTCAACACACACTCAGAGTTTTTGACTTGGGCGCATTCAAATTCAGAGCAACTTGCAGTACCTCCCATGCCAGACTGCTGTTTGTCAACGATGCTTTAGCGAGAGTGTGCTTCTGATCGTTTCTGGAGAGCAGGCTTTGTAGGCAGACGGAACAGACTGTGAGGCCCAAGGCTAAAGGGGAAATAAGAACAGGGCAGAGAGAGAGGTTGCTGGGGTGTCCAAAACAAACTCAGCTGGCACCGTGATTTTTCCGGAGGTCAGTGCTGCGAGCGCTACCCATAAAAAAGAAACAAAAGGTTGCACAGGGAATGCTGCAGCTACAGAGCACACTTTCCTGCCTATTTCAGTGTGATGCTTGACAGGTTACTTCGGTCTATATAAAACCAGAACTTACTGGCGACCAATAAAGTAAATGAGACACCCCAGACTCCAAAGCCAGGCAGACATAAATCCCAAACCCTAAATTCTTCCACCCAACCCCAGGCTTAATATTGTAAACTTTAGTAATAGGAAAGGTGTACTCATTTGCCTTTTAAATTGCATGTTTTAGTAAATGTCTTAGTATCTAAAACGTGAAAGAGGGCTCATGAAGAAATGCTAACATTTTTGGAAATTGAAACCAAAATGCTATGATTCATCTAGAGAAACTGACCTGTTTCACAATTTAGTGATGGTTTGGAATGAGGAAGAGTAAACAAAGAGGAAATTATTTACAAATTTAGGTTTGTTTATATTTGATCAAGGGAGGATTACTTTTAAAGAATAGACAAGAAACCACTAAAACTGGAGATTTTATCACCACATAATTCCTTGCATATTTCAGAATGAAGACCTTCTTGTCTGGTACCTGTATCAGCCAGTTCTAGCATTTAGAATGTCACTTATGAAATGAAAAATTTGCATTTATATAAAATCTTTATATCCTGAAGAAACTTCAAAATGTCAATTTCATGCCGTACATCTGGGGAAAATCTGGGCATAACACCTTACCTGTCACAGAGCGGTGATAACTTATCTGTATCAACAGTGCCTCGAATTTTTCAAGCTGCATTGTCTCTTAAGACAGTAGGTGCTTAAGCATATGAGTCAAATTAAGGGCTGTAGGTCCCTTTGGATGGATGAAATTTCCTTGGTAGATGTTGACTGAGGTGTGGGTGGAATTACATTTCTGATGATAAGAGTTTCAAAAAGACATTGAAACTCTTTTCAGTGTGGTATGTTCAAACATCATTTCCATGACCTGTTTCTTCTACCACATGCTTTGGTCACTGGAGTGGAGAGTACATTAAACATAGTAACCTCCACAAATATTTTCAAAGGACATTGTAAACAGAAGACAGTGCAGAAAGAAAAATTTAGAAGGGACTTTTATTAGGTAACTAGAGGCCCAATGCATGAAAATTCATGCAAGAATTGGCCTTCCTTCCCCTGGCTGCTGGCACTGGTTTCTCTTTGGCACCCAGGACCCCGGCCTTTGCTCTGGCCACCACCTCCCGCCTTTGTTGCAGGGCCGGGCGCCACCTTCTGCCTTTGCTCCAGGCTGGCCACTGCCATCTTTGTTGTGTTAATTTGCATATTCCTTCCTTATTGGCTGTGGGTGCTGCCATCTTTGTTGCAAAGTGATGGTCAATTTGCATATTTTGTCTTTATTAGATAGGATATTCTATCTCTTCAGTGAAATGGTAGTGTGACAATGATATTAGTTGGAAGTTAGGGGTGGGGAATTGGGTATAGTAAGAATAGATATTTTAGCTATTTTGTGGAATATACAATTATCTATGGTCATGCAAATTAAAAAGCATATATTTATGGGTTGGGTTATTGTATCATGTGGCAGGTAATTTTATTTTGTCTGCAAAGTGAAGTTTTTGGTGGTTGTTGGTGGTGGTTTTGTTTTGTCTTTTTTGTCCTGAAGGGAAGAATTAAGGCCAGAGTAGCTGCACATCTTAGCTGCGATGATAACCATTCTCCTGCTTGGATTTACTTGGGGATGCTTCCAAATGTGGTAGCTATCTTGATAAATAAGTGTTACATTCACATATTTATTTTTTGAAGTATAAGGGAGGTACATGGACACAACATTTCTTGGGATTGACATAGTAAATATCATAAGCTATCACAAATCAATATTATAAGAGTCTTGAAAAACCTGGTAAGCTCTAGCATTACATATGTTAATTATTAAAATGTTTTAATTTTATTCTTTACATATGTATGTTTTCTTACATAAATAGAGAACTGAATGTGCTCTGTTCTGCTCTGTATCTTGCTCTTTGGAAATTTGAAAAACCTGGTAAGCTCTAGCATTACATATATTAATTATTAAAATGTTTTAATTTTATTCTATACATATATATGTTTTCTTACATAATAGAGAACTGAATGCGCTCTGTTCTGCTCTGTATCTTGCTCTTTGGAAAAATGATGAATGCCACAAGGGAAAATAGTATCTTTGTTACAATATATCTTTTCTTTATTTGTCTGAAAGTAACTTAATATAGTTTTCAAGATAATAAAACTGTTATTGGAATGCAAGCACAACATTTATTTAGTCTTTCAGAAAAGCAGTTGGTAGAGATGAAGGGCTTCCCCATCATTCCAGAACTAGCAAAGGTGATGTAGGTTAAGCATTTGACCATCAGTCTCTCTGGCTGTAAAACACATCATCTGATATGTCCAGTGAAATGGAAGATTCAGGAGAGCAAGGGCCGTGCCTGTCCTGTTGTGTTCACCATTCTACCCCCAGCGCCTAGCCCACTTGTGGCCATTAATCAATATTTGTGAAGTAAAGAAGGACAGAAAAAATAGCCTAATTTTGTTTAAATAAACTGATTGGAGCAAACTGACAATATAGCCAAAAGAAGGTTTAGACATGATCATGCTTTGAAGTTGAGGTGACTGGATTTTTTAGGTAGTAGGTAGAGAATAGAGGGAAATGTGCTAATTTCCTGAATAATGTAAAATGAGTGAGACTGGGCATCTGTGCTCTTCCCCAGGGGATTCTCTGCTCCAAGTCTCTAGAATCATCCCTGGTTTGAAGAATGGAAGAATAAAGCAATTTCTGTTCTGCATTTGGAAACACACTGTCCAGTTACTCTTGTTTTGTTTCACACACACAGGCTGCTCAATAACAGGTGCCTCTCATAACGCCTTCCTTTGCGTTTGTATGGTCGCTTTTACGGGTCATTACTTATGGGCCAGGTGCTCGCTCCGGCCCAGTGATACAAAGACCATTGAGAATCACCTAAGGCAGCCACGGTCTAGAGCTCATTGGAGTTGTGTGAATATTAGTTCCATATCATTTCACAAGTGGATTAAGTTATCAATACACGATTTGTAACTAAGCATCAATTACTGCGTTTAATGATGAATATATATCTATAGTATTACATACCCATATATGTTATATATTACATGTTAGGTTATATACTGTATGTGAATACATGTGAATAGATACATATATAGATAAGTAGAGATTTTGCTTCAGCAGAAATGGAGGTCGGGTTATCTTATGAAAGTTTTATGATGCTGAGTTTAAATTTTAATCCATTGATAATGAGAATCAATGAAGACTTTAAAGATAGGATGAAATTGCTTAAAATTGACTTGTAAGTAACTTTGGCTGGAATATAAATTAGGAAACTCGGCATTGAATCTGGTAGAAAGGTACAGACAAGTTCAAGAGCTCTTATAATAAGGCAGATGCAGGGGTCAGAGCCTTCTAAAGGGTAGTTAGTAGACCTTGGTTAGTAATAGGATTGTGGGGTAAGGAGAAAAATGAATCATTATGTGTCTGTAGTTATTTTAGTGCCTGGTTATATGGAAAATAATTACTAACCTAGAAATTGAATATAAAAAGAACTGCTTATTTTCAAAAAGCCTTTTAAAATTAAGAGCAACTGTATACATTAAAAAAACATATATATATATTTTACCCTCGCCAGTGTGGCTCAGTTTATTGGGTGTTGCCCCATGTACTAAAGGATTGCCAGTTCGATTCCTGGTCTGGGCATGTGCCCAGGTTGCAGGCTCAATCTCCAATGGTAGGCATGCAAGAGGCAGTTAATAAATGTTTTGCACTCTCATCAATGTTTTCTCTGTCCCCCTCTCCCTTGCTCTCTCTCTAGAAATCAATAAAATTAACTTAAAATTATATATTTTTAATATATATGGAACTGCCTATATATGCATATGTATATCTAATTATCTGAATTACCCATCCATCTGTCTAGATGTATGTATGTGTATAAGTATTAGAAGTAGAAAAAAAGGCTTCGCCTTGGAAAGCTATTGGTTGTGGCTTTTTGGAGTAACTTTTAGGGAAGAATTGCAAGAGGATCCAGGATCAACAGGAAAGAACGCTGATGAGTACTGTCTGTTGTCTTGAGGGGGGCGGGAGGGGCAGCATTCATGTCATTTTCTTTCCAACGCAGAGATGGTTGCTAGGAGGTGAGAGAAACTATCTCTGGGGAGATGATACAGCCATTCCCATGGGCCCTGTTTCTTTCCCAAGTCCCTGACCTGATTATTTTCTCATCCAGGATGCTCATTCATATGCTTCAGAACTTTAAAAGTTCCGTTTCTTAAATTTCTAAGCAAGCCATCCAGTACCACCGTTCCTTAAAGACATTAACTTTTCTATCGCTTTCCTGAGGGCTATAGTCCTTTCCTTAAAATCCAATCCAATAATAGATACCTGCCAGCATTACATACACCTCCAAATGCCTGCTGTCCACTCGCATTCACTTTGAACCCCTTGGACATAGGTTCTGTTTGCCCATTACAAGACTTATATATTGTACTTGGTTCTGCCCCGTTTTCAACTATTTGCTTGAATAAAGTTGGAATTGGCTATGGTTTGGGGGACACTGTATGTGAACATTTATTATCAACTATTTCAGCTGGGGTATCTCTCTCATTGCTTATCCCAGTTCTAGGGATGGTGCCCAATGCCTCACTAACCATTGTCTATCTTTTAGGTAACTGGCTACATCGTGTGAAATCTGAGACCCAAAAATAACTCGATGTGCAAAAATAGTATTAACAGCTATCGAGCAACTCTTGCCCTGATTTTGAATAAAATGGGATGTTTTATTAGGATCTGTATCTTTATAGCTTCTTTTTAACAGCTCAAATCAACTCTTTCAAAGCAATATGCTACATGAGATCAAAGAGCTGCGCTCAATTAGAGTCATTCTTTATTAAGGATAGTCAGAAAGGAGTAGGGCATAAATCAACGTGTGTCCGGTATGTCCTTTAGCAGACAGAGGATTGTGTCACCGAGATAGGTAGCTTTAAACCGAAACACCCCAGCTTCATAAGCCATGACGGTTGACCTATGATGGAGACACTGTCTGGATTTTTGAGACCCACACCCCCTAGGAGCTCTTCTACGAATCAGGAGAGCAAAGGTGAAAAGCACCTCAGGAAGGCCCTAGCATGCAGCCCGTTTACCCTCACTTCACTGAAGAGATGTACAGCTACACTGATTGTACTGATTTCAGCTTGAACAAAACAACAGCAGGCTTCTTTGTTGTGCGTCAGATAAAGTGGGTTATCAAATGCAGTCAGGGCAGAATAGGACTTAAACTGTGAGTCACAGAAAACCAACCTCACACCGTGTGGTATGGCGTATACCATAGCAGCGGAGCGGGGCAGAATGTGCACGAATGGGTAGAGTTAATCTCTTCAGAGGGGCTCAAAAGAGCCACAGTAATTGAGCCACCATTCTCCCTTTATCCTGGCTCCAAATGCCCAGTCATCTTTGGAAGTTAGCACTCTTTCATGACCCATATCTAGGCCCTACCTACATCTATTGATTTCCCCCTCCATGTTGCTATGTACCTACCTATCATTGTGTTTATGTACCCAGGATTTTTAAAAAAAATATACTTTATTGATTTTTTACAGAGAGGAAGGGAGAGAGAGAGAGAGAGAGAGTCAGAAACATCGATGAGAGAGAAACATCGACCAGCTGCCTCCTGCACATCTCCCACTGGGGATGTGCCCGCAACCCAGGCACATGCCCTTGACCGGAACCGAACCTGGGACCCCTCAGTCTGCAGGCCGACGCTCCATCCACTGAGCCAAACCGGCCTCGGCTGTACCCAGGATTTTGTCTACCTGTCTACCTATCATTCATTCATTCTGTGGTTCTCACAACAGATCTGTGAATTAATTTTATCATGCTAGAGAGTGAAAGATCTGTTAGTACAGTAACTTTCTCGAAGATGAAGTCTGGTAAGTACAGGGGATCAGGTTTCTTCTCCCGTGGGAAAATATCTCAACTGCTCTGCCCCAAGCCCTGGCAAACCAAGGCGATGACTCTTGGTTGAAAAGTAGACACACCTAAGAGTGAACTTGTAACTTCATCATTTTCTATTCCCACTTCTCTCCCCCACATCCCCAGTGATATGATCACCTGGAGGTTTGATTGGATGAAGACCAAGGTCAGTTTAACTTGTGGATTCCTAGGATGGGAGTACTATTGGGGTCTGACTTATTTGCATTATGATGCAAGTCCTTCTACATTAATCACACACACACACACACACACACAATTCAAAGAAATAGCGAAGTATGTTAGGAGTGGTGATAGGAAGAGTCACATTTTGTCATAAGAGACATTAAGAAGACTACATGCTTCTATGATGGTCACTTTTTGGTAGATCTTTGTTTTTAATGCAATGATTAATTTTGAAAGGCTCATCTGCACCGGAAAGTACACTAGAATTTTCTTTCTTTTAATATACAATTGCTCTTAATTTTATCTAACTACAATTGGAAAATTTCTTATATAATTACTATGTTAATATAATGAATAGTTTGGTTTCTTGGTTTGATATCCTTTGTAACTTTTCTTTTTACTTTAAAAAAAAGATTTCAGAGAAGAAGGGAGAGGGAGAGAGAAATCAAACATCAATGAAGAGAGATAAACATTGATTGGCTCCTCTTGCATGCCCCCTCCTGGGGATTAAGCCAGCAATCTGCACATATGCGGTATTGAACAGTGACCTTCTGGTTCATAGGTCAACGCTCAACCATTGAGCCACCGAGGCTGGGCTCATTTTAGTTTTTGAAAAGGAGAATTCAATGTCAATATCCACTTGAAATCATAACTATATTTCTGGTTCTTGCAGTATTTGAGTGGACCCAGGAACCACGTCATAAACACTTCATTGAACTGAGGCATGACAAGAGCTTTTTCTTTTATTATTGGCTGTTAACATTCCTGTCATATTTAATGCTTCACCTGGGAGTTGGGTTTTAGACAGAGTTCACTCTTATGTGTGTCTACTTTTCAACCTTGACTCAAAACTGATGACTTATTATTATCTCAGTCATAAACGAATTTTCAAAAGACATAAGGGACTTTCTCTAATCTTGTTAAGGGTTTCTATCGAGGCATGAACTGTGCAGTTTGTTCTCCTGAACTTAATGGCTTAAAACATTATTTTAATAACACATGACACTTTGCTAAAAATCTCAGAATTCCTTTTTGATAGTCTCATCCATTAAAAAAAAAAAAAAGGCAAAACAGCAATCCTAATCTCTCCTCTGTCAGACTCAGAGGGTGTTTGGTGAATCACGAGCAAATGTATCTAATATAACGTGCTGCACTCTCAATATTTTAAATTGCAGTGAAAGAAACTTTCTCAGAAAACACTAAGAAAAAACTTTAAAAATTAACTGCTTAATGTTGAAAGAGAATAGGTTATAAAGAGCCCTTCCTGCTTTTAATTACCTTTAAAAAACAAACAAAACCAACATGTATTTTTATTGATTTCAGAGAGGAAGGGCGGGGGTGGGGGGAGATAGAGGGAGAAATATCCATGATGAGAGAGAATCCTTGATCGGCTGCCGCCTGCACGCCTCCTACTGATAATTGAGCCCACAACCCGGGCATGTGTCCTGACCAGGAATTGAACCATGACTTTTAATTACATTTAAAAAACAAACAAAACCAACACGTATTTTTATTGATTTCTGAGAGGAAGGGCGGGGGTGGGGGGAGATAGAGGGAGAAATATCCATGATGAGAGAGAATCCTTGATCGGCTGCCGCCTGCACGCCTCCTACTGATAATTGAGCCCACAACCCGGGCATGTGTCCTGACCAGGAATTGAACCATGACCTCCTGGTTCATAGGTGGATGCTTAACCACTGAGCCATGCCAGCAAGGCTTAACTACCTATTTCTAATATGCAGTTTGGTTATTACCATTACAAAATACTCTTGCTAATATTGCCCATAGTTATATTTCTACTCCAACAATTAAGAATGTACCTCCAGAATTGAATGGACTAAGTTCCAAGAAAGAGTTCACAACTCAGTCAGCCAAAAATGCTAAAATCATTAGCAAATGCAAGATTTGCGATTTAGTTGTTCTTGTTTTGTTTTGTTCTTAATTACAAACTAGACTAAAGGAATTTAATATTTATGTACCATGGGTCACAGGGTTTCTGAAGAATGCATGGGTATCCCGGTTTCTGTCATAGGAAATGACACTTCTATTGCCCTCCCACCCCCACTGTTTTTGTCCAAGGGATGACACCATTTATTGCTGTTTGTCTCTGAGAGATGTCAATGACACAGTAAGGTCACTAGATAAACATCAGACACAGTGGATGAAGATAACTTTACCTTGAACTAGTTAATTATGGGTGTGTGTTTTTTCCTAAGTAAATTTTACATATTAAGATGCCCAGTGGTTCTCAAAGGAATTTAAAAATAACCTGTGTGAAAGGAACCAACAGGGGCCATTTGGGAATGTTAATCGAATTTCAAACACAGATGGGTTTTGTAAATCCAAGAGTGTTCTTGGGCTCCTTTGTTTTTCTCTATGTGTAAATAACCTGCCATGTGTATCCCGGGGCCTTTCTGTTCAGCCCCGTGTGGGCGGCATAATCACACGGAATGCTCTAAGTAAAACATCTTTCCACAAATGTTAGAGCACAGCTGGAATTTGGTGTCACCTACAAGCAGGGTCTGATGGATAGACGCGTATTCACTGCCAGAATTAGGATAAGTGTCCTATTTCTAAAAATAGGACCTAATAAAGTGAAATAATTAAGCTTATAATTAACAGCACAGGTAATCCTCTCCCTTTGTCTCGTGACTGGGTAGCTAATTCAGGGGATACTAAATAGCATTGCAAAATAACTTTTGAAGGTTGCTCCCTCTCGCCCACTAGAGTCATAAAACAAATGGGAGCGGCCCACAAAGAATGTTTAGAAAGAAATGTCCTCAGCTTACAGTATCACCTTTAATACCAACTACCTTTCACTTGCTCTGTGCTTACTTTCACATCTATTGGTTGAAAATACCATCCTCTTCCTGGAGAAATGCCTTATTTTTCATCTCCCAAACCTAAATGTTACATTTAATTTTTTACAAAATATATTTTTATTGATTTCAGAGAGGAAGGGAGAGGGAGAGAGATAGAAACATCAATGATGAGAGAGAATCCTTGAGCGGCTGCCTCCTGTCCCCTACTGGGGATCGAGCCCAAAACCCAGGCATGTGCCCTACCCCAGAATCAAACTGTGACCTCCTGGTTCATAGGTTGACACTCAACCACTGAGCCACACCTGCCAGGGTACATTTTCTTTAAGTTGCTGATCAAGTAAGTCATCACTGTTTACTCTATGCACAATTTATTGTCCAGTAGTGTCATAGACAAGAGACATAAAGACTGTGGGACAATTTTGACCCACAAGAAGTTCTACGAACAAAAGAATCCCATTTGCACTTGTCTGAATTGGTGTGTAGCTAACCAAAATGGATTTATCTTGACATGAAACTGAGATGTATGCATATATCAGTGCCAAATGGGATGTTGGGTTCTGTGATGAGATGTAGCAGGTATTGTATCATGCACTAGAAAGTGTGTGGGTGAGATCATATCTGTATTTGCATATTTTCTTATTTTTCTAATCAGAAGCAATGCATATTCTTTTGAGAACATCTTAAAGTTAAATAGGAATATAAAAATTGGGGGGGGATTCCAATTATAGGTTATAATAATCATCATTGATAACAGTCGCGAACATTTGGGTATATTCCCATATTTTTTTGTGCATAGGTTAAACTATTATAGTACCTCTATATGCAGTTTTGCTTTTTATAAAATACCTGTTTTTAGAGCTAGTCAAATGTCTACCTACCACGCACCAGAATGGTGGTCTTGTGGGAGCACCAATTCTGGTTTTCTTTTCTGATTGGTGTCGACCTTGGGGGACCCTCACTTACTAGTGAGGTGTATTTCTCTGTGGCTTCTTTATTGGACTGGCCCGAGGAGGCCACAGACCAGAACCTGATTTGGCCAAATGGACCAATTGATACATGCAGGACAAAAAAATACTTTGGCACTCTGATGTAGCATTTCCTGCTCTGGATTTAGGTTTTATTCCTCAGAACTTTCCAGGATCTTTTCAGTTCTTCTCTATTTTATTATTCATGAAAAAACATATATTTATCTAGTATATTCTTTGTTTTCTTCATTCCAGAAAGGAAACCATCTTACCTAACTCCCAGGCCAGGACTCATAGCTGACCTGCCGCTATACCATGACTACCTTATTTTTCTGCTGTCATGCCATATTCCACCCACCATGCCGTTCAGTATTTTTTTATTCATAAATCTACACATTCTTCTTATAGGGGTCAATTCAAAACTAGAATCTGCAAGAAGTAAGCATGAATAATGCTTTCTCCAGCAAGCCTCGTTAAAGCTTAATGTTCACACTCTTCACAAGTCGTACAGAAACGGGGCTGCACACTTGAAAATTGAAGACTAATGTGTCCTAACCTTTCAGGACCTCTCATTCCTTTTAAATCACAAGATGCGAAAATTTATTAGAGTTTGATGGGCAAGTGATGGTGTGCTTAATATGTTATATGAGTACGGTGTCCTCTAGAGCTCCCTGGACCAACATAAAAACAAAAAGTTGCATCTCATTGGAGCTGTTGAAACACAAGAAATTTTAATAAATAAGAATTATGGGGCAGTAAAATTTATCATTACGTGAGGAATTGGGATAACACTAAATGTCTTTGGAAACTCATATTATTCTTTTGCTCTTTCTCTTTCCATTTCATTCCACCATTATAATGAATTCTTTAGATATATTTCTTTGGGGGATTTTAAAATCAAAACTGCCCCCAAATCCCCCTTTTCTCTAAAACGACTCCAGGATTAAATTTTAAGATTATTTTTCTTCTTCCCGGTAGGATTGCCTACACATTGTACTTGGTTTTGACATTGTGCAGAAATGCACAAAGGCTTTCCTGGTTCGGATCTTCAGTTTTTCTCTGTGGATGCCGTCCCACGTGCTGCCTGCCCGTGCCCTGTCTGCAGCCTCCTGGCAGTTACATTTCCATGCCCACTGGTGCTACTTCCAGCTGCTAGCATCCACGACTCTGTCTGAAGATGCTCTCTGGCCCTGTGAGCTCACTCTTTCTCGAACCAGGCTGCAAATGCCCAGGGATTTCTAGCACTAAATCACGATGGATTGCAGTAGATATAAATGCTCCCGCCCTCTTACTTCGTAGGCAGCATACCTGAGGTTGGTGTTCCACGCTGGCTTCCAGCTTTCACCGTGGTGGTAACTTGCTTGGTAACAGACCCATTTTTGGCTTCCTTCCCTTCTCTTTCTCACTTTTCTGCTTCTCTCCTAAAATCTCCGGGGATCACCTCCAAATAAACTACCTGTACCTAAGTTCTTGAAAAAGGGTCAGCCACTTGGGGAACCGAAATAAATACCCATCCCTTGCTCCTCCCTTAAAACCCACCTAAGTTTGGGAAAGGCACTGGTTAACTGAAGCAAGGTGAGGTAATGCAGACTTTACCTTCAGCTTTCCTGAATGACTAGAGAGCTCATAAATATTCAAACTCACATGTTTTCTAAGAAAACCTAACAGAAAGTAAGTTTGCTAAATGCTTGTCTAAGTTATTTAAATTTGTCTCTTAGAGTGGGAGTCACAGCTATTAGTAAAAAGATAACAGATAATGCAATGGCACTGTTACAAAATGTATATTTCATTTGTAAAATACCTCACAACACCCCTATTAGATTGGAGCTCTTATTATCAGCATGTTCAATGAAGAGATGGGGAATGGATGGTTAAATAACTTGTCTAAGTTTCAAGCCTGTGAAGGTTCGAGATGGGCTAATGTCCAAGCAGACCCAGCCAGAGGCTGCAATCCTAAACCCCATGCTTTGCATGATTGAAGTAAAGCTGTTGTTGTTTTTCCCTGAGACTAACATCTAGTCTTAGAAATATTCTCGGCATGCCATTGATTTGATCTGATCAATGAGAACAGCCAGGGTTCTTCAGTCATCTAAAGAATGTATATATAACATTTGCCCTCTGTTTCTTATCCTAAATGGAAATGATCCTCAGGCTTTCATGGCTACCCACAGTTCAAGACCATCAATAATAGAACTTTGTATAGTTATCTTTGGGGGCTTTTGGATCTTGAAGTCTTATTTAGTGATGCCATTTAAACTTAAAGATCACATACGTTAAAAGCAAACATACATATTCACCTAAGCTTTATCTGGTAAACATTTTATAGATATGTAATTCTCCCATGTAGTACAGTCTTATTTATGAGAAAATTATCATTATAAACATGGCTAATTCATTAAATATAGTCTGCTAGCTCTAACACATGTAAGCCCTAAAGCTAAGAGAAGACCTGAAAGTAGAATTGAGGCTGCCTGTAGATGTTGTATAAAACCACAAACAAGACCCTGGCTGGCTTGGCTCAGTGATTGAGCGTCAATCTATGAACCAAGAGGTCATGGTTCAATTCCCAGACAGGGCACATGCTGGGGTTACAGGCCCCATCCCCAGTAGGGGATGTGCAGGAGGCAATCAATCGATTCTCTCTTATAAACAACAGAACACATTTGAAATGGAAGTTAGGAGGTTTTGCTTGGTTAGAATAAATAAACAAACAAAAACCCCTGAAAAGCAAAAAATCAAAGAGCTCCCATAAGTTTTTGCTCAGAAATATTGCAAAGGAGTCAAAGGTTATAGTCTTAAAGGTCATAGTAAGATCTTTTCTCTGAGTGAGATGGGGAGCTGCTGGATGAATATGAGCAAAAGTATGAATTGACTTCACTTGCTTTTTAATAGAATGCTTCTTGGGGCTAGTTTGGGAGCAGACTAGAAGGTGTAAGACAGAGTTGGGAGGCTGCAGAATAGTCCACATGAGAGTTAAGGTGGCTTGGACTAGGCTCACAGCAGTAGGGGTGGTGAGAGGAAGCTGATATCTGGACATATTTTGTGGTGGGATCTAATAGGATTTGCAGACACGTGGATATAGGATGGGGGACAAAGAAGAGTCAAGGATGACACCAAGGTTTGGGGCTTGAGACTGGGAGAGGGGAGCTGCCAGGGACCAAATAAATGTTCTGGGAAAGAGGTGATTTGGGGGGAAAACAGAGGAGCTTGAGTTTTTAGCTATGTTGAATTCGAGGTGCTTTCTGTAGAATCATAAAATCTAGAACATTTTCCTCAACTACTCAGCTGGCTGTTGCAGACATCTTGACCCTGGTGGCAATGTTGCTTTTAAAGCTAAACCCCAGTTCTCTTATCTGTGTCAAAGATTTTTGAATGAAAAATGCTAAGTTGTTCAATAGACTATTGTCTAAAGGGTGTGTTTGTGTTTTTGGGTTTTTTTGCATGTGAAGATGAATTAAATAAAATATGAAAATCTATCTAGTCTCTCTATGAGATAATCTAATTTATTTTTCCATAGGCTTGTCTAACACCAACAGCAGCACAACAAAATTGCCCTTATTTGAATCCCCTGGGCTGGCATTTATTCTACATCCATCACTCGGTTTAAAATCGATGCTCACTTCTCAAGTCACCTGTTCGGAGATGCTATTCATTAAGTTTTAACAGGTGAAATCTAACTTGTTCTCATTACAAATGGATGAGTGTAGGCCTACATTGCTCTTTTTTTTTTCCTTCCTTCTTTCTCTCCTAGAGGCATCCTGGCATATTTGAAAAGAAAATAGGCCAAATGAATCTTACGCATCTCATTTTTGGCATGCTTAAAGCCCAGCATGTAAATGTGACCTCAGAGAAAAGCAAAGACAAGCTTACAAACAGATGTTTTGACAGGCAAACCATTGATTTTTAACCTTGAAGAGATGATAAAGCAATGTTTATCAGCATGAGAGGGAAGTCATCTATCCCAGGGGTGCAGGATGCTTATAAATGAGTGGCGGTGGCATTGTCAGTGTGACACTTTTTAAAAAATATATTTTCATTGATTTCAGACAAGAAAGGAGGGGGAGAGAGAGAGAGATGGAAACATCAGTGATGAGAATCATTGATCAGCTGCCTTCTGCACGCCCCCACTTGGGGATCTGGGCATGTGCCCTGACTGGGAATTGAATTGTGACCTCCCGGTTCATAGGTCCATGCTCATCCCCTAAGCCACACGGACTGGGGAGTGTGACACTTTTGATAATGTAATGCCTTAGATCTCTTTGAGGTTGGGATCTCATACTGAGAGACCCAACTAGAAGCAGCGTATTTACATATCCCTCACATCACAGTGGATACTCAGAGATCTTTCTACATATGTTCAAACCTTCTTCTAGGATGATATTAGCCAGGGCAACTTCTCTAGCTTTCAAATCACATGGGCTTTTGGATGTTGAAGTCTTATTTAGTGATGCTATTTAAACTTAAAGATCACATACGTTAAAGCAAACATACACATTCACCGAAGCTTTATCAGCCACTTGGGGAACCTAAATAAACACCCATCCCTTGCTCCTCCCTTAAAACCCACATAAGTTTGGGAAAGGCACTGGTTAACTGAAGCAAGGTGAGGTAATGCAGACTGTACCTTCAGCTTTCCTGAATCATTAGAGAGTGTCCATTTCAAGCTTTTCCAACAGTACTTAAAATGGACTTTTTTTTTTAAAGTAAGTCAAGATTATGTCTTTGACATAAGTGAGACCTTATTACATGATTAACTTTTCTTGTCAGAATGTATTTCTAAAATGTAAGAAGACTTAACATTCTTATTTGCTGAAAGAAAGACTTCTTTCTTGACAATGCCCTCATCACTGATCATTGAGTAGTTACACTCTGTTTTCCTCTGGGCATTAGTGTGAGTTTGCTCCTTAGTTATGACATAACTCAGTGATTCTCACAAAGGGACAGGAAACCTGGCTTAGGAGAGTTTGAGTGCTCATGGAAATGGGTTGAGAGGCAGGAAAGAAGAATCAGGTTGAAGATACATAACATAGAGATGGCAGTTCGAATTGTAGATCAAGGTCATTACTCATGAGTCAAAGGGCATTGTTGACATTTTATTCTAAATGAACCAATTTAACAAATAAACCAAATGTGCCTAATGTTAACAGGTTGTCCAAAGTTCACTAGCTCAGCGCCCACATCTGCTTATAGGGAAGGAAGTGGCATGATTGGATTTTTTCACCAAGATTAATGGAAATGTTATGGAAGTAAGTTAAAGAGCTACCTAGCTGCTATACTGTGTGTATGGTGTTCCTGGGACATGCATTGTCCTGATGTGATTGTTCATCAGACCTTCTCTCCTTCTCAAAGCTGCTCCAGGTTGGTAAGTTACATCTCTCCCAGTGGTAGGCAGCGTGCACCACCCTTTGGGTGGAAGTCACAATGATAGCAACCTTCCCAGGAAGAGTTTCAACCCCAAAGAGCAGCTGCTTGTTGGTTGCTGGTGTCGGTCTTGTTCCCCTTGGCATCTAGCAAAGTCTGCAGGACTTTTGCACGTTACAGGCAAACGCTCATGGGGAAGGTCAATATTCAAGTTCAGCAGCCACACAAGATAGTTGGTACATAGGGAACCTGTTTCTGGGTTGCTTTCTCAGCTCTGGTGGGAGTTGAAAGCCTGCTAGGGCTGGTTTGGTAGCCAAGCAACAGAGCTGCTCCCGGGCCAACATATAGAAAAGCTCCATTAAAAAAACCTCTATTTTTCTCTCTCTGGCACATCCCACACTTCTGGGAGTCTGAAAGATCTTACGAAGCACTTTCTTCAATCTCAATTTAAATAGAACTTTCCACCCCGTCCCAGGAGAGAAACAACAATGGACTAGATGAGAGCAAGAGACACTGGAGGGAAGTAATGCCCCATATCGTGTGGTTAATCTATTCTTGTTTATTAATTTATTACATGGAACAGTACGTTTAATGGGTTTAACTTTGAAGTGAAAAAAAAGCCCCTAAAGCCTACTTTCAAAAAATGCAGTAATGACTTTAAGAAGACATAGGACAAGAAATGCATTTCCTATTTGAAGTTATGTTTTGGGGCTGGCTTTCACCTTATCCTTCATATTGCATTGGCCCAAATTAAGTTACCGCCGCGAGAAAGCTCGTATTATTAAGAATCAGAAGTTCCCTATCTTTATTAGTTTTAGTCATTAAATTGCTGTTAGAAAGAGCATACGGATGAGTCTGATATCCATCAAATCATCGAAACATAACCTGGCATTTGCTACCTGTGGTACACAGTTGCACTCACGTGCTCGCAGATGCATGTATTTTTGTCACTGGGTAATTATTTTCAGCAGCTTGTGCTGCACTTTCAGAAATAGATGTTTAGTTTCCTCCCTCCTTGTGCACTTCTAATTTTGAAAAGAAATAACTTCAAGAGAGATACTTCATGGAAAAAATATCTATTTTAGAGGACTCACCATTCCTTATCATTTTGATTTTTCAGTAGTTTTACTCCTTTTTCTGTAAATTCTATTGAATCTACCAAACTGTATAACAGTGGTTAACTACAGATGTGTTGATCTATTAGTATATCTACTACTGCATCCTAACTTTTAAAATAAATGCTGTAAACTTCAAATTTACATGTACTGAAAACAAATGTTTAAAATATTACTTTTATGATTTGTGTCCTTTTTTTGAATCATTTTTTATTTTGTCTCTTTACTGACCTTATAGACACACAATATATTCTTAACAGTTTTGAGCTTCTTAAATGCATAGGATACATGTTTTCATATAAGTTTGCTGAGCTGTATTTTTTAATAAAACACTGAGTATGATATAAATGAATATTACTATAATATTAGTATTATAGTTTGTTATAATATTAGTTTATTATATATAATTTACGATAATATTAATATTGTAGTTTCAAACTGCTGTTATTTTATCTGGAAAAATTATAAGAATAAAAAACACAGCTAATACTGTAGCACAGACAGGGTAATATTAAAAAGAGAAAATGCGCAAAATGATAATATAGCATTACATTAAGTAAACGATAATATTTTTCTAACTGTTCTTTAAAACATTTTTTGGTGAATTTTATTTTTATAGTAGAGGTACAATTTAATTAACAAATATGAACCTGCTTTATTCCCAGAAAGATTAGTTGGCTTAAATAAATATTAAAAATCATTTTGCTACTCTATAAGGGAAAATTAGGTAAGTATAAAAGAATAAAATTATATTAATACGGTATTATATCACACTTCCACTGTTTTTAATAAAAAGAGATTATGTTTCTTTATTTGTAGAATGTGACAATTTCTCTCTAGTTTCTCATTTCTGTTTCTCACATTCCCCTGTGTGACAGACAACTTTCTGTGTTTGTATTTTGTAAAATGCAATGATAAATCTTAGAAGCTGAATGTTGGCAATGCAGGTACAAATCGTGCCACCAAGTGATTAGTTTGAAAGTGAAATACCCAGGAAGTCTGCGAATGGCATTGATAATGGAGGTAAATGAAAAGCGAAGACCTATTTCAACTGTCCCATTTCATTCATTCTATTATGTGCTCCCTTAGTCACCAACAAGAGGGTGGGATAGCTATTTTTATTAAGCTGATAGGAATATAGATTGTAGTAGGTATCTGAAGGCTTTCCAGGGTGATTTATGTGTACAGGTGTATGTGTTTCCTTGATATGTGACTTGTATATTAAATGCATTATTTTTTCTTAAGATTATGCTTTTGATAAAGCTCAGATAAAAACAATCAGACTAATGACTTAAAATATGGGAACCTAAAAGTTTCTCTTGTGTACTATCCAAGTCGAAGTTCCAAATAGTCCTATGGAGCTTGAAGAGCATTGAGATATATGATCCAACGAAATACTGGCTAAGACTTCTAAATGATTCACCCTGGTTGAAAGCACCTTCTTTTAGGGCAAATGCAGGGCTCTATGATCTCTAAGGATTCGCAGATGAGTTAACGCTCTTACCCAGGTACATGCCCTTGACCGGAATCAAACCTGGAACCTTTCAGTCCACAGGCTGACGCTCTATCCACTGAGCCAAACTGGTTTCGTCTTAGCTCCTCTTGTATAATCCTTGATTAGAAGGGGGGCAAAATTCTCACTTTGACTTTTACTGAGAGGAATTTGAAATTGATGGCTGATGAAGTGACCTGTATACTTTCACAGGGGTTCCACAAGGATCTATCGAGTGCTCACTATGTGACCGACACGGGGGTTGTATCATGAACAAAACTTTGTTTCCACTTAGAGAAGTTTAAGCAGATCATTTAGGAGTATATTCAGCAAGCCTTCAGAGAGAGCGCCCTACCTGCCTGGAGAGAGCCACTGAGGCCAAGCACACACTTCCACACGAAGTCAGCAGGGGGCGTTGGGGGCGGCTTCCCTAAAAGGCTGTGCATTGTAGCTATTTTCTCTGCCTACTTTGTGCAGACCTAATTTCAGAATCGATTGAAATACGTTTCCTTTGTGCCTGCTTCCTGATTAAAGGTTTTATTCTGGGCCGATAAGCTATGGTACAACCTGGGTTTCTTATCCTCCTCAGAGAACCTTTATCTTTCTTGGAATTAAGTAAGAATCGTCATGTAACTGTCACTGTGTGTCTGAAGGGATTTCATTTCAGTATTCTTGTTATCTGTGAATGTGTAATTCATAGTCTGGAATATATATATATTTATTCATTCTCCAAAAATGTCTCTCTCTCTCTCCCTTTCTCCCTCCCTCACTCCCTCCCCCCCTTTTTTTTCTCTCGGTCTCTCTCTCCTTTGCAGAGGTGACCTTGAGGCCTCTAATTATTATTGATGCAACTTGAAGATTGTTCTTGCTTCAGATTATATAACTTTCTAATCTTCCAAAGGATAGTCGCACTTTATTGTCCCAGATGGAGCCGGAGACTTCTAGTGCTGCTACCACCGTTTCACTATAAAGCCAATCCCCAAAATGATGTTTACCTCAGTGATCTGTTGTTCCAGGCCACTTAGAAATAGGAACCAGCTAAATCCTTTTTATTTTTAATCAACTGAAATTCTACTTTGAGAAAGGGAGAAGATTTTTTCAGCGCACACAAAGCATGTGCAGCAAAACAAAAATGCTTTTAGACGAGGCTCTGAGGGTTATTTCTCATTATTTCTGACGTCCCTCTCTCCCCTGGCACAAGTCACAGGCGTTATCTACAGTTGATCAGTTGACAGATCAGCAGTTCTATTAAGATGAAAACTAACCTTGGAAATGTTTAGAGGGAAAAAAATGTCCTTTGATTTATTAGGCCATTTTATGCTGTGCCATTATTTCCCTTTCAGCTATTCAAGCTATGTTAAGTGGAAACCAAGCCAGCATTTTTAATAAAGTGCTTCATTCAAACCACATATGAACCAGCAGCATTTCAGAAGAGCTTTCTGATGAAAGTAAATGAAATAAGGATCATCCAGCTCTACTCAATAATGGAGAGTAAGGCGTAATGAACAGTAGACAGCGATACTCTTGTAATGACAAACTACGCTGTCATTTCTTTTTAGTGCAAGCTGAAGTCCAGGTGTTTTTCTCAGAAATTATAGGGACATTTGCTTTGTTTAGGAGTTGGCAGTGCATTGTAGTTACCTTCTATCTTTATAAACGTTTGGATGAGTGCTATGTGGTTCATTTGTATATTTAGGTAAAGTTATTTTGAAAATGATTATTCATTTTGCCTAAAGTTAGAACTGATAGCTATTTCATATAATAGAAGCTTCGAAGTTCCGTTAAAAGTTAAATATTCAGATTTCCTTGACTTTCAAAATACCTTCAAATTTCCGTTGTATTTTTGATGTCTCATAATCCACTTTTCTCACCGTATTCTTCCATAGCTTCTAAATAAGATATGAGAGTTTTAGGAAGAGTTTCTCAGGCAAGAGGAAATAGAAGTTAGAAGGGAAAACTGATAACATTATATACTCTGCATAGAATTATCTTACAATTGCAAAGTTCTCCATTAAAGTTTAGTTTTGGATATTCCATTAACTAATTCAAACATATTATCTAATTACTGTGTAGTCTTGATTTAGACAGACTTAACTTATTAAAACAATACTACTCAAAAATTGCTATATGAATACAGTGCCAATTCAAAGAATATATTAGCGGTTTCTTTTTTATGAAGCATAGTACTCAAACTTAACCTTTTAAGTTACTGTTTTTATATGAACTTTATGTAGGCTATATAAAATGATAAATTGTAGAGTGAAATAAAGTATTTTTTTTTCACAGGGTCAAACGTGGGGGAGGTGTTTCACTATGAATTCAGTTTCTTTTGAAAATGGTGGTTGATGCAGGTTATCTATCTGTTCTTGAGTGTGATTTGGTAGTTTTATTTTTTAGAAATGTGTTTCTTTACACATGCCTGTTTTTCCTTAGATTCAGGGTTACTTTGTTGACCTCTGCTGCATTAAAAAAATTTGTGAATTTTCAGATTTTTCCGATGTTTTCTTATAAGTCTAAGATCAGTACTCTTTCCAACTTTCTTCCGCCCACGTTGAAATCTGTAGTACATTGTTTCCTTCTGAATGTTTACCCTTGAAACAGTTTAAAAATCTGTCCTTAAGGTTAAAATTTAATAAGCATTTGTTCATTCAACAAATGTTTACTGAGCACGAGTATGTGGAAGGTACTGTTAGGGAGGCAGAAGTGAGTAAAACAATATCATTAGGATTTGGGCGCTCATATTTTCAATGGGGTGGGATACGGGTCCTTTATGATCTGTATGGCAGGCTATTGTGATGACTTTGTCTTTAATTCAGAGGGCTATGTGTTGGAATAGTGGGGTGTCCAGTATAGAAGTAATATGATCTGACTTTCATTTTTAAAGGCATCATGTTAGCCACTGTGTTGGGAATAGACTTGGGTACTGAGTATGAATGGCATAATCAAATTGTCATGCCGTTTAGTAAGGGTGACCTTTAAGGAAGATTTCTCCTTTGAGCCCCATTCAGAGTTCTTGATCCCTCCTGGTAAAATTGTATTTGATTGTCAAAAATGAAGCATGACTTTATTCTATAATTAATGGTACTTAAAATGCTAAACTGCAAATCATAATGGCTTAAACTATCCACCAGTAAATTTTGAAAAATATTCTCATATCATTCATATAGTCAACTTCTTTGTGATGTTCCTGCTTTGTCATAAATCACATACATTTGGAGAATCCTGAGAGCAATACTTTCCATCTTTTTAAAATTTCTTCAACTTGTACTTCCTATTTTTCTCACTTAACTAGACTGTAAAGTACTTGAGACTAACATTATGTGGTTTGAAGTAAAAAGAATAATAGACTTGATTTTTTAAAATAAATATTCTATTATCATTTCCTCACCCCACCCCTCAAAGTATATAAAAAGTACCATATACTCATCTGTGTAATTTATCTGCATGGTGATAAAGTTTGGTGGAAGCTGTTCTAATTGTGTTTGTGGCAGAGGCTGATTGAAAGTTATAGCTACTCATATATGTAATTATATAGGAATATCTCTAAAGACCTTTTACTTGTCCTTGTACAGGTTTTGAGGTTTTAAAAATAGTTTACAAGTGTTTTTTTCCCCAATATTTGAGAGTTATTTTGGTTTCAATATTAAACATTCTGGTGCATGAATTTGGATGTCTAATGATAACTTAAAGGCACAAAAGCAAAAGGACACGGGCAGTGACAGAAAAACCAAGCAAAAAAATTACAGAAAATAAGCCATATATTTATAATTAAAATATTTAGTAGCCCTACTAAGACAGAATATACTTACCTTTTTGTATCATAAATAGGACGTATAGTGTGCATTTACATTCTGTTCTCTTTGTTTAGATGCCAGAGGTGTTTGTACCGAGAGCAGACACCCAAATTCCAATATTGTTAATATGTGCCAGTGCTACTTCTGTATCCGATGCTATGCATCACATTCTAATTAATCACCGCGGAAGAAACCAACTATTCCTTTTCAAATATGGGCCAATAACTCTTGGGGAAATTAAATCATCTCTCAGAAACATTTCATTCCTTGGCGCTAATAATTCAGTGCAAATGAATTTTCAGAATAACAGTCAGATCCTATTATATAATTTTCTTTATGATCCTTCATCTTGTGTATGACAATTTGATTCTGCATTTGAAATCTGCTTTTCTTTCAAAGTCATTTGCAGTATTGTGATTAAGTAGCAAAAGGCCATTCACAATGTATAATGTGAGCTTCAGTTGAAGGTAGAAACTGTTAAAGAACAATTTTTTTCTTTGTAAAGGCAAGAAGAGTGGATGGGTCACCATGAACAAGAAATGAAATGAAGGATATTCTCATCCTTTTAGTAACATTTAATTTCATTTTAGCCTTTGTCTTTCCACTATTATACTTTATAACATATTAATGGCCCAATTTTTAAGGATAATTTGCAATTCACTCCAAGGCTCATCATAATACATAAACAGACAAGTTCAAAGGAAAAATGTCTTTCAAGGTCTATTTACATGTATTATTTTTTTAGAATCATATTCTCTGTGATGGAGAAAATACAAAATGAGTGAACATTGAGCATCATAGTGCTACAAAGTAAAGAAGTTCTTACATACACAAACACACATACACTGAATGAAAGTGGTAGTGTGTGTGCACAAATATACACACACACTCACACTTAATACAATTATTTTTTGAAAGATCTCCCAGTGGCCAAAGCTATAACAATTTGAGCAATAAAAGAAATAAAATTGTATTGGATTGTAGCTCAAAGTCTGAAATGAATACCCACAAGTGTGTACTGATAGAAACAGATGATTGAAGAAATGGCTGAAGGGGGCAGAATAGACAAATCTCTCACGCATAGAAATTCCAAATAATTTACACAGAGAGTCCACGCTCAAGGACGGGCAGCATACTCCACACGGTTCAAGTGCTGACTCCACTTGGCGGCTTTCTTCCTGAGAGGTCATTTGTTAAGGGGGGTGGGATGGAGAGAAGCACTTTGGAGTAGAGGACCTGACAAACACTACTTCAGCCAGGTGATCACGGTCAATATCAACGGCAATAAGTCACGGAGACAATATGCATCTTAGATACAGTGTGATGAGGCATGTACTAGACATCCTCCAAACCTGACTGAATCCTAAGAAGCATACCAGACAAATCCCAAAGGAGAGATTACGCACAAGACCAGTCCCCCTCCAAACTATCAGTGGAGGCCCCGAGCAAGAGAAGTCTGAGAAATGGTCACACCCCAGCACAGACTAAGGAGACAGGGCAACTCAATGTGATGTGGGGTCCCGGATGGGATGCTGGAGTACAGAAGGACCTTAGGGAAAAGTTAAAGGAGCCAGAACACAATGTGAACTTCAGTTATTAATGTATCAGTAATGGTTCATTGATATGACAAGTGTACTATGGGAAACTGGGTGGAAGGTATGTGGAAACTATTATCTTAGCCATGTTTCTGTAAATTTAAAATTTCTATATTTAAATGTTTTCAGTGTACTTTGATTTTTATAGTCACATAGCCACGAACATGTGGATTTTTATTAGCTGAAACTGCCCCAGCACCGGTAGCATAAGAATATACTTAATGTGCGGAGACATAACATAGTGTTTTTAAGTCTTTACAACACAACACTTTTCTCATAGGGCCCATTCAATTTCTTTTTTCTCTGTCTAGCACTTCTTAGGGACTATTTGAAAATTTAAACATTCTCATTTTATTCCACTAATCTTACATCCTAATAGTTTCCATAGTAGATTCTCTTAAACGTTTAACAAAAGACGGCGTAGTATTTAGAATTTTGGTCTGCTGAGAAAAGAAAGCCTGCGTTTTTCCCATTATTTGTTACATAATCAGTTTCCACCCGTGTTTACATAGCAAACAGTGGGGCAAACACTTAGGCCCCTTTTCTGAAAGCTCTAGGCCAGTGGTTCTCAACCTTCTGGCCCTTTAAATACAGTTCCTCATGTTGTGACCCAGCCATAAAATTATTTTCGTTGCTACTTCATAACTAATGTTGCTACTGTTTTGAATCATAATGTAAATATCTGATATGCAGGATGGTCTTAGGCGACCCCTGTGAAAGGGTCGTTCAACCGCCAGAGGGGCCGCGACCCACAGTTTGAGAACCACTGCTCTAGGCCAAGATGTAATTGAACCCATATGGTTTTCACAAATGGTTCATCAATTATTGATTAGGCTTAACGAGTATCCTCATAAGCAGACCTCAAGTGGCTTCTCCAGCCTGGCTGTGCTTCCCAGGTCCTCATACATTTTTGAAAGGGTGGCTGCTGGAAATAGACCGCGGAGTGGGGCAGGGAGCCATGATGCAGCCCCACGGGGTGTTCACGGGCTGGTTCCCGTCCTTATGGGAGAGCATCAGACTGCACTTTGCGTGAGAGTTGTTCTCAGTGTAAATTAATTTGTAAAGTTGCCCCTTGTGCACTTGGTATCCGTATTGCTTCTTGCTCACAGGAGACATGAAAATACAGACTCTCCTTATTTTAAAGGTTTGATGGTGAAGGATCACATTCAAGCTGCATTGTGTTTAGAAGTAGAGGTCAGTAGGGGAGTAGGGAATGGGGACATATGCAATACTTCCAAGAATTAAGATTTTTTAAAAAAGAAAAAATATGTCAAGATACTTAAAAAAAGAAAATAAAGAAGTAGAAATGGAGACCTAGATTTCAGATGGAAACTTCTGTAGATTGGCTTCACTGTAGGATTTACTCCTCTCCAAGTCCTGAAAATAATCTCCTGAACCTGACTCCTTGATTCTCCTGCTCCAAATGACATTGAACTTAGTAACCTACCCTTTTTAGCATAGTAATGCACTCTGATTATTATTTCATCAGAAAGACAGTTAAAGTCTACTTGGGCTAGTCAAGAGCAACCAAAATTATGTTTAGAGCATAGTAAGTCCAGAGTGCCCCCTTATCCGAGGTCTCACTTCCCGTGGCCGCAATTACCTGAGGTCGACCACGGTCTGAAAATATTAAGTGGTAAGTTCCAGAGCAGACAGTTCTTAAGTTTTAAGTTGTGTGCCGTTCTGAATAGCAGGATGAAAACTCTTGCCCTCCGGCTCTGTCCCATCTGAAATGTGAGTCACCCTTTTGTCCAGCACATCCACACAGTACGCTCTGTACAGGAGGTATTTTGAGGCTGAAAAAGAGGCCACATTCACACAACTTTCATTACAGCAAATTGTTTTTAATCTTGTAGTGTAATATTTACTATTTCTGGGTCCTCATACATCAAAGTTACTATTCCTTCTCAGTAACTTTAATTCAGCTAACACCTTTTATGCTTTCGTTTTGAACTTCAGTAAGATGGTAAAATATGTGATTATTTATTTCACCCTGGTTCCTGAAATTTAGACTGTCATTCTTGACGTTAACATCATAGTAAAGCTGTGATAAAAAAGTGAAAACATCAGAAAGAAATTAAACAATACAAATACTTAAAAGTGGATTACCTAAGAGCATGAGAAAAAGTAGTTCAATTCCTAAAGTATTTCCTAATAAAGTGATAAATATTTATACAAACCACTGAAACAAAGTGTTTATACAGATATTGTCCCCTTGTCAATGCAGCTTAAATTAGATCATCTTTACCAACTTATACTAAGGTTATTCCTTTTACTACCTTCCTGTGTTGAATAAACTAAAAGATAAACCAATATTCTAACGTTCTTCAAAAAATTACAGCCACTAGAAAAATATTATTCTTTCTCAAAATTGTGTTCAATATAGTTATTTAATATGAGTAGATAGGACTCCAGAAGAAAGACATTTAGTAATTAAATCACGACATAATTAAAATTTTAGATGTTAAGCATGGGTTAACATGCTTTTTAACTTTGAATGCTATTTATGAAGCTATGATACTCTAGGTCGATTGATTTCTGGAAATTATCAATTTTAGTTTAAATATATTTACTTTCAAAAACAATTTCCTTCACCCCCCAAAAAAACTTTACCAGAAAACCATAAATAATCATAGAAATAAATAGCAGGATCCTAATTTACATTTAACCTTTGTTTTATATGATTAATGGATGCTATTTATGTAAACTCTTTCTACAATGCAGCATGAAATGAAATTTAAATTGCAGATTTTACAGTGGTGTATTTTAACTAGTGACCCTATCCCCACAGAGTAAAAGAAAAGAAAACCAATTACATTTGTAATAAAGATGCTAATGCATTTCTTGTTTTAAAGTTATTTAAGTTGTGGTTGTGTAAGAAACTTTTATTCCTAATAAACTAGGAAGAGATGCTCTGCTTTGTGGAACTTGATAAGAGAAACATGACGGGGTTTCTATTCCACTCACCACGGCAACACACTTTCCTCTCTGGACCAGTTACTACTGGGGTGAGCACGTGGATTGGTGTGAATCAGGTGTGGGATGCTCTGTGTGTCCAGACAGAGAGAGGAATGGGATTTCTGTTTGGGATGTCAGAGGCTGGACAAGTCACCAGCCTGCTGTGTAGAGGGGATTAGAACACAGGGCATTCTGGGAATAACTCAGCTCAAAAGACCCATGGATCTTTAATTAGGAACATAGACATCAGCCCCTTGGCATGAACCTGTTGCCTCTGGTCGCAGCCATTCTATACGGCGTTAAATGGGGGGAGGGGGGGGCTCTTAAGCAGATAAAAGCAAAAGTCTGCTCCTTTTCACTGAAACACTTTTACCTTAAAGATGTTGTGTTATATTGTATCAGCTGTCTATGGGAGATGATTGCTCTATCTTTCTTCCATATCCAGTTCATATGATGAATTACAATGGTTCCTTTTTGAATGATAACTAAGACTAAATTCCTGGAATAAACCCAACTTGATTTTGATACACTTTTTAAATTAATATCATTGGATTCATTTTATTAATATTTTGTTTAGGATTTTAGCATTTATGCGAATGGAAGACATTGGCTTGAACTTTTTCTTAATTGGAATATCCTCTCAGGCTTTGGCGCCAGTTCCATAAAAGGAGGATGTATCTGATTAAAATGTGGATTTTGAAGCCCTTAAATCAATTATATATATTTTTAGGTGATTGCTAGAGTGCCCTAGATGTATAGCAATACTATCCTATGAATTAGACTTCTGTTTTATTGTTGCTGTGTTCAAAACAAAAGTGCAAACTCTCACATTTTATGAAAATGTATGTTACAGTGTTCAGGCCACATACTTGTATGAGAAAATGCCCTAAGATTCCATAATGGGTTGATTTTTGGTGGGAAATCAAATACTTGATTGTGCAAACAAGTACTTTAAAGCAAATACAGCATACTTCTGCCAGTTGTTTTTCATTACAACTCTGACAGATTTAAAAACATTAACTCTATTGCTCCAGTGTTGCATTTGTGGATAAAATTACGTACACATTGACTTAACTGAGGGCTGATGGGGGAAATCCATTTCAAATGCTGGTGCAATTTTATGACTCAAAGATTTATAAAAAGCTCTAAAAGTATTGTTCACAGAACATGACTTGATTTTACAATCTTTGCTCACAGAACTCTTCCAGTGTAAGCAACAATAGTTTTGTGTGTGAACAGGATACGTGGTGAGTGAAGTTTTCAAAGCAACCATAATGCCTTCTCTTGGGTAGAGGTTATTGAAGGCATAGCTGTGGTTTTCTCCATTTCTTTACCAGAAATATACAAGAGGAGCATCCAATGTATGTACATTCATTTGGATCTTTGCAATTTGCTTTTAGATCTTAGATCAGTTTTGCTCTGTTTGGAATATTGGTGTATCATGTGTACATGGCATATTTAGAATAGCGAAAGTCATGCTCTGAGAAGGCACAAATTTATGCACAGATAATTTATACATATAAGAGAAACAAAGTATACCGAATCAGTGGGTGAAACAATTTTTTGCTATTTTCTCTTTAACAAATCTAGATTGCTGCAATACTAAAAAATTATGTTAATAACCCATTGAAAATCTGACGTTTTCATATTATTAACATGCCATTCTCTAAATTCACATAGAGAAGTATAGGGACCTGCATAACACAATATTCTATATAGTCCTTCAAAGAGCTGCACTTGGATTTTTTACAGTGTAAATTTTATTTATTTATTTATTTTAAATATATTTTTGATTTTTTACAGAGAGGAAGGGAGAAGGATAGAGCGTTAGAAACATCGCTGAGAGAGAAACATTGATCAGCTTCCTCCCGCACACTCCCCACTGGGGATGTGCCCGCAACCAAGGTACATGCCCTTGACCGGAATCAAACTTGGGACCCTTGAGTCCACAGACAGAT
>NW_006289087.1:6448195-6454246 GCF_000327345.1 Myotis davidii
GGGATAGAGAGTTAGAAACATTGATGAGAGAGAAACATCGATCAGTTGCCTCCCGCACGCCCCCCACTGGGGATGTCCCCACAACCAAGGTACATGCCCTTGACCGGAATCGATCCCCGGACCCTTCAGTCTGCAGTCCAACGCTCTATCCACTGAGCCAGACTGGGTTGGGTTGTAATTTTTATTTTTGTTTCCATTTTCTAAATTGTTTCTTTCTCTATTTAGATAGTGTGTGGGAGTCCTTGTGTAAGATACGACACTTTAATTATATTTGTTGTATTTGTGGAATGCATTTCCACCTTGGGATAGAAGGATTTAGCCAGATTCTTTTTTCCTCCCTTACGGCATGTTAACTTCCCGAATAAAACCCAAGCCTGCTCAGTGCTGTTTTGTATCACAGAAGAGGATTTCGCTATACGTGCACTTTTAAGAGGACATGTATTAAAGCAACCGTAAAAGACTTCTTCTTAAGCACCAGGGGGTCGACTCCATTGTGGGACAGAGACAGGCCAGAGCTCGCACCATAATTTGGATAATAACTGCAACAGCAACTAACATTTCTTTATAAGGCCGAGACCTTTTCTTTGCATTGTACACAGATTAATTAGATTAGCTGCCAATAAGCCTACAATATGGGTACCATTCATAGCCTCACTTCATAGATGAGCAAAATGGGACATGTCATAATTGAATGAGTTGCCTGCACAGTTCAAACCCGTGTTATCCAAGGCTCAACTGTGAATTGGAAAGAAATGCAATTCTAATTTTTGACATTATCATGAAATGTTATGGATATTTTGCACTAAATCGTATCTGGATTCAAATATATATGTGGTTAAAGCTGTAAGAAACTAGATTTTTCACAGGAAATCTTAAAGAAGAGGTATCATAGTTCTTCTAGCATTAGTTTCTCCCTTTTCTGTTTCTTAGCAACTGATCCCCCCCCCCATAAATCTATAATATTACGTGGGGATTTTCTCAGGCAGAATGATTTAGAAGAAATTCTTGGAATTTTAGAAAATTTACGGGTCTTGGGTCATGTTGTCCAACAGCATCCCTGTTGCCTCTAGTGATGGATGTTGTGTTTGGGGTTTAGGAAAGTTTACTTACCTGAGAAATACGACTTCTGTCTCCCACCCAACTCCTGGGCCAACCACTTTCTATGTCTTATTCATAGAAAAGTGCAACTCGGGTCCAGTTTAAATATAGTAATACATTCAGTCACTTTTCTTTTTATTCTAAAATGATACAGGAATAAAATTGCATACAGAATTACCTTCCTTGTATGTTATCATGAGTAAACACTGGGCTTGAATGTTTAGATTTTTGAAGCTGACTTACATATTTTTCTTCATTAACTAATATGTCATCCCTTTTTCTCTAGTTCTCACATATAAGTGATAAACCATGATTGGGCACCGTGTGGCTAGGATATTGTTTTTATTTTCTCAAGGTTATTTATAATCATGTTTTTCTAGAAACCAGCTTCTTTTTAATCATCGGCAAGTAGTCCTTGCACTTTTCTTATGCAGTTTGATAGTGTTTGATATATTGCTGTAATTATTTTAATAATAAACCAAATTATTGTATGGCGATTGTCTCAGAAAAATCCCTGTGAGATGAAATTGAGCTAAAGCCTGTATTATAATTAAGGACTTCAGGGGGAAAGGCTTAGATATGCAATTAACAAGCTTAAACATATAAACAAAACCGCTTAGGTTTAAAAAGGGAGATTTAGGAGATTTCATTTTATTTTCCTCCTGATCCTGTTACAAGGGACCTTGAGACGTACCTTTTCCGTGTCCAATTTTAGCTTTATGTTCTTGTGGCAAAGGTCAGCACACCTTTGAGTTACAAGTTGCTTGAAATTTTGAAGTGTTGTTAAGATAACATTCCTAATATTTGTATATAGAACAGACAGTAAGCATAAACCCAAGGGATTGCTTAGATAATACTGTCCCATTACAAAAGGAACATCATGCCGAAACCGGTTTGGCTCGGTGGATAGAGTGTCGGCCTGCGGACTGAGGGGCCCCAGGTTTGATTCCGGTCAAGGGCATGTACCTGGGTTGCAGGCACATCCCCAGTGGGAGATGTGCAGGAGGCAGCTGATCGATATTTCTCTTTCATCGATGTTTCTAGCTCTCTCTCTCTCCCTTCCTCTCTGTAGAAAATCAATAAAATATATTTAAAAAAGGAACATCATAATTTAATAAATTTAGCAATTCTTAATTATCGATCTAACCCTAAACACCAATTTTCTTTAAGCCAATGCTAGTTAGTTAATACCTGGGAGGTAAGAATATTTAGATCCTTACATATATTGCTCTCCTCCAACCTCTATGAATTTCCTACCTTCCCTATTATGTCAGCATCTGAACTTGGGTCCCTGAACATCTACCCGCTGCAACTTTCCTGATGTCAATATCCACGTTAACAATCTAGCCTCCTCTTATTAGTGTGTTATTTTATCCTTCCTCCCAGTTGAAGCCCCAGATGCAGTGAGGCTTTATTTTGTGGGCAAATTGCCTTTGATAGACACGTCGCCTGCACCGCTCACTGAGTGGAGAATGATTCCAGGGTTTGTCTGGGCTCAGTAGAAACGGCAACCAAATGTCTTCGTGGTGTTTGGGGCAGGATCCAGTGTCCAGCCAGGGCCCTGTGTGTGTCCTGGGCCTGTTTCCTCAGCACCACACCTCTTCCCACCTGACTTCTCAGATCAGCTGGGATCCCCAATGAAGTCCTCACAGCCACGCAAGTGTCTTCATTTTCCTGTATGTGTGAGTGCCAGTACCAGCATCTACCCAGTCATCCAAGCTGTCAGACCCGCATTTTCATTTCACATTTTCCTTTCCTTTTCTTCCTGTCATAAGGTCTGTCAATTCTAGAAGCAAAGGAAGAATGAACTATCCTCGGTCAGACACACATTACAGTAGGTGCTTTCACATCTTTGATTATGTTTTGTGTAGATGCTCCTTCCATTTTTCTGTACATTTAGTAACGGTGTTTGTATACTTTTCAATTTTGTAGTTAATATTTCATTTTAACTACAACATTTCTCTTCATTTTCAAGGTTTCATATCTAAGGTACCCTGACATTTTCACATCTACATTAATTATATATTTGATTTGTTCTTCTCTATTTTTCATTTTGAATTTCAAAGAGTTCCATTTGTCTAGCTTGATGTTTTACAATGTTTAGTGCTTTGTGTAACTTGATGCACTAAAATGTTTCAAAAAATATTGTATTGATTAACATATATATGGATTTTTTGTTATATAATTTATTTTTTAAAATATAGTAAAAACATTTTCACTTAAAATGTTTAAGTGTTCATCCATATGTGTAATAATTTACATTTAACCTTATGTGCAAAATTCTCAACATTTTTATATTATTTCATAAAATATATAATTTTAAAATAAATTTTCAAGTGATTATGAGCAGACTATCACTTAAAGTTATTATATTACTTATGCTTAAATTTTTATTCAAACTGAACAAAACTTCAAACTATTTTATGTCAGTCTAAGAAAACTACATAATAAAATTAGCACTATAATCTAATCAATATTAATTTAAATTTCCTTCAAACAATTTTGGATGCAACCGATTAAAATAAATCTTAGGTACATTTTTTTCATCATTTGAATATTGAATTGTACTTAGTATAAGAAATAGAGATTTTTGTCAGCAATCTAAAAATACATTCCTGAGAAAATTGCTTAGAGATGCATTCCAAATATAGATATACTTGAGACAGAAAGTAAATGGCAAATAGGTGGTTTTGATTTTAAAAATGAGACCTCTAAAGAGTTTTATTAGAATGACATGTTTGCAATTTTCTCTAGGCATCTGGTATTTATTTTTAGCCTCTTTACTTAAAATGAGGATAAACGAAGCAAGAAGGCCACTGTTATTGATGGTCCATTGAGTATGCATGTTTACAGAGAACTTCGCTTTTCAAAGCCTCCTAGTAAATCAATATCGAAGCTTGTTTTATCACCCCTAAGTAAACTTTATCTTAGCAAACTGATAATCATTCATTGCTGAGACCTTTTAACTGGCCAAGTTGACACAAAATATATCCTGCTCTTTTGTTCAACTAATATTAATAGAGGCACATCATTCTTCTTTGCATTAAAAAAAGAACCCTATAAATATCTGCATGTGTTAGCTTGGTTCAAATGAGCCATTCTTTAATGTGTCTTCACAAACACATCTAAGTTTAGATGATTCTCAGCTGTTCACCAGAAAAATATCCTGAATGACTGCTTTCAGATACTTTATTGAAATTACTGTTTTTTATTGCCCTTTTAGGGCTTATTTGCCTGGAAAGAATAATAATCTTGAGTTAAATACTCTCCAAGTTCAGTTACCAAAGATGTATAACTTATCCAAAATTATAGTAAACCCTTTCCTACATAAATACTCAAAACAGTCTGTATAGTAGTAAAATTACAAACACTGAGATTAGAGAGAAGGAATCAGCGAGTGATAAGCAGTGTCAGAAAGCTATATCAATAGGACTGATAACTGCTTTCTATAATATTTTGGTCAAACCCTATAATAGGGCTTTCAATTTCTTTTCCTGTTTAAACATATGGGGGCTTTCTGACATTTACCAATTCTCCTACTTGAAGAATTTTACCATCTCATAACTCTCTGCCCTGCTTATTTGTTCATTTGCTTCTTTATTTCACATATTCATTGGGCCTGTACTAGGTCAGGCACTGTTGTAAGACTGGATCTGGGTAACTAGAGTCAGGATTTTCTGCCTCTGACCCAGGTCCCAGAGACCCTTGATTGACAGGGAGGCCAAGCCCTGTTAAGAAAGGTCCCTGAAAATCGCCACGAATAAATCTCCCTGCAAGACATTAGTGGAGGAACTCGGAACCATTTGCCAGGGTTACTGTGCACGAGGGAAGTGGAAATGTCCCGTTGCTTCGGGAGCTATTAAATACCAGCTCTGGACTGACATGAGCACCTCCCTGGAGCACGGGTCCAAGTGGGGCTCATGCAAGCCAGGACATAAAGGGGGTCTTGGCCCACATCAATCTCAAGGTGAGTCCAGTAGGGTTGGAGGTCCATTCTGCAGCTGTTTTCCAAGTCCAGACTTTAGAGAGGGAGCATTTTTAAATTTATCCTTATAATTCTCCTCTTTTTAAATTTTTCAAAAATATATTTCTTTGCCCTGACTGGTTTGGCTCAGTGTATAGAGCGTTGGCCTGCGGACTGAACGGTCCCAGGTTCGATTCTGGTCAAGGGCATGTACCTTGGTTGCAGGCACATCCCCAGTGGGGGGTGTGCAGGAGGCAGCTCATCAATGTTTCGCTCTCATTGATGTTTCTAACTATCCCTCTCCCTTCCTCTCTATAAAAAATCAATAAAATATATTTAAAAAGATTTATTTCTTTATTGATTTCAGAGATGGAGAGGGAGATAGAAACATCAATGATTATGTTTCTCCTAGCACTATTATTTTTAAAAAGGCCAACTTAAAAAAGGGTCTGGAACGTCCCCCTCCCTCATGCTCTGACCAAAGTTATACCCCAAAGAAACACTTTATCCCTGGATTGCAGGTTAGATCCCTGGTCGGGGTGCTGGGGAAGGCAACCAATTGGTATTTCTCAATCTGTCTCTCTCCTCTCTCTCTCTCTAAAGTTAATAAAAATAAAATGAAATATTTTTAAAAAGAAAGGGCACTTCTCTTGCTGTGAGATGTCTGCAGACCACATAAAATTGCATTTGTGTTACCCATTAAAAAGAGCTTTAAAAGCCAAAAAAAATGTTTCCAGTAAATCTCTCTTAAGCTTCTCTCCAGGCAGCGTTCTGAGCTGGATCTTTTGGCCCAGAGTAAGGATGAAACTCTTTAGTTATTTCTAACCTTTCTGACTGCTTGTCAATCAGGATATAACATTCCTAAGTATAAAACACAAAATCCACATTTTTGGATTTGTGAAAAGGTTGGTTAATCGTATTTCAAAGAACATAAGACAAATTAGATACTGGGGCAAGGGAGAATCCATTCACTGGCAAGACTATAGCTT
>NW_006289087.1:6454625-6465123 GCF_000327345.1 Myotis davidii
GGGAAAGTATTGAACTTTCAAGTGTCTTTATTCTGACATTCAGATGTGTCTAATGAGATAGCTTACATGAGCTGTATATTCAATAGTTTAAAATACAGGGTCATACCTGAGGCAAAGGGGAAAAAATGTGCACCCCTGTTTTCACTTATTCAAATAGACATCATATTTTGAACCAAGTGGTGAAAATAAATTAAGTGGATAACAAAAACATCATATATAAACCCTATGATTGCTCGATCTGTTGGCAGGTCATTGTCAGTCCTCCTAAATCCACCTGGTGGGAGATGGGGGGTTAGGGATGGGGAGGGGGTGGGCAAGGAATGGCCAGAACCCATGGCAAGCGGGGCTCCAGAAACAAACAGACTATCTTTAAAATTGTGACATTTTTCTTTCTCATGGAAGTCTTTGCATTCATTTTGCTTTGTTTGAAGTGTTGTGTTAAGTACTGTTTATCTTGATTATTCAATGTTCTGGCAACTCCCTTCATTGGATTCCTGAGGTGAGTGTTGCATTCACTTTACCCCCAAAACCAGCCCTGACGAAGGCTAAATCTCAAGCCAAACTTGCACCCCTCGAGGCGCCTTAAAGAAGCCAGGGGAGGAGATAGCAGGCCACCGAGACCCAATTTAGGGGCCAGCACTCATCACTACTGTTGGTGCCACAGGGCCATCCTCCCACTGGGGATTTAAACAGGAGAAAGTCTCAAAGGCTTCAGCAGAGGGAGAGGTCAAGGGCTGCCATCAGTGTGTTAATCCATCCCCAAAGTCCGGCATTTCTCCAGTTCATTCCCTGCCACCCACGGCAACCTGGCGACTGGGTCCTCCGCCCGAGAACCCCACGCTTAACTGACTGATGAGAATTCTTAATCTCACCCTCTGTGGATCCCCGTGATAAAGGATTCAATTTAATCTTGCCTCCCAGACAGGGGCTGTTTGTTTAACTCTCTTTTCTCAAGTGGTAGAAATTAAAGCTTTAATCTCGATGCTGACCCACACCATCAGGAATGTGTCCCCAAATCCTGTCACTTACTCCCATCGCTCCCTGAGCACACAGCCACTTGTCCCCTGAGTTATGTCGCCGTTCCCCTCTTACTGTGTGCTCAAACACACCTGCGGAGGGACAAAAGGGACGCCGGTGCCTTTTCGTCTAACAATGGCTAATTGAGCTCCATATTATTTTATCACCAGGCCCTGTGATTTCCAAATCACCTCAACAGGTTACAAGGTATAAAACTGAGCTAGCACACGATTCTTTTGAAAATTAGCATGTTCAATCAAAATCCAGCCGGCTTTCCCTGTTCAAAGCATCTGTTGTCATTTCGAATTCATGGACCACTTCAGCACTGTCTGTGACATCAATTGGCTTCTGAGCTCTCAGTCGCTAGCACTTAGCAGTGTGTTCTGCTGAAAGTTGGTAAAAGGCAGTATTAGCATTTGATAGCTCATCAATGTGTTAGGATTAAGCGACCTTTGAGAATTGTTTCTGTGTTATGGTTTGGGTTTTTCAGCCTAGGAAAATAATGGGGAAATACAGTTAGGCCGATGTAGGCACTAGTTTGTTTTTTTGTCTTTCTGTCCCCCAAAGAATAGTTGTTATTCTTGAGTTAAGAGTTAAGGAGACAGGGACCCAATATCTTGGTAGTATTTGTATGCCGTCCTCAACAGGCCAAAGTTCTGCTGTTTAAAAGTTATGAACAGAAATTCTTTATCTACAAAGAGTCAGAATTGGGGATATATTTGAGGTTTATTCATTAAGCATTGGAATTCTTGAATCAAAAGAGCTTTTATTTTATTATTTTTATTTAATTTAAAAATATATTTTTATTGATTTCAGAGAGGAAGGGAGGAGAGAGATAGAAACATCAATGATGAGAGAGAATCATTGACTGGCTGCCTTCTGCACGCCCCCTGCCTCCGCCCCCATGGGGATCGAGCTGCAACTGGGCATGTGCCCTTGACCAGAATCCAACCCGGGACCCTTCAATCCGCAGGCTGACGTTCTATCCATTGAGCCAAACCAGGTAGGTTTAGTTACTTTTTAATAGTAATTTAAAAAAGTTTTTTGGTTGATTTCAGAGAGGAAGAGGGAGGTAGAGGAGAGAAAGAGAGAGAGAGAGAGAGAGAGAGAGAGAGAGAGAGAGAGAGAGAGAGAGAGAAAGAGAAACATGCATCAATGATGGGAGAGAATCATTAATTGGCTGCCTCCTGCATCCCCCCTGTAGGAGATTGAACACGCAACCTGGGCGTGTGCCCTGATGGGAATCAAACCGTGACCTCCTGGTTCATAGATGGACACTGAACCACTGAACCACGCTGGCCAGGCAAAAGAGTTGTAATTAATAATTAATCTCTACTCTTGTCGCAGACTACTATATTTGGTGCTTAGACAGGAACAGAATCACACTTATTTACTCTTGGATCATTCCATCATTTTCTCCTTTTTCTTGCTAAGCACCCATAATTTTGGGGTACTTGCCAAAACGTTGACGCTATCTCGGGGGGTTGACCCACAGGAGAGTCTATCCAATGACATCCAGGTCATTTGGGATTTAGAAGGAGGGAACTGAGTAAGGGAAAAGGTCTGGAAAAAAAGGAGATTTTCTCTGACATTATATCTCTTAGTCAGTGTGGTCCTTGTGGAGTGGGGATGGAGGTAGCTATGCCCGGTTCCCGGGTGACAAGGCATGAGACCACAGAGTCACTCTCATCTCCTTAGGCTCTATGAGACGCACAGAACAGTCCCAGAGTGACGTCTGACCTATGATAGGTAGAAGCTGCCCTGGAGTGACTGGGGAGTTGGGCGTTGGGTCCTCCCCTTCGTGTTAATACTTAGATCTTCTCCAGGCAGACACCTGTTCTTCTTCCACTCATGTTCCTGGTTCACAAATAGCTTGGAAAAGGTTGGTGTTTAAGTTTTGAAGAAGCCCCAGCTTTTTATTTTAAACTTGTTTTGTTCACTTGACATTGTGGCTCTTTCCTATAATCATTCTTGTTCTCACAGCCCTCTTCCCAACTTTCGTCTAGATCATTAGAGATTCCGAGCGTGTCCTAAAGCTCTCCGTCATTTGCATGAATTTAACTGCCTTCTTTTTTCTTCTTTCTTGCTGGAATAATGTGTGATTATATTAGCATAACTTTTATAGTCCTCAGGTCTTCTTGAGTTATCAATATTCTTAAGACTCTTAGAACATATGGTCATAAAACTATTTTCCTGGAATGTTTCAATGTGTTATTATACGTCTATTTATTAGTTGTTATTAGCGTAGTAACACTTTTTGTGATTTTGAGAATAAAAGTCAAGTAGGCATATAGTTAATGGACTGTTGGTGAATGTTTAACAATCATTTCTCCAAAGTGGGGGTGTGTATATGGGAGGGTGAAGATGAGTAGACTTTTCTGAAATCTCTGGTGTAAGCCCCACCTCATGGCCAATTTCAAGCTGCCAGCATTACAGCTGCAGAACAGGGAGCAGGAAAGATGACAGCGGACTCGGGGGATCTGGTGTGAGGGGCTCCAGCATTCCTCTGATTCTCTTAACAGTAGTTTCATGCCCAGTACCACCCCCAACCCAGTCCCCTGAGTCCTTTCTCCAGGAGTGCCATTTTTAATTGTTTCATCTGGCATTTAGGAATCACTAGGTATTTTTTTATTAATAAGGTTATACAGATATTTTGGTTTATCTATTTTAGATATGATCCAATGACTTCTGATTACAGTAGAATTTAATTCCCTGAAAGTGCCATGTCTTTTGCTTTTTTCCCTTCTTCCTCTCAGTGTTGTTGCATGCAGGTTTTGTTTAATTCAGTGTTAAGTTTATTATGCTTATGAATACATAATCCACATCTTGTGGCATCCTCTTATTACTTTTGTTTTCCTGAAATGAAAAATAGGCCATTTGTTAACTTGGGTGGGTTATTTGTTGAAAAAAAAAAACAAAACCCTAAGGTAAGGATGATTAAATACTTCTTCTCAAAAAATAATCTTCCGATTTTTTGCTTTCAGAGTAATGGCCAGCCCATGGTTGTGGAGCCCTCAGGGAATCAGGCGAGTGGGTGGGAGTAGAGGAAGCCCTAGCATCCAGCGTCTAGTCTGCGTGTGTGTATTTCATTTTTCTGCTTTGGTCTGCTGTTCCCACCCTCTGTCATGGGGGCTGTTACAGCCTGTGGGGCCTCAGTTTTAAATTGACTAAAGGGTGCAGCTTCCCTGTCTGCTGCGATATGGGCAGCTGGTCACTCAGTTAGGTGTTGGAAGGGCTTCTAAGCCTAGTTTCCCCAAAGATTTCAATCGATCCTCAGTGGTTCAACTCTTCCTCCCAGGTATCCTGGGGCACCTGGGAGCTGTGTGTACAGATGGGGTTGACTCTTGGCTTTCCCATTGCTCATGTAGGGTCTGGCTTTTTAGTCTCGTTTTGCTTTGTTTCATTTTTCCTGCCAGGTCAGTTAGAGCTTGATCATCTCCCTTTCAGCTTCTAAACGTTTGTTGCTGTTGTCTCCTCTCTATTCCCTCTATCCGTGTGGGTTTGTGTCTAATAAAACAAAACCCATTATTGTAGCTTTGGGGGGGATGTCTGTGGAGGAAACAGATCATATGCACCATTCAATCTGCCACCTGCATTTGGGAGGCCTTTCTCTGAGGATTTCGAAACCAGCTTTTCTAAGCAGAGAGCATATTTCTGGGGAGATCGGGTCTCCCATCTGATGATCAGAGACCCCACGAGAACTTGTGTATCACGCCCCAGAGTTCCTGTCATTTCCACTTCACCCAGGCAGTTCTCTGCATTTGCTTGTCATCGTATCCATGGTTACAGTTCCCCTTGTTACTCACTCAAGCTCCAGAGAGATGAAATAAGAAGAAAGTCAGAGCATTCTTGTGCAAAAATATGTCTCCCCTTCTGGGCAGAGGCTCCATCCTGAAGAGAAGGCAGTGGAGGTTGGGTGGGAGCGATGAGGAACGGCACAGTGGTCCTGGTTACAGCGAGGGTCAGGAACTCCCACAGCCATCAAGAACTGTGCTGGTAAATGCTAGTTAATGTGTTTTTTCAGGGCTTAATCTCAAAAGATGCTTCTCTATGATCAGAATTGTGAACTACATATATGGTTTCACAAATTCTCCCCTCGTTCTGAAGACTAGGAAATGCACAGAACATCATTTCCTTGTTCCCCAGAAGAGAAAAACAACCCACAAACATTTTATTCAATCACAAAGTGCATGTCCCTTGCTGCAGTCCTTCTCAGTGGTGTGAGCCAGGGAGGTCCTGGGAAACTGCACCGTGGCCTCTGCAGGTGCCTCCTTCCTGCCAAGTCACTACACCAAGACTCACTACTCTCAGGAGACTCTTCATATTTCTCCACGCCTTGTCCATCCTTCCTAAAGAAAAGAAACAATGTTGTATCCTGGGGAGACATTTGTAAAACAGTCCTCCTTTATTTTCGGTGTAGGAATAAGAGAATGAAGACCATACTCTCTACCTTGTGGTCATGCCTATATGAACCGTAATCCGATAGAATTGCAACTTTAGTTTTTAACAATCTGTTGTCTCAGCCCATTCATCTGTATCTAGCCAAAGTCAGCTGTTCCTCTTCATGCCCTAAAGTGTGGGGGTGCTCGGGGTCACGGCCCCGTCATCATGCTCCACACAATCTGAGCAACCTCCTTCACTCACAGTTTCTCTCACCCGAGACACATTCACATCTCGCGCTTCCCCTCCCTGGGCTCCTCCTTGTCTTAGCCCCAGCAGGTCCTGCGGGTGTGGACCCACGGGCATCCCCAACCCTTGCCCTAGAAGATCACAAGGAAGAAACTGGGCCTGGGGATGCAAAGGGAGAACTACTGGCTTTCAAGGCAACGTTGTACTCTGTCCAGACAAAGGAAGCTGACAAGTGAATGCCCTTGAACAAGTCCCTCCCTTCTCCTAGACCTCAGTTTCTCAGCCTGTGAAGGGGTATGATACTTCCCTTCACAGAGGTTTCGAGATTTAGCAAGAATATTTGTACAACAGGGAGCTCTTTGCCTAGTAAACATGGATGGCCAATGAATAGCAGCTCATACTCACATTTATGAATGCTATTACCAATGGAGAACGTATCCTATCTAATAATAGACAAACATGGTAATTGACTGTACCTTCGCTACACCTCCCATGGGCTAATCAGCATGATATGCAAATTAACTGCCAACAAAGATGACGGCTAATTTGCATACTGCAGGCAGGGCAGGACAGCGCCATCCTGCTTGCACTGCCGCCATCTGGGCCTGCTATTTGCAACCCGGGGTGGTGGGGCAGACAGTGCCATCCCGCCTGCCCTGCCGCCATCCGGGCCTGCCATCTGCCACCCAGGGAGCGGGCCTAAGCCAGCAGGTGGTTATCTCCCGAAGGGTCCCAGACTGTGAAAGGGCACAAGTGGGCCTGAGGGAGACCCCCTACCCCCCTCCCCCCGCCAGTGCACAAATTTTTGTGCACCGGGACTCTAGTATATATATAAAAGCCTAAGTGACCGTCCGACCATCCAACAAGTAGCTATGATGTGCACTGACCACCAGGGGGCAGATGCTCAATGCAGGAGTGGAAACCACAGGCATGGAAACATGGCACAGACTGATGAATTTCAGAGGGAAGGAGGGAGGGGGGAGGTTGGGAAGAGATTAACCAAAGATCTTATATGCATACTAGAGGCCTGGTGCACAGATTTGTGCACTGGTGGAGCCCCTCTGCCTGGCCTGTGGAATCAGGCCGAAACTGGCTCTCCGACATCCCCCAAGGGGTCCCGGATTGCGAGAGGGCATTATGTAGTTTATGAAATATGAGGGTAGTTGTGAAAGTTACATGTGTCAGAGAACACATTTATTACTGCTAATGGAGCTCAGAGTAAGTACCTTTTTAATGGTCAGGCTCCATGCCTTTTCATTAAGGGATGCACTGTCTCCTCGGTGGTAGAGTGGATGGCTGCGCATTGTTTCTTTATGGCTAAAAATGATAAACATCCTAGATGAAAATTTAGACAACCTAATGTGCCCAGTAATGAGAAACGATAATATTAGCATTTAACTTTAAAATGACCTTTCATTCTGTCCCTAGGGGCCCATCACTGTTAAAATTCACTTCTTACTTGTCCATGGTGATATTGTAACATAAAGACCTATAAAATGGGAAGCAAAAAAGTCAGAGGACCAAGTAGGCGCCTTAGGATATTATAGTCAACATTTCTTTATGCGTTTTTTAGGAGTTTAATGACCAAGCATATTGACTAATCTTGCTAAAGAAACCCCAAGGAAGCTTGAATATTTGCTATATCTCCTTCACGGGGATAGGAAGCAGAGTAAGACTCAGAGTTCATCCTCAAAACCTCACTTTTCAGTGAAACAAATGATCGAAGTGCGGGACGACAGGTGTAATAGTTGAGGTGATTTCCAGGTGCTTCGGGGAATGAAAGGGCACAGGACAGGCCCAGCCTGCAGGGAGGGTTCCTTCAAGATCCTGGGAGAGCAGCGTTGAAGAAAGCAATTCAATCCACGAATCTGGTAGAAAACTAATGTCAGAAACGTAAGAGGCAGTGAAATACTTGTTTAAAAGATTATCAGTTCAAATTGCTTTGAACCCGGTAAGCAAACAACCCTACAGAAAAGAACTCCGCGATGGTGAGCGTGTGTACTTTTATTGATTTCCATTGGACTGCTTCTGGCTGGAGGTAATGCCCAACAGAAATGGAGCTTCTGTTTGGACTCGTCGTTTTATCCAGGGCTGCAGAACAGAGCTAATGACTGGGTGTCATCGAGAGAGCCTTGCAGGCAGTGAAAACACCGTGCTGAGCAGATGCCTGCCGTGTTTCCTCCAAGTCTGCCTCTCCTCCCTGCATCAAACACTGCCTGCCTGCGCCCCTTCTCTGTTGCTTTTTCCCCACTATTTTTTTTCTTTCTATGCTACACTTCTCTCTCTTGCTATTGCTTACCACCTGTTTCTTGTCTCCAAGAGAGGCAGTGAATAAAAAAAACCATACTGTGTTCTGCTTACACCCAACTAGATCTCCATCTCTACTGTCCTCGCCCTCTAGCGCCCCCTAATTTTGGGGAAAGACACTAAGGCAACAATTAATAACACATTGTTGATGGAGAGAAGAGAGACGGAATTTTGCTTTTATCATTCAAGTGAAGATACAGTCACCCCAGTGCTTCCTTCCCCACCCCACCATATATCCAACTCTTCTCCCTCGTACATTTTTCTTTTCCTCCCTTTTAGAAAATCATAAAATGTGCCTTTAAAGAAAATCACAGTAAGATCCTAGCGTTCTCGCATATCCCTCCCCTGTTGCAGATCCCCTGACATTAAAGAAAGTGTTAGCATCCATCTCTTCTTCTGGAATCATTGATTTTTTTTTAATCCCTTATTCTTCCACTCGCGGCTACTAATTGCAACTGTCTGTCACGCTGGCGTGGACTATGGAACAAAGGCTCTCGTGTCAGTGAGTGAATTTGGTGGTATGCAAAGCATCAAAGAATTGAACTCTGTGTCCTGCCAGTTTTTCCAGAGATGAGAACTGGTACCAGACCTAGCTGTCCAGCTACGAGCCCACCAGCTTAGTATGTGGGCAATGCCCTCAGCGAGCACACTCTCGTTCTGTCTCCTCTTTTTTCTCTATTTGTACTGGGCTCTGTTATTTTTAACTCTGTATGTCTTTTAGCTTTTGTTTTACACAGACGACATAAAAAGAAGTCTTTTAAGAATCACGACTGTGACATGAAGCTGCCTTGGTTCTTTTACAACATGTTTTTTGTTTACCGAAGGCAGGGGGCGCTCTATTCAAAGAAATGAGCCTCAGTAACGAGGTATTGTTTCCAGACCAACACCTGCAGACCTTCAGAATGCCAAGTTATAGAACTGCTTCAGGGTGTGTTATTTCTCTCCCATGCTGCCAGATATACGATGATGCATATCCTTGCTGAGATATGCAGACAGCAAATGTCACACACATATTCTTCTCATGGAGGCAGCAATGTGTTGTATCGAATAATGATTTCTCCAAACCACAGAATAATTGGTGTGCATTCATTTGCATACCATAAACATAGCAGAATGTCTTTCACCTGAGCTCCTCTACAGCAATAAAAACATTTTTTTCAGGCAGTGTTGCCAGAAGTCGCAGATAACACCCTTCTCATCAATAGATCCAATTTTCCATTGACCAGAAAAGTGAGAAGTTAGAGAAAAGTGACAGGTAAAATGAGAACCAAACATCATGTTTTTTTCCTTTTCAATAACTAATGTAAGTTTTCCCTCAAATGGTTAACATTTAGAAAAATTGCAGTCTATTACTTGGAAACAGATAAGAGGAAAATTAAAGGGGGCAGAACATGAGTCACATGAATTACAGGTACAAAAGGGAAAATGTGGTACAGACTATTACATAATTTCAAAAGCTTCCTACAAGGGCCAGAACCACAAACTGAAAGGTCAGGGTATTGTGGAGGCGTTTTGACATGCCATCCAAACAACGAGCCTCAAGTACAGGCAATTTGACTTGTTCAGAAATAGGGTATTATTTCTGTAAAACATTCCCCTTTGATATTTTCCCATATTACAGTGATCTGCAGACTGAGTTGCTCGGGGTAGACACATAAGGCACTTCGAAAAGCTTCTTTGTAGCAACCGAAGCCCGACAGCCCCAATGCATTATCCAAGATGAACTAACTGTTCATTTCGAAGTGCTCAAGTCTTGCCAGGCATTGAGAAGATGCCAAAGGCGATTTGAATGTGTGGTGGGACTAACAGAAAACCAGGTCAACGAGAGTGAGTCTCCAGGGCCAGTTCCTAGGTCCTCAGATTCAACAATCTAAGCATGATGCCATATAATTGTTTTAAAGTTCAACGTGTCAGGAAATAATTATAGCTATCCATGATTAGTAATGGCCCAATCAAGTAATGTCGAGGCAGTGATGAACAGCAATTTGCATTTACTGACGCTCTTAGTATTTGCAAGTGTCCCGGGTTTGGAAAATTTGTGAAAACGATTAGCACATTTAATACAAAACTGAGCGCACTTAGTGACGAATGAGTTGAATTGTTTACTTACTCCAGGGGGACAGCTACCATCCTGCAAGAGAGAGTAGAGCCAACAACCTGCTGACTCAACACTCTGGAACGCTAAAAGCAAATAAAGTAATAAAGCCAGAGCAGAAAAAACTTAATGCATTGTATTTGGATGGCTGCAGCCCAGGGTGCAAGACAAGGATGCCATAATTCTACTGAATTTTATTCTTGGGAGCTTCCGAATGACAAATCGAGAGAAATGTATCCTTATCTCTTAAACCATATTTACCCATCTGCTATAAAGTACATTTATTTCTGGGTAACAGATAATTACATTGGCTTGCCTCATGAAGCCTTGTGTTCACTCCTTTGGGGGTAGTAAAAGGGAAATGGAATGTTAAAGAAACACATCCCAATAAGAGAGTTCAAGTCCCTGAGCATTCAGAGGAAAAGTTCAATTAGGGAATGCCATTCCTGC
>NW_006289087.1:6465172-6511573 GCF_000327345.1 Myotis davidii
ACTTTCCAAGTTCTGAGTAGGATGTTAGGAAACGTTTGTTCAAATTATTTCCTCTCTGCCTCAGATGAGACGTTGGTAGTTACAGGGAAAGGTTATTAGGCAAAAGGATTAGTCATTGCAAGCCTTAATTGAGAAGAATGACATGCTATGGGAAACCATTAGAAAAAGTTTGGTCGTTAACCTAACATGCACTTATTTGTGCCATTAAAGAATCACCCCCTTAGACCTGGAGAGTGTCATGCTAAGTGAAATAAGTCAGTCAGAGAAAGACAAGTGTCACATGATCTCACTCATATATGGAATCCAATGAACAAAATAAACTGATGTACAAAATAGATCCAGGGACACAGAAGCATGGAACAGACTGCAGAATCTCAGAGGGAAGGTGGTTAAAATCAATAAAAACACTTTTTTTAAAAAAAGAATCACCCCCTTAATTCAGAAGACAAAGTATTTCCTTGAATAAATGCTCTGCCTACAAAAGCTACGCCTTGTTTACCACAGTGTCCCAGGTCCCCAAAGCAATCCTTGCCACACAGAGTGGGCTCAATACATATTTATGGAGTGGATGAAACCACAGGCTGACACTTTACGTGTAGAGCAGCTGTGCACACCTGAATATTGCTTTGGAATACGGAGAATTGTTTGACCTGCAGAATGTGCAGTTCTGCTAACCTGCAGTTTGCCAGCCCATAGATCAATATGTCACAATTCTCAGCCTGAGGTTTGCATTAGCATCTTTAGGTAAAGAACCTAGCCAGCAGGGTAAATTTCCCGCAAACCCTTGATGGGATTACTACACGATAATTGTACTATTAAGGAACACATTACAAACAATTACGAAATAACAATTGGGGTTTTACTTTATTTAGATCAAACCGTTTACACAACGTGCTGGCTTGGTTTTTCTTCTGGCTGCGGATTAAATAAGATGCTTCTGCCTAAGACAGTCTTTCCTAGTACTGAGGCTCTTAGCTGTTAGCTTCACCTTTCCTATCTTCTTCTTCTTTTTTTTTTAAAGAGGGTAATTTTGATGTCTGGAATGGGAACCAGATGTACAGAGTTGGAAATAGAGAAAGTTTTTTTGTTTTGTTTTGTAAGAGTCATAAAGTCAGAGTTTTATTATGAAAAATATCTGCTTATTTTATTACCATCCTGACTCAGACATTCTTGGAAGAAACCTATTTGCAACATTTTCTCAAAGAAAGCAAAGGATAGCGATTGGAGTCTGGTGCACATACATTACTATCTGAAGTGTCCCGTCATTGCATTATGGGGGAATGCTTTCATCGTTTGGAGCTTCCTTTGGCCAATAGTGATCTATCTATACTCCATTCAAGAGAATAAATAATTTGGAAGAGAAAACCAGGAATAGATGCAAACAAAGTAGAATCACTAAACACAATTATAATTATTTTTATCCTTTTTCTTGCTTAATGGGTGATATTTAAAGTACTGCATTTAAAGTCCTTTAAAAAGCAAATGAACTTTATTTTATGATTAAGAGAGGACAGACATTTTTAAAGAAGCAAAATCAGATTTAATAATTTCCTCATAATTTTGGTATAACTTACTTTGTGTTTATCAAAAAGTGCTGCATACACTGAACTTTTTGTGTCGTTTTACGTTTGACCCATGCAACAGGGCATTTTACATTCATTTTTGATTATCCCTCAGTGGTAACATATGCAGTATTAAGTCTTACAATCCTTCACCCTTTTTGTTAAGTGGTTAATGATTCATAAACAAACATTTAAAAGCTCATCAAAGAAACCTAAAATCCTAGTGAAGAATAATTCCTTGTTTGGTCCATTTTTTTTAATTGGATCTAGGTAGGGTCCTAGGATGGGTTACATTTTATTTTACACACACGTGCCCAGTGTCTCCCAAGGGCCCCCTTGACAAACTTCTTGAAATGTACTCTGATGGGGTGATGCAGATTGATGAGCAAGGCCCATTCTAGATCACATGCAGTTCTGTTTAAGTTTGTCTTTAAAGTACACTTTTGAATTGAAGTTTAATATTGGTAGGCTAATAAAAAATGAATTATATATTTTTGTTCTTTTCTGGCATATATATATATACAGATATATATAATTGGTTTCAGAGAGGAAGGAAGAGGGAGAGATAGAAACATCAATGATGAGAGATAATCATTGATTGGCTGCCTCCTGCATGCCCCCCACAACCTGGGCATGTGTCCCAACCAGGAATCGAACTGTGACCTCCTGGTTCATAGGTCGACGGGCAACCACTGAACCACACCGGCAGGGCTCTCTGACATCTTATTACAACTCAGACATGAATTAAAATATTTCAAAATTTGATGTTTTTTATATTTTTTATAAGTGCAATTAGACATTTATATTAATATTAATCACTCCTTCCCTCCCTGTTACTTATTGCATATTCTCTGATATGCAAGGAATTACAGGATTTACATTAAACTTTATGGTATCTCCTAATACACTGGTTAGTCTTGTGAGCTGAGCATTCTCATGAGTTACCAAGATCCTTACAATGGTATCACCACACAACACCCATGAGTTAATAAACTATCACATTATACTGAACACTCCTTTTCCACTGATCTTCTAATTTATTTTCGTGGGAATTGAGTGCCATAGGACTGGGAAGTCAATGGCCTTTTTTGGTAATATATATATTTTTTATTGATTTTTTACAGAGAGGAAGGGAGAGGATAAAGAGTTAGAAACATCGATCAGAGAGAAACATCGATCAGCTGCCTCCTGCACACCTCCCACTGGGGATGTGCCCACAACCAAGGTACATGCCCTTGGCTGGAATTGAACCTGGTACCACTCAGTCCGCAGGTCGACGCTCTATCCACTGAGCCAAACTGGTCAGGGCTCAATGGCCTTTCTTCTATTTAATTTTATTACTAGAGGCCCAGTGCACAGGATTCATGCACTGGTGGGGGGCGTGGCCTGCAGGGATTGGCCGGCTGTGGGAGCGCCACTCATCCCAGTCAGCCAAGCAGCACTCCCACTGTGAGAGCACACTGACCACCAGAGGGCAGCTCCTGCATTGAGCGTCTGCCCCCTGGTGGTCAGTGTGCATCATAGCAACTGGTCATTCTGCTTCTTCTGCCATTTGGTCGCTGGGCCTTTATTATGTAGGATTTTTTTTTATGTAGGATTTTTTTTAAGTTATATTCATTTGCTTTAAAAATTACATAATCAAAAACCTTTTAAAATTAGATTTGAGAAATGGGACATGATACACCTGGGTGTCTGACTGTATCTAGCTGTTTAGGTAATGAATACACTATAGATACTTTTTCAGAGTAAGAGATTGCACGGTGAGTCTAGATGTGTCTCAGAGAACAAAACAGGTTTAAGATGTGTTGCCACACAAATGCACTTGTTTACACCGAGTGTAGTGAGCTAAGCCAGAAGTCATGTATTGACTGGCATGGGTCTTGAGCGCCAGGGAGAGCTTAAGCAAGTATCCTGTGATCATTAAAACATAAACTGGTCTTAACAGAGAAGAAGTGTTCCCCTTCAGAGGAAGATAAGACGGAAGTTTAGTGCCTAGATTGGTTGTTAGCCCAGGGAAGTGTGCACAAATGACCAAGTCCTGCACATATAATTTTACTTCCCATATCTCAGTAGCATTATTCTGAAGATTGAAGTAGGTTGCATTAAGACGTAGGAGTCTGGCCCTAACCGGTTTGGCTCAGCGGATAGAGCTTCGGCCTGCGGACTCAAGGGTCCCAGGTTCGATTCTAGCCAAGGGCATGTACTTTGGTTGCGGGGACATCCCCAGTGGGGAGTGTGCAGGAAGCAGCTGATCGATGTTTCTCTCTCATCGATGTTTCTGACTCTCTATCCCTCTCCCTTCCTCTCTGTAAAAATCAATAAAATATATTTTTTTAAAAAAGATGTAGGAGTCTGTTTTTGTGGTTTTATTAGTTTTTCTTTTTTTAATTCAACTCGTTCTTTTAATTGAGTGAGGGGATAGAATGACATTAATTGGCATGTCTTTTATGTAGCTCTTGAAATATGGGTGTTTTATAATATGACCTTTCAGTATTATTTACTTACTATGTAAGACATGTGAAAATGGATGCTTATTAATACATACATCTTGAAAAACAAACTAAAAGGGATAAAGAGAAGTATATCAAAGTTTGTCAAACTCTGTTTAGTACCCATTCTTATCAGGAAGGTCTGTTTTGGCAGATTCAGTCTTAGAAACATCTAATAATTCCTGTGATATAAATGGGCACATAAATAGGTTTGATCATAATTTTCCAACTTTAGGTTTGGTTTTCCATTGTTGATTTTTGAGGGCTTATTCAAGGTTACATTGAACATGGGAAGCAATATGACATCATTTATTCTTGGAATCAATGCCTTATAAATAAAATAACAGATGGCTAGGCTCTAGGTAATTCCCTTGGTGTGGTGATTTAGGTGATAGCCATCAAGAAATTCAGAAAGATTTCTCTGACAAGTAAATAAATTACTGAAAGTCCCAGGTCTCCATTCCTAAGAAACCTTACCTCAGATCTCCAAATCTTTTGGCACAGGTTTAGATTCTTCGCTCTGTATTGATGAGCTGGGTTGTATGAATCCTGGCTACGCCATAACTTTAGGGGATAAAACAAATGAAGGGTCAAATACTCCAAAAAAATGTATGCCAGCATAAAGATTTCTACTTATTGCTCTTCAAACACAACCTCCTTTTTTTCTTCAATTGCTTCCAGAATAAGCATTGCTTTTACATCAGTGTGCTGTTGGACCACAGTTTAAAAGGCCAAGCTGACAAATACATTGCATTCCTGTTGACGACAATCCTATTGATTCTATGATTTGGGGATAATGTCGAACAACGGGAACTTTCTGCACTGTCAAGGCCTGCTTTGATTTACAAAGTAACCATGTCGAGGACTAGACGAGTTTTCCATTTTCTCCACTCTCCAAAATCTTGACTATCCTTGCTCAAGAAACACAGTGTCCAGGCAGTTGGATTTTTTCTCTAGCACCTTATTTCCTTTATACTCTTTATTAACTATTACAATGTCAAGCCACAATGTGGATCTGACACCCAACTAGGAATGTACGAATTTGACAGTCACTGGAGGGCCAAGTTGGACCATCACAGAACTGGGTTAAATCCTAGCTTCCTACTCAGAGTTTGTGTAAATACAGAACAAATGTAAGAACCAACCCCATGCCATGATCTGGTGTTACTTAAGGACGCTCTCTTCCTATGTCCTAGGAGGCAGGAGTGATGCTGCTTTGAAATGGTTCATTATGGGCCTCAAAGACCTTACATGAGAACATTGGTGTGGGCAGGACTCTCGGCCTTGACTTCTGAGGACTTTCGCCAGGAATCGGCCCTGTGTAAGTGTCTTGTTTATTGAAAATGTGGGGCTAGCTATGCCAGGTTATCTTTTTGTTATATTTTTAACATTGGTCAATTATATTAGTTTTATGCTTCGGGCTTTGTCTCTCAAAAGAATTTCACACAAAAGCAGATGGAACAAATGGCGATTGTCGCTGAATTTGATTCCCTATTTAGTAATTTCTTAGAAAGTCTGGCTTATTATTGTACCAGAAGTGAAACGATCATCCACCATCTCGATTGTATAAAACTGGTCACGACTAGACATTCCAAGTGTGTTGGAAGTTAGTTACTATTAACCTGTAATGTAAAATAACCTATGTTTTATTATGTTTGTTTTTAATGGTAAGCAAATTGGTGTCTATATAGGCTGGTTTGTGGAAGACAGCAACTGAACAGGACTTTTAAAATATTCTGTTGAAAAGAATTTAAATTCACTGGGGGAAAAAGCAACAAACATTAATGTCTTTGAAACAGGATAACGGCCGCCTAAACATCTATACCTGTGAATAAATTTCCTTCTGTGGTGAAAGGGGCTTTGCAGGTACTATTAGAGATAAACGCTTTCAGGTGGGGAGAGTAGCTTGCACTATCCAGGTGAATCCCATCTGGTCATGTGACTCATTAAAAGCCCAGCACCTCCCACTGCTCAGATCACAGAGGAAGAGGAGAAAACTGCTGGTCAGGGAGATGCGCAATTGCTGGTCTTGAGGCCAGAAGAAGGGGTGGGGGTCAAAAACCAAGCAATGTGGGTGGCCTGGAAGAGTCCGGAAAGACCACAGAACATTCTCCCCAGACCCTCCAGAGCATAACCAGCCCAGACCACCTGAATCAGGCCCGGGAGACCCACGTCACACCTTCAACCTGCAGCAGGTAAGAGAGACACTTGTGGGGTTGGCCTCACAGCCTGTGGTCACGCCTTAGGAGAGCAGTGGAGGAGTCACGCTAGAGTGTTGTAGTTATGTTTTCTTTGGCAGCATCCTTGTTTATTCATCAATGAGGAATACCACGTATCGGTGACAGACACAGATCCTTTAGATTTTTCCAGGAGGCACACCCCATGTGTGACTGTGGGTTCGCTTCCAGGCCAGGTAGTACAGCCAGTGTTGCAGTAAAGCGTGTTGTAATCTTTTTGCTGGTGAAGCATCTTGCCCGTAGTTTGTAAAAAGCAAACCAACAAAACCAACAGCAACAAACCCCACTGCACCTGTGAGGTGCAGCAAAGCGAAGTTCCATGGCACAGGCACACCCGTAGTTACAATCTGTTCATCAGCTGAGCTTCCTGGGACTCCCAGTTTGCATTCTCGGTTAGGACGTGGGGCCTTCTTTCTTGGGTGACACGAGGCTGCCCCGTCGATCCCATTACAACATTTAGTCCTCTTCCTTTCCTCCTCTTCCTGTAACGGCCTCCACTATCCCTTCGATTAGAAAGAACCAACTTAGAAAAACCAAATCATGCTGTCCAGGACACGTCACTGCAGAGCAATGCGGGCCTGAAGCTCATTTTTTTTATTTTTATTTAAAAGATTTAATATATTTTATTGATTTCAGAGAGAAAGGGAGAGGGAGAGAGAGAGACATCAATGGATTGGCTGCCTCCTACACGCTCCCCACTGGGATGGAGCTGCAACCCGGGCATGTGCCCTGACCAGGAATCAAACCATAACCTCCCGGTTCAGGGGTCAAGGCTCAACCATTGAACCAGGCCGACCGGGTCTAAAGCTGGTTTTAGAAACGAGCTGAGGGCCCTTTTAGCTGCCACAGTCCTTTCCACCTGGACCAGAGACCATGGACAGACAGTTTCCTAAAAGCCTTGCAGTCCTTTTCTTACCCGTTTAACACGAATCCACCTAAGTCGCTTAAGTGGTTTCATTTTATTTCAAAGACAGAATGGGAAAATGTGTGAATTTTGTCTGCAGTCAGTTCCATGGAATAGAAAACACACCCCTTTGTATGTGACTGTTATCAGATTCAAACCTGTAACCAGGGACCTGCCTAAGGAGGAATGGCCCTTTTTCAACAAGGAGGGTTAGGTTTTGGAAAATGCTTTCCGTAGATATTTACCAGAAGATGTTCTCTCTTTTCTTAGGAAAGACAATTTATCTCTCCGTTCTGAAGTGACTGTCTATGCAGATGAATTTAAAATGCCACCCTTTTAGGTTTCAGCTGCAGTTCCAATATTTGGTCTACCAGCAATTATGCAAATGATAAAAATCAATGCACGTCAAAAATGTATGTCTGCTTTCTTATCAGATAAGTCTGCTGTAAAATGCCATTACCAAATCAGGGCATGTTCTATTATGAGGAACAAAATTAACATAACAGTATCATGAGCTGTCACACACACACATGGACACGGGCACAGACACACACACATGGTTTGGGGGGAAAGGTTTCAGATCCCTGCACTAACTAAACGTGTTGTGAATGACTGCCACCTGTAATTAGCATACATTGAGCAACAAAACAGGTGTTACATCAGGGAGAGGATCTTGCTAAAGAAACATGTTGATTTCTGTCGTGAGCAGAGATGCACACAGAACACAGAAAACCCATTTCACCATCTTCTGCTAAAACGTGAGCTGAATTTCTTCTTCGGCTTTTCCCAGAATGTGTGTGCTTCCCCTGGAAGACGATGCAGGCTTTTAATTTGAGTGACAGGCTACCCTGATGCAATGCCATGTGACTGAGTGTTTAGCACTGATGCTGCCATGCGACACTTTAGGTGGTGCATAGAGGGAGCCAGCCAGCTGGCTTCCAACACCCACTGCTTCCTCGTTTAGATTCTCAACACAGAGCTCCTGTTGCCAAATGCAAAACGTATTGTGTGGATGCTTTTGTTTTCCTTGATTACTAAGGTCACTCAAATGTAGCATCTAAGAATAGTGAATGGTGGCCCTGGCAACTGAAGGGTCCAGGGTTCGATTCTGGTCAAGGGCATGTACCTGGGTTGCAGGTTCCCCACCCCTGTTAGGGCACATTGGGGAGGCAACCAATTGATGTGGCTCTCTCACATCAACATTTCTCTCTCTCTCTCTTTTTCCCTCCCTCCCCCTCTCCCTCTCTCTCCTCTCTCCCCCTGTCCCCTCCCTTCCACTCCCCCAAAAAATAAATGAAAAAATATCCTTCAGGGAGGATTAACCAATATATATATATATATACATATATATACACACTTGCAAGAGAAACATCTATCAGTTTTTTTGCCTCCTGTACACTACCTGACCAGGTATCAAACCCGCAGCCTAGGTCTGTGCCTTGAGGGAAGCATAAACCCTGAAATCAGAATCTTGGGGTTCAAATCCCAGCCTCTATCCTGCTACGTTCTAATCAGCCATAATGTTGACCTGAGGTGAATGGAGATACGGACTCAAAAGAGGTCACCCAGAATAACTTCTACAACAGCACATATGGACGCCATTGTTAAGGGCTCAGGGCTGAGCTTCCAGTCAGGCCTTGGTGAAAAGGTGAACCCTGCTTAGGAAGAAGCATCCCTACACTTGGTGCTGGGTCTGATGTTTTGATTTTAAATGTAAATGATGCATATAATTGAATTAATACTAGAAATCAGCCCAAGAGAAGTGCTGTGAAATTGTAGCGGGTTGAACATATACCTTTTCCCCCAGAAAAAAAAGAACCTAGAATATTGCATAATTTTTGGTGGGGCATGTCTTGCTGAAGACTATAGAGAAAAGGTCAGTTTTTTACAAAATTACTTTCATTATGTTGTCCCTGAAGGAACAAGACAAGTTAATTTAAAATTGCAATTACATCTTCATACCAAATATATCTGGATTAAAAATAGCAAGGAAGCTTTTTTTTTTTTTAGTTAAAACTTTAAATAAGTGAAATGAACTTAAATGTCATTAAGGCTTTCTTTATTATAAGTAAATATCCAGCAGGAACTTGGTTATATGAAGTTATAATACCTGTGAGGGAGCTCTGAATTTCATAACTGATTTTAGTGGAAACTTAGAAATTCAGTGAGATACTTGTTAAGCTTTATGGAGGTATACTTGAAATATACAACATTGTACAGATTAAATGCATGCTTTGTGATGAGTTTGGACATACGTATCACGACAATCAAGCAACTAAACCGATCTCTCACCTCCAACAATTTCCTGGTTTCTTTTTATGGTTTTAGCTGTTTTTGCTTTTGGTGGTAAGAATTCTTATTATGAGATCTATACTGTTAACATATATTTCAAAGCACACAATACCGTGTTGTTAACTTCAGACACTGTTGTGCAGCTAAATGTGTAGAACATATTTGTCTTGCATAACTAAAACTTTATACTTGTTGAGAAATAGTTCTGATTGATGGCAGATAAATATAATGAAACATAATGTCTATTTTTTAGTCAGCAGACAGCTATGTTTACAGTGGAAACACTCTTCTTATTGATTACTCAGTAGAACTGCGCCTCACATTTTAATCCATACTTTGCTGTTAAATAAATGCTTCTGTAATATTATGTTTTAGGTAACTTTTTTCCCATAGTAGGTAGATTTACAGGAAAAGGGGAAAAATATTTGTGAGGTCTGTTCTGTGCTAACGTCTTGTGTGTGTTGTTTCCATGATAAGAATAGAAACAGGAGCTCAGAGAGATTCAGTGATTTGCCCAAATCACAAAGGCACTACATGAAGTTACAGAAAGGCTTGTGGTTAGGTCTGTCAGGATCCCCATGTGTGCTCCTGGGCTCATGCACATCCCCCCGCCCCCCGAAACAGTTTTCTTCCAGGTCGCACCTGCTGGCCTGGGCCACCAGGGCTTCCTGCATGTGGTCACACTGCTGCTGATCCAGACTCCCAGCCTGTCACCGGGATCAGCCCTAACCAGGCTGCCATGCAGCATCGCATCTGAGCTAGGAAGGACATGTGACCTCGCCCCAGTCAACAGCACAGTTACTTGGTCTGCACGGTGGCGTGACGCAGCTCAGAGTTCCAGAATGAAGACTATCTCCACGCTCAGCCTGGGCACTGAGAGGGGAAGCCAGGCCTTTCTGTGGGCAATCCCCAGACTTCTTCACCATTTCACTGTCTTCGTTCATTAGCATCCCTTTGCCTTTCAGGGGCCGCTCTGCCTAGACAAATGGTTTGATTGTTCATTATAGTCTTTTCTCAAAAGACTCATCTACTCCTCAAAGGGAAGTATTAATAGGCCTCAAGGATCAAAGGTCATGTTTCTGCCAAATTGCTTTCATTATGTTGTCCCTGAAGAGAAAAGACAGGTTAATTTGAAATTGCAATTTGAGGTTGAGCCCTTCGATTCTTTGAAGACTCCCACCAGCCCTCAACTAGTGTATCTTGAGTCTTTGCCATTTCCTAATCAAGCTCCTGCTTTGAAAGAACTGCCTTAAATCAAATTTCCAATTCTCCGTAATTCCTGACCTTCCTGCTCCCCGCCGACACAGGCCAAAGCTTTGCTCTCGAATACAGATAGATATGTGTGTTGGTATATATCTACATGTATATCTAGATATGTATAGGTGTAATAGATAGATACATATACCAATAGATTTAAGTTATATATAAAAAATATGTCTACAAAAGACCATTCTAAAGTACTAAATTTGTATCGCTTTGGTTTTGCTATGTCAAATTTTTAACATAAGTGGTATTTTACTACATAATCTCACCTTTTCTTTTTTTCCTGTGGGTGGAGTTTTTTCCTGATGTTTCTGTATAAATGCCTTGAAAATCTAGAGAAGACAGAACAGCAGCCATGCCCTAGAGATTTTTCTTTTCCTTTTTTTTTTGAATATGTACTTCCTGTATATTTACTATGTTAAAGTAAGTTTTTAATGTATTTGAAACCTTGTCATAAAATAACGTGAGGATTCTTGACAACTCACAGAAAGCTTTGGTTGTTTACCACTTAAGACGTACAAGGGCCCACAGGTTATTTTTCTTCTTTTCTGTCTCACTGTGGGTCCATTGTCCCAGATCCTATTAAAAAAAAAAAAAAGTCAGTGTTTTTGATAATCTGATTCAGCCATCTCTCCCTACTGCAGTAGCTTGTTAATCACACGCTCCGGGCAATCTGTAAACCTAAATATATACAATGCAAAGTTTGCATTCCTCTGTAACCAGAGCAACTGCCTGGAGATGGAGGCAGGTTTGAGCATAGGGAGACAGGAGAGTGAGACAAGGCCATGGCTGGAGGGAGACGAGCAGCCACCTGGGCTCCTGGTTCATGTGATCCTGGGGCCTGAAGCCAGATTCTGTTGCCTAGCTTCCCAGTTATAGGAATTAATAAATTCACTACATTTGCTAAAACTAGCGTGAGGTGGTTTCTGACACTTGCAAATAAAACGTGTTGAAAAACAGAGACATTGGTAGTGAGAGGGAATGCTTTTCAATTGAAAGACTCCAGCATGTGGAATTGGTGGAGTCCAGGCACAGGGAAGGGCAGGGGGGCATCTGTCTCTCCAATTGGCAAGTTAACAATCTTTAAAAAAAAACCCCCCAAACATATTTTTATTGATTTCAGACAGGGAGAGGGAGAGAGAGAAACATCAATGAGAGAGGATCACTGATTAGCTGCCTCCCGCACACCCTCTACTGGGGATCGAGCCACACCCCAGGTATATGCCTTGACTGGGAATTGAACTGTGACCTCCTGGTTCATAGGTCGAGCATCAACCACTAAGCCATGTTGGCCTGGCAACAATATTTTTTAATGAGGAGCAGAGAACTGACTAGGCTGATACCTGTTGTCTGTCTGGACACTGATTGGTTGTGTAATGGTGGGAAGCAGGCATGGGGTGCCTCACGCTTGCAGCCAGTGATCAGGTATTGGGGGGGATGAGATCTAAGGCTGGTCTGGTCTTGGCTGGTCTGTCTGAAGAAGAGATGGGAGGTAAGGGTTTAGGTTGTGGTGCCAGCAGTCCATGATGACCAAGGTCACAGGCAGTCAAGTAGCACATGGAGGCAGAGCGAGGTCTGTGAGGCCAAGGACATTTTACCAGGCCTTGCTTCCCCACACTGGACGTGGTCTTTGAGTCCAAGTCGATGAGGTCTGTAGGTAGGATTTGTGGGTTTCCTTTGAGGCTGGGGAGCCTTTTACCGCCTCTACTTCAGGCCAGAGCTGTGTAGCTTAGGTGGCCTTCTCCGGGGAGCCTTGAATCGCTGACCTGAGGTTTTATTTACTCCAGGTAATCCTTAACCAGAGCCATCTTTCTGAGGGCATTTTAAAGATAAACGAATATTTCTCCTCCCAAGTCCCGTTAGTGTCCTTTCTTGAGAAAGTCCTGTTGACAAGGAAATTAACATATCGTCGGCCTCTTGTTCTCACACCTGCTCCCCCAAATATCTCTGAACCATTCAGGATTATTAATGAAATACAATTAGTTTATTATGATCAGGTAACTTCCTGCAGCCATGGCAGCCTGATATGAGGCAGGGAAGACATTGGGAAGAGCCAAGTGATCTGGGAAGTCCGATGGCTTCCGCGGTGGGGGTGAAGTACAAGGAATTTTAGTCCTGAGAGAAGTAATTGAGGAGGGAAGTGAGCTCCCCTCTTCCTCGTTAGCAATCCTGACTGTGCTGTAGGTATTAGCCACTTTTAGAATCATTATAGAAATCAGTGTGTCTGTCACATTGGAGACATTTTCTCTAAAATTAATGAGTGCTTGTCTCCCTTTTTCAGAAAAACTTAAATATCTGCGCTCTGGGCAAACATATGCTGTGCTGTAGAACCGCTAGCAAACAACCCACCTAATTGGACAGCCCATTATCTTGATTATTATTATTACTTACCACAGATAGAGCATTTGATGAAACGGCATTCACTCAAAGTAACTGACAAGCATTAATTACTTAATGTGTTCAGCTTCTTTTTGGATGTGTTAAATATAGTTGTCTGTATATGTGAGTACTCATAGGCACATGCACACAGGATTTCTTGCCCGCTGAATGTTTATATAATGATGTCTATACAACTCCCAACCACTGAATATTACTCTTTTTATTTTCCAGAAATGATACTGTCAGTATTAACATTTATAATCCCTTTTAGACCCATGTTTAGCATAAGTTATAGTCAGGAAGTTCTTTGCTGTTAAACTTTTTTGATAATGTTTTCAGCTTTATTGAGGTATAATTTAAAAATAAAAATTATATATACTTAAGTTATACAGCGTTGTTTTTTTGTTTTGTTTTTTGGCCTTTTTCTTTTTAGAGCAGTTTTCATAGCAAAACTGAAAGGAAGGTTCAGACTTCTCTCATATACCCTTTCCCCCTCTCACTTGAGCAGCCTCCCCTATTATCAACGTGTCTCCCAACAGATTGGTTCATTTTTCACAACCAGTTCACTCTTGGTGTTGGACATTCTGTGCATGAGGCCAAATGCACAATGAGATTTACCCATCATTATGATGTCATTCAGCATACTTTCACTGCCCTAAAAATTCTCTGTGTTCCACTCATCTCCCCCCTCCCCTTCCCTGGGAACCACTGATCTTCTTACTGTCTGCATGATTTTGCCTTTTCCAGATTGTTGTATAGTTGGAGCCATTCGGTATGTAGCCTTTTTGTGTGTGTAATTAACCTATTTCTTAAACCTTATGAGGTCAGGGACAATGTGTGTCTTTCTGGCTCTTGTTTTTCTAGTGTCTGTTGCATAGTAGAAACTCAAACAGTAAGTAGACACAGACCAAAGAGTGTCTGCCATCTGATAGAGATCTAAAGGAACTTGTAGAAAGAATATATGCTAATACATGAAGCTACTTATTTTCAAGTTGTCAAACATTTTGTATGATACACTACCTATCACATTTGGAAAATTTGTGTAAAACGTACTCATCCTCCATAATGTCAGTCCTGTGGAATCATTGTGATTGGATGAGACAGAAACATAGCATTTTGTATAAGGAGTGAGCATGTTATGATTGAAAATAACTTAGAAGCTCTTCAAAGGAAATGATACGTATATATGCACATATTATGCTGTGCAAGGCCTTCCTCCTTTTCTGAGTGAGCACATTCATGTTCCGTCTAAATTAGTTCCTCCAATCAGGCGCCTGATGAGGCTGTTTTTACCGCCCTTGAATTTTCTGCCCAGCAACAAGGAGGGAAGAACACCTAATCAGAAAGCCTGGAGGAAATTTTGCAAAGCTACATTTGTTTTTCTTTTATATTTTTCATTTATTCTTTCTCCTGTCAGCTGAACAACATAGTTGGAGGTTAAATTTATCAATGTTGTGCTTGTGATAAAATAATAATTGTAAAGTCAGACTTTAAATTTCCTCAAATAATTTCTCAAAAGTGTGTGTAACTTGACTTTCTTGAATAATGAACATTTTCTAATATGTTACTATAGCAATCAGTGAAGTTATTTTTTTTTTTGTAAGAAGAACCTGGGACTAAGGCAATTTCTAGTAATTTTGGCCACATAAGATCTGACTGCAAATAGCCTATCGGAAAGTCTGATTAGTAGTTGTAGATGTTTCGATTAATAAAAGTGATAAAGTCATCATTAATTAATAAATGCAGTTTGCTTTGCAGAAAAATTATCTTCCAAAAACACACAACTCATGGGATGCGGGGGTCTCTGTCTCTTGGGTGGCAGAAATATTGGGGTGCAGTGAACTTGCTCCGGTTCTAGGAATTGGTTGTTTGATAAGGAGCACACCGAGGTAATTCCTTAGTGTTTCCTTCAAGAATTGTATATATCCAACTTGATCTTTTGTCCACCTGATTAACCAGCTAATTAAATTTTTATGGATGTCTTCTGACCTAGTTAGTCTGGCAGGAGTATGCATTAATGGAGATAACAGATGATGCTCTTCTTGACCCCCCTATAAAATCAGGCCCCTCATCTGCTTCTCCCAGAAGGAGCTGTTTTTCCTAACATAAGAGAGATTGTGGGAACAAATAAACAAAATGAGCAAACACAGTCACTGGGAGATTTTAGACACCTCTAAGGTTCTACAATAGAAGTCAAAACACCACCGGAAGGAGAAGGGAGATGATGGTAAAACTGACATAATGGTACCTTTTAAGGACAGAAACACTTAAATAATTACTGAAAAAATTAAGTGAAGAAATAAACGGCTTATGGGCTGTACCAGCTTCCTTGGGGGATGTCTTTCTGTGTCTTAACATTTAAAAAAAAATTCATGCCTGTTTTAAAATCACTGATTTTAAGATTTCGACAGGTCTTGTCTTTTCAAGTTGTGTGATCTGTGTGATGTAGGAAGCTCAGTGTGTTAGTGGCTGTCGGACAGTTTGATTAGAGCTGGTGAATGCTGGATGCTTAGGAAATGAGCAAAGAGGGCAGAGAAGAGGAAGGGAATTGAAATAAAAAGAATTAAAAAAAATGTTTTTTTTTTAAGTGAGGCCAACTTTTAGGGGCTAGCAATAAATTTATCTTTGGCTTCATTCTCCATCTCCTTTTTCTTTTTCCTCTTAACCTCCCTTTTCTTTTTCTCTTCTGCATCCTTTCCGAATTTCCAGATCCTCATTTTTCAGGCTACAAACTCAAACTGAATTTATTGTTTATTTAAAATATGTTAGAGGAAAATATAGCTCAAGGGACTTCAGACCCTAGTCATCATAGTTTTCTTGGGAAATGTTGCTTAGTTACAAACTTAAAAAAAAAAAATAGCAACACCAACAAAATTCCTAGGATGGAGGCTGCTCGTATTTCACAGATCAGTGAACTACCTATCTGCTCTTTCTCCTCATTAAAATAAAAACCAGCATCTTCTAGAAAATTCCTTTTGCTTCTTACCCCATTGCTGATTGTGTTCTCAAATATCTGTGAAGAAATTAATGAGCGTTTGCAGCTCCCTAAATGTGCATATCCTTGGAAACGAATGTTGAATTTAGCTCCGGGCATGATGGATTGACCTATCATCCCTGTTATACATTGCGGTTTCAGAAAAATGATTTATAAGAAGAAAAGCAGGTGTCATTTTGTTTATGATTTATGGGTTTTGATCTTTAATCCTGAATTTTTACATCATTAGTCCCAAGAAAGGGATATTATGAGACAGGTGCAATGAGATTTTGAATATTTTCATACGTATAAATCAGTTTATTTTCCATACCTTGGTCATGACTTTTATTATAGAGCGCACAATCATGATAAAACACACAATCCTCAGCCCTAGCCTGATTTCTCAAATATACATATTTGCCAAATTGCATAACCATGTATATATTTACATAGATATATGCGTGTGTGAAAAATCAGTCCCAAGTCTACGTGAAGATTGTAATAGAGTTTATTCAAAGATTTTTAATGATTGAAAAAAAGATACTTAATGATTGAATACCAATAATCTGTATAGAAAATAAATTCCTTTTTAATGTGTGAGGTCACCTACGTTTTATAAAATGGAAAGATTTTTTTTCAAGGATTTATCGACCTAAGCTCAGGAGAATTGCCTTTCTCCTTGCCAGGCCCCACATAAATGAATAGGTGATATTTTTTATAAATGAGTGAGTACAAGGTCCAGATCTCTATAGAGACATCAGTCAGAAAAAATTTTCAGAGAAGTTCCTTTTTCCCCTCCCTACTCAAGATAACATTGAAAAATTATTACACATTACCTAGACTATTTTTTTCATCTTATGCTATTCTTTCTCCTTGAACAGTTTCAAGCTTTCAAGCTAAGCTAGAAGCTCCATCTTTAGAGGCAGAATGTATACCACAAATACTATAATACTTTTGAATGGAAGGATATGGTGTAGCTACAAAGAAAAGAAATGTTTTGCTGGCATATTTCAATTAAAGATAGTTTTGGAGGAGAAATCAGTATAAAAACATTTTGTAGGGGGGAATTTTCATCACAGTTTTGGATATTTTTATGTCTTTAAATACCTCAGGTCATTTGTGACAAAAGTTAGTTTGAATTAGTCTGTAAACGTAAAACCGAAATTAGGAGGGAAATGTCATCACTTTAGTCAGAGCAAAAATAGAATGAGAACAATGGTAGATTTCTTGAGAAAGTGAGGTTTTCTTAAGAATTAAGGAATCTTTGTTTATTCCATCTTTACTCCCCTATCCAATCCCTTTTATTTGTCATACCACTACTGCATTAATCACCAACTTTGTGATTCTCTGACGTAACTGAAATACACTATAAGTCAACTTGGTTTTTTAATTTTTTGTTTCTAATTTTACAGATTGTCTACACACAGAGCCAAATAACATTTTACATTTAGTTTCCTATCTAGGATGAAATGGGTTTGTTCTCTTTTCCTTTCTCTAGCATTTTACCACAGCGTGGGAACCTGCCCATACCTAATAGCTGTTTTGTAAATATTTGTTGATTGATGACAGAGGCTGGGTAGAAGAGTTTTAATGAATAATTAGTGCATTAAGTTAATCAATCATGGCAACAGTATTAATGTTGGTTTAGCTATTTCTAGACTGCTTTCATGAACACAAACAGTCCACCACTGGGGTCTTTAAGTTCCTTGCCATATATATATATATATAGTTTATATATATATTAAATACAATCTAAATTAGAGACAAAAAACTTCCTCAATAAATATCCAATATTTGTATCTCTATATGTCTTCCTATTTGCTCATCAAAATAAGATGGTGGTTCAGAAAAAAAAGAAAATGTTTCCTTGGGCCACTCACCCAGCACACCTGAATGTAATTAAATTTTTACCCTGTAAGCATCATTTCTCCTAAAACCAAGGCAAATAATTTGTCACAACAAAGGGAGGTGTCAAAGAGGATGTTTTTCTTAGGGAGGAACTGATTGTTTTCTAATTGACCCGCAGTTTTGCTTCTGCAGCATTTCCCAATCATGGCTGGGCTTCCAATCCCTGGTTTTAATGTTGAAAAGCCAGACAGGAGAAAGTAATTTTTTTCCTCTCAGAACCATCTTTTTAAATGATTTTTTTCCATTTCATTTAGAAGATGGATTTCTTCCATCTTTGACATAACCAGCAATGTGGCCATTGATGACTCAATTGTACTTCACTAATTGCTGATGGTCGTGTTGCACAAACGCGTTTGAAAGTGATCTGAAGTAGGCATTCAGATGGCACTTGGTTGCGATGGTGACCTATACGCTGCTGAAGAACCACAGGCCTGCCCTGTTCACCCTGTGGCCTCTTTCTTCAAGGACAGCCAACTCCCCAGGGCCACAGGGTGAGGAGCTCAAAACTATGGCTTCCTCATGCAATGTCATCGAAAATGGCACAGCTTTGAGCCAGAGTGGATGCTAATAATAACTACACTGGGACAGTGGCATAAATTGCTTAAACCAACTGGCACCTGTGATCACCTTATGTTAGCAGGGCTCTCTGCTCATCCATATTAGGTTTATTTCCTTGAGTGCTTATAGCTTCCCTTCTTAAAGATTTTAGAAAAAGTTCATCTATGAATGGGGAAGAAAATATTAGTACAACGAAGGACAGAACCCAACCCAAGTCAGTTTTTGACACTGACAAGGGCTGGACACCTGTGGCACACCCCAATTTGAAACCAGAGAATCTTGAATGCTCACCCCCAAAGTCATCCTTCATGGTAGGTTGATTTAGTGGACCAGCATTCTTAAAAGTGAACTTGTTAGGGTCGCTGAGGGAGGAACACAGGAGGCTGAGAATGGTAAAGGATTTTAAGTTTATTGGATCACCTGGAAACCAGATGGGCTGAGCCCCAAGTAGGTGCCAGCACCCAGGAATAGGCAGTCAGAGATTTAAAGGACTCTGGGTGGGCTCTTTCACTGGGGAATTCTCTGGTCAGGCTGGATCCTGGGCAAGTCTGGAGGGGAAAGTTACTGGTCTTAGCAAATGGAATGTGGTCCAAGCAAAAGGGAATGTCTGTTGCAAAATGATCTAAAAAGGTCAGTTTCCCAGGGGAGAGGATATCAATTGGATTATTTGATCAGACCTTGCAGAAAAAAAAAATAGAAAGGGAAAATATAGACAAGAAAAGAATTGTAAAGAAGATAGTGTAGATTGTTAAGCATTTTTCATGAAAACGTTGCTTTAGTTCCATGTATGCTATGTGCTCCATGTGGATTGCTGTGAAAAAATCCAGGTGCCATTGTGAGTAATGGTAGAAACAAATTACCAAATGCTGGCCTTGTGCATCTTTTCCTAGAGTCTTCATTGTGATCCTCTGGTGTTGCCAGTTCCCGATGGCTGTAGCATTTTCCCCTCTTCCTGCTAAGGAGCTCACTGAGGTTGCACAGAGTGAAGCTGGATGCTGCACAGAGCATCCCAGAGTGGGCGGGAGTGACTTCCCAGGGTCTCCACTCACATCTCTGGTTTTCTATTACATAGCAAAGAAAGCTGACATTTAAGGAGAGGTGTGGTGAGGGGTGCTTTGGCTATAGAGTGTAATCGACTTTTTTGTTGTTTAGCCTTATGTTTATGGATCATAGATAAGAGAAATTTGGTTTTGGAAGGGTTTTTGTATTTTTTATAGTATGTTTTTATTGATTATTTTTGAGAAAGAGGAAGGGAGAGGGTAGATAGAAACATTGATGAGAGGGGAACATCGATCAGCTGCCTCCTGTACACCCTTTGCTGGGGATCGAACCCACAACCCTGGCATGTGCCCTGACCAGGAATTGAACTGGCGACCTCTTGGTGTTCATGGGTCCATGCTCAACCACTGAGCCACACGATATATAAAGGGCTGGAAATTTAAGTTAGCATAATGAATTAAAGGCTACTTCTTTTGCAGATGTTTTGAGCCTGGTATACTTGAGCAGATTTTTTATTTGATTACATATTGCTGTCTTTATTGTATAGTTATGCATAATTCACAGAAGACGCTGGAAATAATGTCTTTATGTCTCTGCCTGGCTTGCCTCAGACATCTCCATGCTACTGTTTGAATGACATTCCCTAACTAAATCCAAACAGTTTAAGTATCTGAGAAGTTCAGTTGGAAACTGAAAAGCCAGGCTTGTCCTGCGTTTCACAAGGAAGCTGGGCTCTGGGCTCTTTAACGTGGAGTTATTTCAAATGGCTCTCTTGAGCTCCCGGTGTTAGGCAGTCTACCACATCGAAACGTTATCATCAATTCATACATGAACGCCTAGAGAAAACGAATGTGCCCCAATTCCATAAAGATTGACGATGCCCCTGAAAAGATAGCGTCTATTTTGCGACAGAGCAAGATTTCTTATGTATCCTGGGAGCCATAGACTGCAGACACATTGCTATTCAATAGTGGTAGCTAATGATTTAATCTTTATTAATAGGAGAAAGGATTCCATTTGTTTAAGATGCAGGTTATTTTGTGATGCTAAATGCAATGTAATTGATGTAATTTAAAAGTTCCAGGGATAATGTCATGATTAATTCATCTGTAAACAATCTGGCATCTTTCATTTTATGGAGGCAGGCAGAAATTTTTAACTAGGCGAAATGTGGGTAAGAACATTTATGACAACAATTATCATTTAAAAATATAATGCCCTGTGAAAGATGGATGTCCTGCGGGGCATTTTGCATTTGCTGTAGGGTCTTAAGAGCTGTAATTTGGAGTGATTCATTGTCTCCCTTTGAAAGAAAGACGAGGACAGCATAACCAGCTTGGTGTCTTTGGGATGAATGAGGTTTCAGAATTTCTTGAAAGAGGTTACTGAGCATATTTCAAGGGTCAATTTCTTGAGAGTTTTGCTGCCCTGATGCAAAACTACTCATTCATCCAATCATTTATTCATCCAGTCAATAAATATCATGGAGTGCCTTTTAAAGGACAAGTGCTTTGGGAGAGACTGGGGATGTGTGTACTTATTACATTATTTCTGCCAGCAAAGAACATCTAAAGCAGTAAGAGAGAGTTTAAGTGAAATACAATTAATATACTAAGGCATTCATGAAACGGATACTACAGGAACAATGAGAGAGAGAGGGCATTTAACCCAGACTTGAGATATGCTGGAGGAATTGGCATGTGTCTTACTTAAATTTCAACTTACTTAAAACTGCATGTTACTTAAAGGATGGATGTGAAGTCTATGAAAAGTTACTACAGGCAGAGAAGATGACATGAGTTTTAAAAACCAGACCAAGCCGAGCTGTGTAATCTGAGAATATGTTGCGTTTCTAGTGAGTAATGCGCAAGACAAGGAGCAGAGCATGGTAGAGTGAGACTGGAAGGGCAGGAAGATGCTAGAATGAGGCCAATTATTTAGTCCTCCCTCTGTAGATTATGAAGTCATGGGAACACTATTGGGTAGATAACCTTGGGGATTTGAAAGGGATGAGACTACATGTTTTCAGAGAATCCAGTTAGGATTCTGTTGATGTCAACTGGGGAAGAGATGATAAAGGCGTGGCTACCAGTGGGCTAGGGCTGAAACGTGAGAGGGAATGGGACAGTTCAGCATAAACTTGCCCTTTCAGAAGCTTAGAAATCAGGCATAATAAACGGGTATTTCAGAGAAATGAGGGTTACATAGGCACGGAGAGGAGGCCATAAAGAGAACAAAGAGACAGTGAGGGGGAAACACTTGGAGAATTGGAGTGCGGCCATAAAAACTCCAGGACCAAGTGACTGACGGAATCCTCGTGATGTGGTGGGAATAAGAGAGATGGCCTTGACGATGAGGTCATCAGGGACTTTGGGAGAGCAGGGTCAGTGGAAGATGACAGGTAGAACCCACTTTCAGAGGACAGAGTCGTGGGTGGAGTTGGGAGTCAGGGAAGTGGAGGTGACATGTGGATAGTTGTGTGTCTGAGAGAGTAAAGCCTAGATATCGAACTCTCTGGATCTTCAACTTGCCATTGACCATGGCCAATGTTGCCAGTGAATATATACACAAAGCACAAAAGGGAGTCCACTGGTTATTTATCATTATTGGCTACAGCTTTCCCCACAAACTCCAGGGTGTTCTTCTAATGAATGAGGCATATTCTTTAAGTGCAGACCTGCTTGTAAAACCAGCTGGCTTAGTGACTTGGGGTTGAGGGGTTAGCTTCAGAGGTGCCCAGGTAAAGAACAAATAAAAGTGGAACAGAGTCATATCAGTAGAATAGATCCAAGCAGGTGGTCTTTTCACGGGGTGGGTGGGTTAAAGGATGTTTACTTAATGTAGCAAACATAATACCATGTAAGCTCTTTAAAATGTGAACTATTTAAGTGTTTATGCAATCTAATGAGGTAAGAATACTCTTATGGATGAATAAATAGGAACAAAGAGTTAAGTAAATCGTCCAAGGTCACACTGTGGGTAGAAGGGAGGGCCAGGATTTGAACCCAGGAGTCTGGCTTCGGAGTGTGTGTTCTTCCATGCTCCTAATATGCTCTGTTGCATGGTTTCTTGGATTTACCAATAAGGTCATACAGTAGTGATTTAATGATATCATTTAAGATCTTCTGGATTCAATCTTGGTCAGTAAGAACTAAAGTTCTTTAATTCAGACTTTTAGGCATACAATAGTTTAATATGAAAAGCGGGACTCGTATCATTGAGAAAGTTTCCACACCCATCTATCTGTACTGTTCAAAATACAGGTGCAATGATACTGATATTTATTCATTGGAATCGTTAGCCTTGAGTCTCCAAAAATGGATCCCATTCAAGAATGAGACCTCTAAGAGAGAATGCAAACATTTTGGAAGGGGCATTATGAAAAATGAGACCACGAGATGGGGATTCAGCTGGGGACCAGTAAAGGCACGATAATCAGCTCCAGAGCCTGGCTGGGTCTGAATAGCCATCACTGGCAGTGGCCCAGCTGGTCTGGCTTTATGACTTGACTTTCACTAACAGTAGTCAGTAGAGCAGGAAGATGTGTGTGTATCGGTGCGCCTGTGTGTCAGGGGTTGGGGAAACAAATGTTCCTGTCTGTTCAGGGTTACTGAAGGGAAATGCGGCGAGGCAGATGGAGAAGGAAGCAGTTGGAATTTGAGGAATATATATTTACATAGTTTTGTACAGTTCAGTAATAATCCAGATAAATTGCCTGGGCCAGATGGTGGGTTTATCCAGCCATGCTGTGCGCCTTTTTGTATGCAAATGAAATGTCCACATAGCAAGAGAGCTTTGGGAAGAGTCCAAAAGGAAGCAGCCAATTCAACCTAAAAGGTGATAAATTTAGGACCCGGAGAGGAGAAGACTGGAGGTTGACAATATTGTTTTCTAATTTGTCCTAGTGATTTAATTTTAATAAATGAATTTGAACCTAACTATTCCCTAATAGATGTATTGTGGGCTAATCTTTTGCATAAGTCTGCTGCAGAAGAGGCTAATAAAATGAAACCCTTATTCTATTTTTGGTTTATTCAAACCATTTCCATTTTAATTTTCCAAAAACTAACCAAGGGCGGGGAGAATGAAGAAGCCACTAAGGGTTCAGAAATTGTCAGTTCTCACAATAGCCTCATGGAAATGCCTCCTCGAACAAAGTTGGGGAGAAAGCACCGTTTGATCAGAACCAGAAGGGGGCCTGCCATCATAATGAAACCGATGGAATCTATTTCGTCCAAAGGCCCTGCCACCTGCAATCACTGTGCGTTTTTTTTAAAAATATATTTTATTGATTTTTTACAGAGAGGAAGGGGGGGAGAGAGAGAGAGAGTTAGCGACATCAATGAGAGAGAAACATTGATCAGCTGCCTCCTGCACACCTCCCACTGGGGATGTGCCCGCAACCAAGGTACATGCCCTTGACTGGAATCGAACCTGGGACCTTTCAGTCCACAGGCCGATGCTCTATCCACTGAGCCAAACCAGTTAGGGCCACTGTGTGTTCTTTATCAAGTTACTCTTCCTCCTTGGACTGGGGTGGGTGTGGGGCATGTGACTCACAGGTTGGCCAATTCCTACCCTCAAGAAGATGATCTGGCAAATTGAATACCGCTTGAGGATTGGGAGCATGTGCTATTGAGTTATCTAGGAATAGGAACTAAAGCAACATTTGAAAGAGAAGTAATGAAATTGCCTAACTTATGAGTAAGAAAAGAATTCCTCCCAGAAGAGAGAAGAGTCTAGAGCAGAAATTCCATGAGGAGAAACCAAGCAACCCCTAAGACTAATAGAGAGAAATTGGTTATGTTGGCAAAATGAGGTGAGTTGTCCAACCATTATGGTAAACTTTTCTGTTCCTTAACCCCTTCTTTTAGTAATAGCTGAACCCTAGCCACAGATAGAAGCCTATGACCTAAGCCTAACCAATTATATCACTCCATCTGCCTGGCAATGATTGGTTCAAGAACTAGGCATGTGACCCTAGCACAGCCAATCAGATTTTTTACTTCTAGGATCGTTATTTAGATACTGACAAGAAGAAATACTTTTTCCCCCCTCTGGGAGTTGCTGAGTTGAGATGCTGGCGGTAATTTTTATCGGTCACTGTGGAGCTAGCCTACTTGCAGTAGAAGAGAAAGATCGACCTTCAAAGAGAATCAAAAACACGCAGGAATGAGAAACAAATGGAGAGAGGATCTCTATTTCTATCTTTAGCATGTCCTGTCTCGATTAGTGATATCTTTCAGGTCCCAGCGGCGAGTTCTATTCTTGTCTGAACAAAATTAGCCACTTAAAAAATGACCACTCACTTTTTTCTTTTTCTTTTTTTTTCCCCTGAGTCATCCATGAATATGCTCTTTATAAGAAGACCATCCCTAGGTAAAACCACAGTTTCAAAAATCAAATCATAGAAGGCTGTGGTCAGAAGGAGGAAGTTTAGAATATCAGAACTTGAAAATGCATCAATTCTGAGAGATGGCAAGATCTAATAGAAAAAAAAGACGGTGCGATGCTGTCAGCTTCTCCCCACATCAATGTATTCTTTCCAAAGGCTGTGAGAACGATGGGTCAGAGGCATGGGTGCAGAGTGCCTTGCTGCTTCATTCAGAAAATCATTGAGCGGGAAAAAGACGTTGGAGATTGGCAGGGCCCGGGAATGAGGATTTTGACTCTGGTACAAGTAGGGTGTGCAATGGAAGGGGAAGGCTGTTGAGCCATGGTTGATGGAAGCAAAATTCTAGCGGAAGCTGTATTGAAATCAGCAAACACAGTCAGTGTCAGGCACAGGCAGAGCATTATATTATGTCTGTTTTATTTTGTTATTTTTTAAAAATATATTTTATTGATTTTTCACAGAGAGGAAGGGAGAGGGATAGAGAGTCAGAAACATCGATGAGAAAAAAACATTGATCAGCTGCCTCCTGCACACTCCCTACTGGGATGTGCCCACAACCAAGGTACATGCCCATGACCGGAATCGAACCTGGGACCCCTCAGGCCAATGCTCTGTCCACTTAGCCAAACCGGTCAGGGCTTCTGTCTGTTTTAGATGTTATGGTTCAAATGGAAGGGTTTTCTTTTCTTTTTCTTTTTTTGGTCTATTTGTTTTGCCACTTGGGGTAATAAAGTGAACATTTATGAACAAGGTCGAGAGAGACTTCGTTGGGAATAGAATCTGCAGAAATAGCACAGCGAGGGCTGCCTACTTAATGAGAGTTATTTCGTGGTTATCACTTTGAATTTCTACAGGGACCTTAGGGATAGTCCCAGGCCAAAGGCGTGTGTGGCTGAGTAGAAAGTAACAGGCTCTCAAATTAAAACCTCCACTGGGTGGCAGCACATTATGATTTTTTTTTTTTTTAAACACGTACTTTTCTTTTTTTTTCATTGTTGACAGTAAATCTTTGCCTTTTAATATATATTTAAGGTGTATTTAATTACCTTTGAAATCTTAAGAATGTAACATACAAATTGGCATTTCAACATGTGCGTGTGTTGGGGAATCATTACTCAGTTTCCTTCTGTTATAGATGAAACTGTGTCCAGAGTCCCTGTGTGATCTGTACAAAACCCTTGCCCCATCCATGTACTCTGATTTGGGGCCACCCTAGAAAGGACACTTTATTTTAAATTAATCTTTCAAAAAAACCCCCATATATTTATAAAATTTGTTCTAAGGCATCTATAGGCTAATGGTAGACCAAGAAGTCTCCCCTATTAGCTTAGGCAGAATTAAGGTGCTCAACAATAACTCTCCATCTCACTGTGCTATTACTCAAGTATCACACTGGTGCACTTTTGCTCCAAAGACACTTGGTGGTTGATTATTACCTGTCTCCAAAGACTTTGTATTTTGTTCCATCTGCAGGTAGCAAGTGCTGTCTGAATATTTTTGACTAAATATACGAGCACAAAATATTTCACATGACTACATACCCCATAATCATACATACGAAGCTAAGGTGTCCTCTTTCAATGGACCTTGGTGAATATTTATCAGAAAGAGGAAACCAGGAAAAAGGAAAGAAGTTAAAATCTAAGATGTACCACCCGGGAGTGATAACAGGGAATTTGGGGAGGGATGAGCTGTGCTGAGTGGTTTATAAACAAGGTAAAGATATCACATAGGAACACACGCTGTCTCAAAGGGTAGAACAATAACACCACCCCTGTCTTCTTTGCATTACAAATTCCATTTGCATTTCAATGACTCTGAACTCCAAAGAATATGTTCTACTAAGTCTGTGAGATAAGCCACATGTGCTGTGTTTCAAATCACATAGTAATAAAAGTGATCCAGTACTTTGATAGATTTGCATAATTCCCTGACTGGTCTATCATTGATTCCCCTTAAGAGATGAATATAGACTCTCCATGAAAAACAGACCTTCTGAAATCCAACTTCCTGTGTGGATTGCATTATTACTTTATAGAGAAATAATTTCTAGCTGTTTTCTTGCTGTTCCCCGGAGTTCTTACAATTTTTTTCTTTTTTTACATATCCATCCTAGCATGTCCAATTTTCTGAAGCCCCTTAAAAATCATTCATGCCTTTCTATTCATTTTCACTTATTAATGTTGATGCAGGTTTCTCTTGGACTCATATTTTACCCTTTGTTTTAATAAATATATTTTATTGATTTTTTACAGAGAGGAAGGGAGAGAGATAGAGTCAGAAACATCGATGAGAGAGAAACATCGATCAGCTGCCTCCTGCACATCTCTTACTGGGGATGTGCCCACAACTCAGGTACATGCCCTTGATCAGAATCGAACCCGGGACCCTTCAGTCCGCAGGCTGATGCTCTATCCACTGAGCCAAACCGGTTTCGGTGTATATTTTACCTTTTTACCTTTATTCCATCTCTCTCCTCTCATCTCCCCCGCCCCCCCAGAAATAAATTGTATTTTCAGGCCATGATAATCTACTTGTTTTTCCCACCAAGCAGCTTTCCATGAAGCTCAGGAGGAACGTTATTGAAGAAGACAGCCATTATATTTTCCTAGGACATAAAGTTTCTTCTTGTATGAAATGACAGATTTGTCATATTTCCAGTGGCATTTAAAATTAGAGCACAGGTTGTGATTGCGATCCCAGAAATGTACCGATTCTCAGTTTGACTTTATGTATTAATTAGTTCATTCATTTTCTCAGTGCACTGCAGGGATGTGCCTCTCTATGACATCATATTGCCCTGCATTTTCTTCCTAGCGAGCCTGAGGCATTCATCTCTCCAGCAGGGTGGTCAGGTAGGAAATGAAGACTTTTATATAAGAAATGCACAGAGAACGAGTTATTTTCTAAGTAGAATTTTGGAGTGAGTCAACTATGACAGATTTTACTAAAGAATGTTATGAGCTAAAACCCACAGGTCTCCAATGAAGCTTTTTCTCCTTTCATGTAGAGATTTTCCACCCTCTGATCAGTGAGGGCTAAGCCTTGGAATGGATTCGCTGGATGAGAGGGATTTAGTAGATCAAGTCCGAAACTCTCTTGACGGAGCTGGCAGATTTGGGGAAGAATGAGCCAGGAGGCGGGGAGGCAGAAGATCAGACACATGGGTCCCTCTCTCTCCTTCCCAAGTCACATGTGTTCGACTGGCAATGTGGGAATACCAACGATAGGCGCTCTTGGCTGGAATTGTGTTTGGGACGCTGAAAGGGTGTGCCTGCAGGCTGTCCCCTCTGACGGCTGGAGGGTGGCTCTGAAGGAGAGCACAGATCACAGTGTGGTAGCAGAGAGAGCCAACGTCCAGCACCTGAGTCCCCCTACCTTGCTGTGCAGCATCCAGCGAGCCCTGTGTTCTAAGGTGGGACTTAGCAGGTAGCTTAGCAGCGAGTGGGCAGCTCTGCCACGTGCCCACTTCATTGAGAGGTTGGTCATTCTGCAGGTGGGCAGTCTAGATCAGGGCCTCAAGGGAGGGAGTTACAGAGACGCAGAGAGACCGGTAATGCAAGCAGGAGGCAAGATGAGGTCAGCTCAGCCATCCACTACTGCTAGACCCTGACCAAGTCAGTCAGGGGAGACTAGCCTGGGGGTGAAACCCGCCTCCAAATTGAGCCCCCTGCCCATATGTTAGCGATGACCAGAAGGACAAGGACATTGAGTGAGGACCACACGAGAGAGAGGACACCATATGGATTCCAGAATGACTCCAACCAATGGGCACAAGGCCATGTTAACTTGTACCATGAGCTTAAGAGAAAACTCAAAGCAACCTGCAAGTCTCAGCTAATCTCTTAAAGACACTAGAAAAAATCTAATTGTTCAAACAAAGTTTTAAACCGAATCAGTCCATTGTAAATGTTCTCCTAAGGATGGAATTGAATTTGGGGGAGGAGGGCAGGATTCTTGAAGACAGATCAGTTACACAAAAGGAGCAATCACATTTTTTTTTGCATATCTAAGAAGCCTTGCTATAAATAACCACTGTGTCACAGTGGACAAGTCATTTCAATACTGTGAATATTAGTGCACATTTTCATTTGGAAAAGTAAAGGAGTTGGGACATATAATTCCTAAGGTCTTTTCCGATTGTGAGGGTCTATTTGTATGTGCAGTCTGCCCTGTTTATCTAGAGGATAGCAGTGTCCCATTGTTTTAATTTTTTATGATAGAATTAAACTGATGTCCTGGGCTGGCCTCTTTTAGCCGTACTTGTGACCAGAGCCGTCGGTTTTGAATGCAGCTAACCACATCCAGGCTATAGCTGTGGGTTATCGCCGTAAAGTAGAACAGAGATGTCTAGTCTATAGGAATTGAACCTGCCACTTTGCGCTCATCAGTCAGATGCTCCTGCCAACTGTGAACAAGCATTTCCCAGGGGCAGATAGATTCCTGACCCTCATCTCCTCCACATGCCCAGCAGAGCTCCAGCTGCATCACAGACAGTGGTGTTCCCGGAATATGTCATTTCCCAGCTTAGGACCATAACTTTCTACACGCTGCTGCCATTAAAAATTGCTTTTGTTGACCTATATTCCTGACCACACTCCCTGTGGGCGCAACGTTGGGACAGTTCTGTGAATTCCTAGTTTTCCTTCTGAATGCGCCACAAGAACTACATTCTCTGGGACATGTTCTGGCTCTCCTGGCCAGAGAAACTGTGGCCTGCTGCTCCTGACATCTGGGGTCTGTCTCCATCGTGCATGCGGGCATTCCCCGGTACTCAGGGTCTATCCGCTCCTCTGAACGCTGGGGAGCTTAAACCACAGGGCATCCTAACATGACAAGAGATAATAGCTGCCCCCACCCTTGACCGCAAACACAAGCATGACTCCACGAGCTCCTTGGGGTCAGTAGCAGAGCCTCAGTCAACCTCAGACCCACTGCAGTCCCTGGTGCTTTGAGGTGCAGAGTGAATTTTTCACAAAGAGAGAATGCTCCCTCAATGCCCAGCCTTCTCTTCCTGTGTCTTCTACTGTATATCCATCCATTCATGGCCGGGTGTGTGTGTGTGTGTGTGTGTTTTAATTTATCCATGAACCCTTTTAATATCAGTTGCTCAATTTCTAACCAACCCTTTTCATTGGTTAAAAAGAGATTTTTGGATAGTTTGCAAACATGGCCAGTAATGTAGGTCAACATTTTATAAATGTCAGATAATGTAATACAATTACATTTGAATTACTTTGTGACCAAGCTTTTCAAAAAAATTATAGTTATGCACAGATGCATATTACTTTCTTATTCATTATGTGATCATTTTCACATCCATAATATGATATGGTTTTAAGTTTTCAATAGGAGAAGGGAGCAAGATACACAAATCTTGAGTGTGCGGAAATTTTCTTCTCTAACTGAACCAGGGCTAGAACATAAGTCAGTTTTATTTCTCACCTGGGAAAGCCAATATCACTTCCTCTGTATCCGCTTTTGTGATATTCCGTAGAATAAATAATAAGAAAGTGACTCTATTTGTAAAGGAGAATGGTCTAGGAAGCCTTGAATAGAAATTTCAAATAACACAGTAGTTACAAGCTGAGTGACTGATTTGTCATGGAATCAATAAAGCTCCATGTGAGAGGCGATGGCAGAAAACTAGACAAAAATTGTGTAATGCCGCAATGGAAATTCACCTGGCAGTGCTCAGGAATGCATCTGAAACCTATTGCATCACTCCAATGGGGCCCGTGTTCCGAATGATAAGAGAACCCATTGTGTGTTTTCTATCTGAATGAGCTTTTGTCATTTAAGCCACAAGAATATCATGAGGAACTGCCCAGCGGAGATGATGCTGAGCACACGTGTGTTCTGAAACAGGCCACGGGCTTGGAATTAGGGCAGTAATGGATAAGTGTAAAGCTTTGGCGGGACACCTGATTGAATTTTCAGCCTCTCGGAGGTACTGGGCTATTGGAGTGGGCGTGTCCTTTTGGATCCCAGTGCCATTGCAGATAGAGGTGTGAGTCTTGCCCTCTGACTTAAATACCTTCTCAGGCTGTCTTCTGAAAGGTGCTGTGTTCTGGCAAAGTCACAGGGTAGAGTTTTGTGGTGGGGCCTCAGATCCTGCAATAGCCCACTTCCTTCCCCATTTATTTAGAGCAGTGATTTTTAGCCTTTTTCATCTCATGGCGCACATAATAAAGGAATTACTAGAATTCTGAAGCACACCAAAAGGAATACTATTTTGTTGCTGATCTGACAAAAAAAGGAGGTATAATATTGATTCATTCACACCAGATGGCTATTATTGTGTTGGCTATTATCATTTTTTAATTTGACAATCTAAGGGAAGAGAATTCAGTGATCCTGAGTAGATAATCAGGTACTTCATGCTTTCAAAATTAAAATTTAAAAAAAGTATGTATAGTGGGGCCTTGACTTACGAGTGTCCCGACTAACGAGTTTTTCGAGATATGAGCCATCTCTCAGCCGATTTTTTGCTTTGAGTTGCGAGCTAAAATTTGGGTTACGAGCCAGCTTCAGATACCCCACCGCTAGTTGGCACAGCGAACGTCACAGTGAACATCACAACATCAGCCCAGCATCACGTGTCTCACTTGTTCACTCTATGATTTGACATACGAGTAATTTGAGTTACGAGCTCCGCCACGGAACGAATTAAACTCGTAAGTCAAGGCCCCACTGTATGTGTTAATATGTGTGTGTGTATCTTTCAGCACACTGGTTGAAAATTGCTGACTTGGGGCAGTAGTTTTGCATTGAACCCCTGGGGTGTTGTCTCTGTATGGAGAAGACCTGCAAGTGTGCGATGAGGAAAGGCCATTGAAAGTTATAACAAGTTGGAGAGGAGCAGGGCTCACTACTTCATAGCACAACTTTCCAAACTAACTTCTCCGTTGGGCAAAGGCACATGGGCAAGCCTGTCTCTGTATTCATGATGTCTGTGTGTTGCTGAGGGATACTAAGTGTGAGGGCACTTTCTGTCACTTTACCAGGGAGGAGACCTAAGGATGCTGGCAGGTGATAGCTGCGATTGCATAGCCTTGCCATATATTCATAGACGGCCTGCAGATATGTGTGTATATATGGACATGTAAGTACAGACTCAATCACATAAAATTCTCAGGCTATGCCAGCCTTCAGAGTCAGATGTTTTCTGAGAGCTGAAAAGAGCCAGGGAGTCAAAATTGTAGTTTTAGAAAGAGAAAAAGCACCAACACAAACATTAAAAGATATTGCTCTATATTCTATTCCTTCTGTAGGAATATTAAAAATCCAGTTTTGCTAATTTTGTGTATGATAGGGCACCTGGAGACATATGTCTTCATAAGTCTCTTAATTGCATTTTTAAATCATTTTTGATATGGTGGTAAAACATGGTTTCACAAGTAACATTTTTATATGAAATTATTGACAAATTATCAGGAAAATAAGTGTGTGTTATGTGAGAAGCGAGCGTCTTGTTACAGGTGTCACCATTAAAGATGCCTAGCTTAAATGATGGCTCTGACAATGTATAGGAGACAAATTAAAGTCAGCCAAGGATATGTGGGGTTTATTCCCATAATACTAAGCCTGATCCAGTATCAGTCCCTTTGTTAATGTGATGAATCACATCTCTCACACAAAGAAAAAAAACCCACAACACCTCCTCCAAATCTGGAAGGGATTTGTTAAAGGTCAATACCTATTCCTTATTTTTTCAAAAGAGTTGGTTAAGTCGGAAGAGAAAGAGATTTCTTTAATTTGCTAAGCCTTGCTCATTTTTAGTGTTCCCTTGGTTGTAGAAGCTTTTCTAGTGTCGTGATCTTTATACTCATAATCTAAACCCATCTTTACAGTCTTGCACTTTCACTTTCTACCCATCTACTTACCTTGTCTGTGCTTGTCACCATGTCCCAATAGTTCTCTTCCACATGAACTGATGTAGTAGGCTCACTTTCCCACGGCCTTCCATTCTACCAGGGTGGCTTCCTTTTGGACCTTGGATTTGGACTGATCAGCAATAAACTCTGCCCTGCACTCTTTTCCCTGTTGCACTGCTGACACCTGGCTCTAGGGTTGTGGCCCCACCAGTCTAGAAAGACATCTTCAGTGCCTCACAGCCCCGCCCTCCACACATCACCTTGATAAACAGAAAGATAAGCATAAAAAAATCACCTGTCCCCAAAACTGCAAGTACTAAGGAGCTGTTTGGATGAGCACCAGGGAGGAAGATGTGGAACCCACTTAGTACAGCTCCTGTCAATCAAGAATGTGTGGGAGGACACTTACTATAATTAGGTAATTTAAAAAATATATAATCGTAGTTAACCGAGCAAAAACGTAATAGGATTCAAGAGAAAAGAACAAAACAAAAACAAAAAGATTAGTCAACTAAAATGCCTTTTGAGCATTTACACCAGTTGGGACTATTCTCACTTTTTTTTCTCTGGTTTCTAGGACAATGACTGATAAAGTTGTTAGGTAATAAATAGTGGGTTTTGAGTGAATGCAAAGAGAAGAAATCACCAAAGGTACTCGGGAAATCCAGGAGGAAACTCTGGCTGAATGGTGGTATTACAAAGATCAGGCTGAAGTCCAATGAGAAGCCCTTGGATTCAAAAATTGGTGAACTTTGGTGACTGTAGTAAGATGGGAGCTAGAATGTAATGGGATGAGAAATGAACTCGAAGAGATAAAAGAAGAGAAGAGAGCACTGTTTCCACATATTTGGAGGGACACCAGAAAAAAAGAAAGGGTGTTTATGTAGCTGGGATTTAAACATTTGAGAGAGCCGGTAATGCTACTAACTTCAAGAACAAGAGAAATGTTAATTCGGGGTTATAGAGAAGGGCTTTTGGATGACTTTAAATTAGATGTCATTTATCCATGGAAATAAGGACGATGGAGCTTCACATAATGTATAAATTCTGATTTTTTTAAAAGTATCTTACTAGCATTTAAAATGGACCCATTTGTTTAATTGTTTCATATATGGAGACAAAAAGATTTTGCTACTTTATTTTAGGGTGGTCAGGGAAATGTAGACTAATAAATACATTGGCAAATTTGATTTTTCCGGAAGAAAAACCTAAGCCCTGAAAACTAGTTTCCCATTCATTTATCCGAGCAGATTTCAGGGCTGGGTCGGTGAACAATTTGCTCCATCTGGGAAAGAACACTCCCTCTCCTTCTGCATAAGGTTTGAAGGAAGCTTTTGTACAGGATGAAAAGCGAGTCTGCACAAAGTCTTGATTATTCAAAACTGCCTCCCTTGCAGAACAAGTCACCTGGGTGTTTACCTAAAGATTCAAAACTTGTCTTTTATTTTCTTCCTTTTGGGCTCCGCATGCCCCGGTGAAAGAACACCCAGGTCAGCAGTTTTGTCACCAAAGAGCCATAGAAAGAGCGTTCAGGCTGCACAGAGCCCCTCCCTGAGTGCACCGCAGGGTTAGAAAGAGGAGGCTTTTCCCTTAAAAATCGGAGGCAATTAACCAGCTTTGAATTGGCTCCCATCAGCAAGTGTTATATTTGAGGAATCTAAGGGATTGCTGACACAGACTCCGGGCTAAGACGGAAGAGCTTATCTTTGTGGGCAACAAGGTACATAGGGTGGCTGTTCGAATTGGAGAGACTAACGTACAAGTTACAAATGCGCCCCATAAGTTACTGAGTTAGTTGTATGTCTCCAAGCAAGAGCTTCCAGGGTAAGTCAAGATTAATCAACTCGGAGAGGGAGACTCATGAAAACATCTTCCTTTGATCTTCCACAATTGTTTTAACTTCTTGAAAAAAATACATCACAATAGCTGTGTTCTAGGTAGCTTGCCTGTGTCCCATAGAGTCCCGATCATTTGGTTTTTAACTTACAGGGTAGGTTCACTCCCTTTGAGATGATCACACTTCTGCTCTGTCGCTCTGGCTGTGGGTCGTCTAGTCACATGGGGGCCCGGTGGAAACAGGCACAGAGAGAAATGCCCCCCACACCGCTGACCCGCTGTATTCCCTGACCCAGTTACTGCTTATTTCAAACCTCAGCTTCCTCACCAGTAAGTACCATGGTCACAACTCATCACCTCGTGGCATTGCTGCATTGACTGAAGGGGGTGTGTGCCTGCACTTGGTGGGAAGTGGTGCTGGCAACCCTGGGGTGCCCTCCTGTACGTTCTTCCCTCCTCCAGGTCCTCCACCTCCTCACAGTGACCACGTGAGGTGGGAGCTCCCCTTCTCTAGTGAAGAAGGGGCACAGTTAGGCATTTTTGATTGCCTGTGTCCTCCCAAAATTATAATTTCTTCTTTATGCATTTACTGTGTTTCCAAATTATGGTTTTAAAAAAATCGTTATCGGAGCTCCAGTGGCGCAATCGGTTAGCGCGCGGTACTTATAAAAAAATCGTTATCCACCTAGCTGGTGTGGCTCAGTGGTTGAGCATCGACCTCTGACCCAGGAGGTCATAGTTTGATTCCCAGTCAGGGCACATGCCTGTGTTGCAGGCTGGATCCCCAGGAGGGGGCGTACAGGTGGCAGCCTATCTCTTTCTTTCTCATCATTTATCTCTCTATCCCTTTCCCTTCTTCTCTCAAATATCAATAAAAAAAATTACATTAAAAGAAAAAGAAATAACCTAAGGTCACACACACACAAAAAAAGGATCATTGGAAAATTCACAAGTTTGATACAAAAAGAATCTTAACAGATCTTTACCTACTAGGAATTTTACAGTTTGTTAGAACGTGCTGTTATTTTATTTTTAAGATTCTTCCTCTTTGTGCATTTAGGTCCCTAGGAGGGGCGATAAACAATAGTTAATACTCTGGAGATCTGTGTAGGATATAAGACCAGTAAGACAAGTCCCCTCTGTCAAATGCCATGACAGTCCCTCAGACACTGACACGGTGTCAATAAACTAAGTAAATAGAAGCCAGTCCATCGGCAGCTCGGCTGTTCTCTTTACTGGGAAGATGCTGTGTCAACACCCTAATGGCTTTGAGGGATTTGTGTCTTCTAGAGTTCAAATTACAACTCTAAATAGAGATGAAGCAATTTTCTTCCCAGTGAGAAAGGAATTTGAATTAGACAATAAAATAACAGATAACAGAAGCGGCTTCTAAAAATAAAGTTTTATTTTACCAGGGTGAATCTTTGATAGCATTCAAAGGGCCATAGGCAATGAGGCTTAGATTTTGAAAAGTAATGTAAATCACTGCAATAACATACACAAACCACATAAAAACCCAGACAGGAAATACAGTTGACCCTTGAACAATACAAGTTTGAACAGCACAGGGTCCACTTATATTCAGATTTAAAACAAATACTGTAAGTGTATTTTCTCTTTTTAAAAAACTTTATTTTTTACTCTAGGTTAATTTATTGTAAGAATGTAGAATTCAACATATTTGACATGCAAAATATGTGTAAATCAACTGTTTATGTTACTGTTTGGGGGAGTCAAATATTATATGTGGGTTTTGACTGTGTGGGGGTTGGCACCCCTAACACCCGCACCCTGTTGTGGTGTTCAAGGTCAACAGTGTTTCATTCGCTCTGAGCAGCATTGGTGAAGAGATACTTAATCTGAGTATATCTGTGTGTTCTAACTTTTGACACTTAATGGGGAAGAATGGGCAGGGATTATTGAAACTAAAATTTATTGTGAAGAATCCTCGCCCCCCCCATCTGAATAATGGATATAAAAGCAAAAATTTCCTTCCAATCCCCAGCAATCACTTTAAATGATGGATGATAACATGGTGATCTCATTTAAGCCCAAGGCTGTAAATAGCATCTATAATGCTGAAGATCCCCAAGGTTATCTCTTTATCCTAGTTTTCTCTCTCTCTCAAACTTCAGACACATATATTATGATGCCTCCTTTAAAATGTCAGTTGACTATCTGATTTAAAAAATTCTTAAATTTAATATGTCCAGACAGAATTCCTGATCGTTTCCCCCTAAAATCTGTCCCTGTTAGTCTTCCCCATTTCAATAGACACTTTCTTCTCTTGCTGAGGCCCAAAACATTGGCTTCATGTTAATTCTTTTTGTCTCACATGCTACACCTAAGGTAGTTGGTACCCAGATTTCCAGATTCATCATTCCCTCAATTTCTTTTATAGAATTATATTGCATGTACATATATATACATATTTTCTCTATTATAGTTATTTTAATTCAACTTTATAGAAAGATTATTGTAGTCTATGTACTTTTGAATGTATCTTATCACTTAATATTACATCGCTAAAATATTGCCTGTTGTGATAGTTTATTTGTTCAAAAAGTGTGTATATTCCCCAGTGTAGATAACTATTCTCCTGGTGATCAGACTTTGAGTTGTGTGCTTTTTAAAAAATTATCAATGATGTCATTATTGTTTAAGTATCCTTTTACATGTGCCCTATATTCACAAAATGCCCACACTTTGCGATCTGCTGAGCTTAATCTACAGGTTCTGCAATTAGTCTGAAATTTGATGTACTGAGCAATGTCAAGTTAGTTGCCACAGAGCTCTCCTGCCCATGCTAGGCTCCTGATTTTCAGGAGGCTGTCCGTCCCAAAGGACTCATTCCAAAGGGACCCCCAAAAAGCTGCCAGAGAAGCTCTTCCCAGAGACTTGGCTTTGGGTCTGAAGGTAAGGTAGTGGGGGGTGGGGAGCTTTTGGAGTTGGTGTTCCCAGAGACTTGGCTTTGGGTCTGAAGGTAAGGTAGTGGGGGGTGGGGGAGCTTTTGCTCCCGCTGGACAGGAGGGGAGGACATAGGTCTGTGGCCAGGGAGGGCCGATTCCAGACTTCTCTACTTGAATATTGGAAGCATGCCGGGACTACTTTTTAGTTTCTAAATAGCATAAGCACTATAAATCAGCTGCACTGTTTCTTGGGAAAATGTATTCTGTGTCCAAAATAACCCACTTACAAATGACCTTTTGCAACATCACCTGTTTACAAGTGAGGGGCTCTGGATAATGCACCGCAGAGCTAAATGCAAATAGATTTTCATTATCCGTGGTTACGGATCATCTGCTTCATTGCCCCTCTTCATTAGCACAGATAATAGAGAGCTAACTGAATTACTGCTCTCAAGCATGTCCATTACTTTTGTTCTGTACTACACCAGGTTCCTGGGTCTTTAACATCATCCTTTCCAGCTGGAAGTTTTAGCTCCTTGTTCTTGGCTAGAAAACCCTCTGATATAACTAGTGACCTCCATAAAAATGCCAAGCAACAGAGAAGTTGAATTGCTGTACCTCCTTTTTATTTTATTTAATGTATTTTTATTGATTTCAGAGAGGAAGGGAGAGGGAGAAAGAGATAGAAACACCAATGACGAGAGAGAATCATTGATTGGCTGCCTCCTTCATGTCCCCCACTAGGGATTGAGCCCACAACCCAGGTATGCCCTTGACCGGAATCAAACATGGGACTCTTGAGTCCACAGGCCAACACTCTATCCACGGAGCCAGACTGGCTAGGGCTGTGCCTCCTTTATCGAACAGACATTTCCTAAGAACCAACTCAGGGTGTAAAGGTGATATTATGGACAGTAGGGTAAACACAAGTAGAGCAAGCTTTCAGTAAGTGTACCAAATATGTTTAAAGTAGATCACATTGAAATAAATTCTGATAGGGTAGAATTATTCTGGCAGGAATTGTTTTTTTACCTGGTATTTCAAATAAGTAACTTTTTGCTAATAGAAGGAATATATTGATGTCAGAGCTTGATTAGCATTTTAGGGAGAAGTTGAAACTGATTGCAGATTCAAAAACTTTTCAAATAAATTGAAAATAGGGGGAAAATAAATTTTAGCTTTGATTGTGACTCATGTAGATATTTCTCTTTAATAGGTATTTTTATATGTAGACTAGTGGCCCTGTGCACGAATCTGTGGGCGAGTAGCTCATTGCTGCTTGTCTCAGCTGGCAGCCCGCTCACTGCCGCTTGTAGCTCTCTGCAACTCATAGCTCTTCGCTGCTTGTGGCTCATTGCCCCGCCTTCCTGCTTATCGGTCCTTACACATCACCCCATAACAACCATTTGCATATTACCTCTTTATTATATAGGATAAGACCAATATGCCCTATGTTGACTTCTTTTCTCATTACAGTAAAATAATTAGGTGTGTGTCTAATAATATTTGAGTTATGCGAGTCTAATAAAATGTTCATTTTTCTCTGTAAAATTTTGAGATAGAAATGACCATTTCCCTTCAGAGGCTCTGCGGTCGTTTCCTATTACTCTCTCTGGCCCAAACAGGGCTGGACTAGTTTGTTTTGAGTCTCTGTTGACCCCCAGCAGACAGGAAGTCAGAAATCTATGCCCCTCCCTCAGTCTTTCCCCATAAGCAGAATCCCAGCTCTGTAGCTGTACCAGGGAAGTTATCAACATACAGTCACTTCCTCTTTTCTGTTGGCCACCCCTGTGCACCCTCTGCTGTGTCGATCAGTTGCATATGTTTTCACAGGAGGCCCCATCAAGGCCGCCACCATCTAGCAGACTGACTCTACCATATGCTGCTCTGTCCCTTTTGCCATTTGTTTCCTGGAAAAGGAGGAGATGAGAGGCATTTTGTATCCACATAAGATGAGCCACAGATGATTTCTAGGCTCCCCCAAATTCTCACCACCACCACCAGGGCACCCGGCTTCCTGAGGAGATGCTAACACCTTGTCAACAAAATCCCAATGGTTGGGTCCTTCATTATGCGACCACGCGCTCTTCACCTTGGTTTTGTCTTCATTTTAATGAGGTGTCAGGCTGCAGCAGTCCAACCTGATGCACGTTCATTGTCCACTTCTAAGGTGATGCTACAAAGAGGACACACATGCCTCTTTGTCTTGGAGCATTTTCTGAAACTTGGCCCCCGATGATCACTTAGTGTAATGGAGCCTGAGCCACGCGAGTGCTAATGAGCAAGCTGCCGGTGATGACACACGTATAAATTAGCACTAGAAGTGGGAAGAGAGAGAATGTGGCTTTCATTTGAGGGAGCTGGCCAGCTGACCTGAGAATCGCGGTGTCCCAGCCTCTCCAACTTTGTAAATGGAGCCATAACAAGGGATATGGTGCTGCTTGGTTGTTACTGGGCTATTTGCTAACATCCTTCAGTCAAAGTTCTGGTAGAGATTGGTTGGAGAACATAATTTTCCTCATTTCTAAGTGGTGATAATATAGGATCTCAAATCCTGTTTTTGGAAGCTTGCCATTATTTGACTGAATGAATAGGCAGACATCCAAATTTGCGATAAACACACTAGGACACACACACACACACACACACACGCATGCCTTTTAATGCACAGAGAACACTTCCAGTTATAAATAGTGTTCTCAAATTTGAACATGCAGGCAGTCTGTAAAATACCCCAGTTTCTTTAGAAGGAACTAGATAGGAAGGTCAAAGGAATTCAAGTTTTCTTAGCACGAGGATGGAATAAGAGCTCCCCACATTCATATTTTTCTTCTTCTTTTTACCCATATCATTCCACAGAGGATTTGAAATGGTTTTTCTTATTCGTTTAATTCTCTTATGTCTAAAGTAGTTTAAATATGCTTGAACTTTGAAACCAGTTTATATGCTTGTGCTGCTAATATTTCTGAACACGTGATTGGATTGTTGTGAAAGTTTAATTCATCTACTTCTTGATCTGCACAAGGGCTTACTTGACTGTTAAGAGATACCACCCGTTTCATACCCTTATTTATCAAACATGTAATATTTGTTTTGAAAATTAAATTATCACTGCTATTGCTAGTTATGTACAAGCTATCAAGTTTACTAGCATGGACTTTAGAAAGTGCAGGTCTCAGTAATTCCTGGGTGGGTGCCAGATACTGCGTTTTTGACCCCTTCTTATATTCACATGAAATGCATTTATCTTTTACTCTGCTCTATTGTACTATACACACACACATACACATGTGTGTGTTTCTCTCTAGATCCATTGAGTATTACCATTTTTTTCCTACAGTTCTAACTCTATGTGGGGTTTACATTAGTTTGCTGGTTTATAATTTTTTTTTTTATCTCATGCAGCTCAAACATGAGCAAGCAGCACACTCTGTTCTGATCTATATAAGAACTATCACAAAATATTCACAAAATATCACAAGGTTAAAATATACTCTACAACATTTCTGTGTTCACTGGTATCTCAGAGATAAATATTTTATTCTATTAAGACATTGTTTTTTCTTAACAAACTGTAAAATGCCTTGTTAGAGTTTCCTGATAAATAATTAAATCTTTCATCAAGCTTCTCCCCGCTTTGAACTGCGCAGATGAAAACACAGCTCTCCGCGTCCACTTACTAAAGAATAATGATAGTGAAATCAGTGTCTTAGAAAAAGAATGCATCTACCCAGTGTCTCTCTAACAACCACGGAATGGCGAAGCCTACAGGGACATATTTTCCCTATTCTCCACAGGAAGTACTGAATCAAAGTATTTTCATTAAAACTAATAGGAAATGACAGAGAGTAGAGGAAAGGAGAATGCTTCTTGTTTATTTTACTTATTTTTGCCACATATCATGTATTGATAAAGCAATTTTGGGGACGTATGCATGATATAATTCAGTGAAATTGACTTTTCTTTTTTATGACCACATGCACAGTTTTACATCTGCAGCAATATTCTTTCTGAATAGCTACCTGCAGTTAATTTCAAGTTCCCATTGATCTTCGGGGGCCGAGACAAGTTAAAGTGATGATAAAGCAGATACCCTGAATTATATGCACACCAAATAGGATATGAAAACTCGCTCATGCACAGGCATTTATCTCTGAAACTGTGTAGTGGCAAACAGCAAATTTAAAAATATATTGTGTGTTTTTCAAGCTAGAACAGACGACCATGTGGGGGGAAAAATCGCTGTTTATTTTCCTTGTTTTGTGAGATTGAGCTATAACCTCTTAAAATAGCGACAACCAAGGAGGACAAGAACAAGAGCTCAGTGTTCCATATGTAAGTCTAGCCAATAAAAATGTTTAGAAGATCTAAAATGAAATTGGCTCACGTTAAACACTGCTGAAAACATTTGTTTTTTTTTTAGTCTTGCCACCCTGAGCAGATATGTAGAGAGAAAATATTCTTATGTATAATTCAATGTGAATCCAAGGAAGCTGTCAGTTATACAGAGAATTTCTGGAAGAGATTTAGGTAGGGAAGCAGATGGGTCAAACTGGGTCATGTTAGACAGGATAAATATTATGGCTCCTCTCCCACAGAAAACCATTGGGTGACATTGCTGATATTCTTTGAAAATTGGCAGCTAGTTTTAGGTAGAAAAGACTTGGACATATTTCACTTTTTAAAAAATGGGCTTCTGGTCAAAACGTATTTTTGGTGATTATTGTAACTAAATACTAATTAGAATCAATCTCAGGCCTCACTCCCATAGCCTTCCTGGTATTGGACTGGTTCATAGTCCTCATGTTGACCAACGGTGAAGTGCCAGTTCATAACTCTCTATGGACAAGTGAAGATAAAAATAAGAAAAGCAATTTTAAAGTTAAAAGATTGTCCAAGTGAAAAGGAGGGAAAAAAAAAACCCCTAAATGGTGACAAGTCAGCAATGTGCTAGAAATTAGAAGAGAAGAAAGAATTAAGAAAAAATAGTAAGCTGCTTTTCATGTGTGCAAAGTTAGGAAGACAGATAAAGAGTGGATGCATCTCTTTTTGGAAATGCTGGAATTGTTTCCCACAATCCTCTCCTATTGTGTAGCATACCCTCCTTTATGGGGTCTGGCAGGGTAGTGTCTTTTCAGTATCTTATTTCTTCTTATGGGTTTGTCATTCCTCCAAGGGTGTGCTGGGGACCGATTCTGCACCAGCTTTCCAGAGCTGACTGTGCACATCCCCCTTAAACTTGGCATTCAGTGAACATCAAGCTGATAGCTTGAAATCAATCAGATTGAAAGTATTTATTCCACGGAAAACTGCAAGTACTTCATATGAGGGCTTCTCTTCTCCCAGAAAGCCAATTGTCAAACATTTGTCTATGCACCACTGCCCTATGGCAGTCTAGCAAGGCATTATGCTTAGTAGAGAATCAATAAATTAAGAAGCAGTAAACCCAGGAAAAGCTCAGCTTTCTTTTCCTAAAGGCAGGATACAAATTCTATTTTATTTTTAACTACAGACAGACCTGCCCCTAATCTATCTCTGCATATATCAACATTTATACCTATGTGCCTTGAGCATTATGTTTCACAGTATATGAATGGTTATTATCACACTAGAGGCCCGGTACACGAAATTCATGCAAGAGTAGGCCTTCCTTCCCCTGGCTGCCAGCACTGGCTTCCCTCGTAGTCCCGGCTTCATCTGGAAGGACATCCAGTCTAATTAGCATATTATGCTTTCATTATTATAGATGACCTTGGCTTGGCCATGAGTTTTTAGCTGTAACACCAATAGTGTAATCTGAAAAAAAGAAGAAATGGATATGTTGGATTTTATTAAAATCAGAAACACCTGTTCTGTGTAATATAATGATAAAAAAATGAAAATACAAGCCACAGACTAGGAGAAAATATTTTCAAAATATTTTTTTGATAAAGAATTTGTACCCAAAATATACAAAGAGTTCTTAAAATTAAATGACATGGCAATTATCCAATTAAAATGGGCAAAAGATGTGAACAGCCACCTCACCAAGGAAGAGAAACAGATGGCAAGTAAACATACAGAAAGACTCTCAATATTGTTGTCATTCGGGAAATGCCAAGTAACACACACCACATCAGAATGCAGAGATTTGGGTATCAGCCAAAAAATCTGAGAAAGTGTGTGCCCTTTCTACATTCAGATAAAGCCCTGGGTAGATTCTTATGGTTTTAGTTAATAGTCGGCTAGGCTAAGGCATTAGGAGCGTTTGCACTTGCCTTCCCAAAGAAGGGAGCATAAGAGCACGTGATAACGTAGGTTTCTACCTTTCTCTGCTAGAATAAGATGTTTACGCGAGAAAGAATGGACTGTTTCTCACATTTGCCTAATGCATGGAACTTCAGAAATATTGCTAGCTAGGAGTACCTGAAGGAGGAGCTTGCCATGTTTTATCTTACGGTTATGGATTACCTTTGTTTTAAATGATGTCTAGGGAACAAGCAGAAACATTTGTTATGTTCATTTCTGTTTTATGGCCTTTGCGGTGGGAAGTAAGCCGTCTCTGAAGGGGCCCGAGTGGGAGGCTCGCAGGCATTTCTCGTAACGTGGAATACCACTGCCTGAAATGATCGTGATAGATTCTCCACTTAACTTCACAAACTTGTCGGTTTTATTATTAAAGGCTACGTAGGAATGGAATAACACAGACCCGCCGTGGGATAATGTGGCCCTGGATAATGGGAAAGCAATCGTCTTGTATTGTGTAATTTATTCTTTCTTTTTTTTTTTTAAAAAAAATAGATATATTATTGATTTTTTACAGAGAGGAAGGGAAAGGGATAGAGAGTTAGAAACACTTATGAGAGAGAAACATCCATCAGCTGCCTCCTGCACACCCCTTACTGGGGATGTGCCCGCAACCAAGGTACATGCCCTTGACTGGAATCGAACCTGGGACCCTTCTGTCTACATGCTGATGCTCTATCCACTGAGCCAAACCAGTTAGAACTATTTCTCTTTTGCAGGACAATCAGAAAATTGCTTTCCTGTCCTGGTTGTTCTGAATTTGACTTCAGCTGGAATCATCACTGTTGTCATTCACACAGTATGGCCATTCACGTGTGGAGGAACCACAGTTCGATGCATCCAATACTTATTTTACATCTAAGATTTCCTGACCGACCTTCGTTTCCCTTCTTCTAAAAGTTTCTTTGTGTTAACTTGTCTTTTAGGTGATAGAGGTTATCCCAGATGTCCTGTGAATGAAGTGAAATAAGGCACAATATCACATCATATGATACGAGATCCATGTAGACCGGCAGTTCAGTGCATCTGAATGAGGCACAAAGTAACGAGGACAGAGCACATCTTGTCTCATTCTGCTCTGCCTGGACTGCCACTCAATGTGATCTTTAGACAGTCCTCCTCAGTGTTTAAATTCTCATTATATGCCTTTAATCCATGGCGTAAAGATGATAGAGTCTATTAGAAATTAATGATCTCATCTATATGCAGGTCCACATGTGCACAAGGACGTGTGCACTCAGGGAAACCTGCCTCACCTATTCAAGGCTAATGTCTGCACCTGCGGGGATCTTCTGGTCCTCTTCCCTGTGGACTTGGCTCTACCAGAGATCCACGCCCTTTCCTTTCTCCCAGGTCTCCCTGGACAATGACTTAATATATCTATAAGTCATTGATTTATTGATTTCAGAGAGGAAAGGAGAGGGAAGAGTACAAACCTCAATGAGAGAATCATTGATCAGCTCCTCCTGCACACCCCCTACTGGGGACCACGCCCACAACCCATGTGCCCTGACCAGGAATTGAACCATGACCTCTTGGCTAATAGGTCAACACTCAACTGTTGAACTATGCTGGATGGGCAACAAGGACCTTTTATCTAAGTCTGTAAACACATCTGAGTCTTTTTTTTTTCTCTGAAAACAGCATAAACTTCCCCTACTAGATATTTCTCTAGCACTCTTTTTGCCTTTGAGAAAGGTTGATGACTGAAAAATTAATGAATGATAAGTAAAAAAAATGAAAATAATATCTATCTCAATTATAAGTCTCAGAATTTTATATGAATTTAACTCATTTAATCTTTGCGAAACACCTATTAATGAAGACACTGGGACACTGAAACACTACTTGGCCAAAATTACATCGACAGTGGGCAATAAACCTGGGAACCCATGTGCCTATACATGTTGAAGCAGTTGGCAACAGTATGGCAAACAGAATGTAGCCTAGGTTCACACATTTGGCTTGGCATCAGAGTTACTTGGAAGAGCTTTGAAAAATACAGATTCTTGGACTACACCCCAGATCTCCTCAAATACTGAGAACTGGTGTTTTTAAAATCATCTTGGGTGATTTTGTAGGCAGTCAAGCTGACATCTGCCTAAGCAAAATAGTTTGTGACTCATAAACACTAAGCTTTCTCATTTGTGCTAGTGCGTGAAATGAGCAGAAAGTGCTTAGAAACATATCCTTGCCGCTGTTATCTGCTGTCCCAACTATCAGATTCCAATGAGAATTGCAATTATTTGACCAGAGAAGAAGCACTTTGGGAATGTGTAGGGCTTGGTTTGCGGGACTGGTGAACATTATTGCCATTGGGAGATAAAAGAAAAGCATTAAAGAGATATAGAACCTAAACCCCTATGGCAAGAAGACCTGAAGTAGTTGAGTGTGTAAATTTGCACTAATTATCTACACTAATAAAAGAGAAAAATGGTAATTGGCATATGACGATACCCTTTTCATTGGCTAATCAGGGCTATATGCAAATTAACTGCCAACTAAGATTTGCAGTTAATTCATATGTAGATGGT
>NW_006289087.1:6512290-6514103 GCF_000327345.1 Myotis davidii
CTAGTTTTATAAAATAAAAGGTTAATATGCAAATAGACCCAACAGTGGAAAGACTGGTTGCTGAAAAAGCACACTGACCACCAGGGGGCAGACGCTCAATGCAGGAGCTGCCCCTTGGTGGTCAGTGCACTCCCACAGGGGGAGCGCCTCTCAGCCAGAACATGGGCTCGTGGCTGGCGAGTGCAGCGGTGGTGGTGGGAGCTTCTCCTGCCTCCGCGGCAGCGTTAAGGATGTCCGACTGCCTCCTTAGGCCTTCTCCCAGTGGAGAGTGGGCCTAAGCCATAAGTCACACATCCTCTGAGGGCTCCCAGACTGTGAGAGGGCTGCGAGAGTGTGTAGGCCGGGCTGAGGGACCCCCCCTGAGTGCACGAATTCTGTGCACCGGGCCTCTAGTATAGAAAGAAAAGGTAAACAGAGCTTGCAGACTCTGCATCACTCATTTATAAATAATTTATGAATAATAGGCAAACTTTTTCTTGAATGAGGAAAATAACAATTTGAATCAATCAATGACTAAATGAGAATGAGGAGTCAATCTTACTACAGATGTGAAATGTCACATCAAGCACTATAGTGACAGAAGGGAATTCCAAGTTAAATTCCCACAGTTACCTTTTTTGCTCTTTACCAAATATCATTCTGCCCTACTGACTCTAGACAACATTTTTAAATGTTGGGGAATGAGGAGCTTCAATTTGACTTATGTATGAAGAAGGCATGTGTCACTACAGCAGTAAAATCTCCTCTCTCTCCAGAACCTGGACCTAGTATTATGAGAAATAATTGCATTTGTAGTGAAAGAAGTAGCCACCCATGTCCAGCAATGTGCCTTGTTCTTATTTCTGACGGAGTTTGAAGTGCCTCTTTGAAAACTAGGGAAATCAGGTGAACCACCGTATCTATTGTTTTGACTCCTTGAAGTAGAAAGTCAGAAAGAGTCAGAAAATCATTTCCTGACTTCTGCCTATGGGACTGGATTATACTGCTTCTGAAAATTAATGTTTTTCATTGAGCAGTGTGTGTACAAGAGAGAAAAAAAACAATCTGGGCAACTAGTGTGTGTGTGTGTGTGTGTGTGTGTGTGTGTGTGTGTGTATGTCTGTGTGTGTGTAGACAATAGAGAGCAAGGTTCAAAGGTCACAAATTCCAATCAAGGAAATTAGGATTTGAAAAAAAACAATGCTTGAAACCACACCGGAGACGTGTGCTACCATACCAGAAGGCTTACACTGGAGTATGTCTCCTCTTAGAAGGCCATGAGGGGTCATTCACGCTCCTACCAAAACATACTCCTCTTTCCCAACCCTCGGATATAAGGTGTAGGTTCCAGGAGGTAGACGCAATGTGGGTGTGAGATTGGGGACATTTAAAAAAAAACGTAAAAGGTGAGTAAAGCTTTCACTATCAGAAGCCTTGATTTCTCAATTATGGGAAGAGTCCTATCCTTAGACATCTCTAGTTTCTTGCCTCTTGTAGAGTTGTGACTTATTTTATTTTTAATTTTGTCTTTTATAGACACAACATGTAATTCAATAAAACATTTTGGCTGGATCACCCAGACAACTATTTCTCCCTAAACTAGACAAAACCTCTAATATAGTGATTTTAAGCTCTGATTGCAAAACCCATCAAAGATAAGAAACCCGATCTCTGAAATTTCAGTGTTATCATATGAAAATTACTACACTCACAAGAACAAATGCAATATGTTCTACTTGCAGTTAATGACAGGAGGATGGTATTGATACATTACATAGAGGATTATTTCCTATTCACTTGTATAATAGGATATTTTATCATTCTCCAATATTGA
>NW_006289087.1:6514254-6515132 GCF_000327345.1 Myotis davidii
CACTATTGCTTTACGTGTGACCTGTAATAAAGCTGAAGGTGCCCACAAAGAAGAAACTATGATCTAATAACTTACTTTCTTATTTCTCTTGCAACTCACCTTTAAGTTTTATAAGTTTAGTCTGTTTCTGAGAAGAAAATGATGCAAGTCCTGCATGAAAAACAGACCTTGATGAGAGAATAATCCACCCAAACTGATTAGCTTTGGCCTATTTCTTCTGTCTTAGAACCTGATATGCATCTGTTGTCATTTCCATAAAAATGCTTTTGATTACCAATCAACCGTTTTTATTAATAATAAGTTAATAGCTCTCCTAACGATTTTCCTTTTTAATGAAAATGAAAATGCTAGACATACGAATTTGTGTCTACTGCAGGCACTAAGTTTGCTGCAGTGAGCTATTGAAAATTGTGAAATTTTAGACACAATAGTATTCTGACTTTCTTAAGGAAACTAGTCATCTTTATGTCTGTTTAACTCTGCATTTTCCAGTTCTAAGTACTTGTTGCTTTTGACTGGTAATAGACTATCACCAGCAATAGGATGAAATGTTTTCTTAGAATTGGGCCAGAGGTCAAGAACGTGTTTTAGTCCTCATTGTAAAAGAGCCTTGAGCTCAGTTGGACACCCTGAGCCATGTTCTCGCAATTGAAACTCCTTTTGGCTTTTTCAATTTTTCCCTTTAGCTTTACTTGCCATTCTTTACTTGCCATTATGGCCTTATCCTTCTCCACCATAAAAAGCTAAGTTTCTGTGAGGCTCATGTCTGGGCAATTGTCTCCTTTCTTCATAAACAGGTCATGCTATTTAAACCAGTGCTTTAATAACCCTGAACATACCAACAATCACTGAATATGTATCTTTTATTAGAACCTTTC
>NW_006289087.1:6515179-6545209 GCF_000327345.1 Myotis davidii
CATATTTTACAAATAAGGGAATGAAGCCCTGGCTGATGTGGCTCAGTTGGTTGAGTGTCATCCCATGCACCAAAAGGTCGCAGGTTCGATTCCCAGCCGAGGAACATGCCCAGGTTGTGGGTTTGGTCCTGGGTCTGGAGACAACTAATTGATGTTTCTGCTGGTAGTAACAAAATCTGGGTTTTAGAAGCTCATAAAATAAACTTTATTTAGTAACCACCAGTATGAAATATAGTTACTAATATATGATTGACAGCCAACCATCAAAATCATTTTCAAACTCTGAGAACAGCTATCAAGTTTATATTTAAAAATATCATGGAAAGTCACAAGACATAAGCTATATTTCCTACCTTCCTTTGCTCTTCACTGCTCACAGCATTAGTATTATAAACTACCCTTATTCTCCAGAATTAATCTCTTTCAAGGCATTCATCACCATCTTTGCCACATTACTTATGCATATTTTATTACTTAAGAAAAAGAAATTAAATATCCAAAATGAAATTTTTATCGTTTTAAGGATTTAAATCTTTAAAACAAGGGCATTCAGATCAAGGACTGAGTTTATAGTCAGTATTTTCTATCTAGGCATTGTCCAGAATTTCAGTCATGAAATTCATAATATTCTAGCTCAGCGGTTCTCAACTTGTGGGTCGAGACCCCTTTGGGGGTTGAATGACCCTTTCACAGGGGTCGCCTAAGACCATTAGAAAACACATATATAATTACATATTGTTTTTATGATTAATCACTATGCTTTCATTATGTTCAATTTGTAACAATGAAATTACATCCTGCATATCAGATATTTACATTACGATCCATAACAGTAGCCAAATTACAGTTATGAAGTAGCAATGAAAATAATTTTATGGTTTGGGCTCACCACAACATGAGGAACTGCATTAAAGGGTCGCGTCATTAGGAAGGTTGAGAACCACTGTTGTAGCTAATCATAGTTGATATTTTATGGTAAGATATATATTTATATGTAGAAAGCTTTTGAGGTGACCATAGAGGAATATTTTTTCATCAATTCAATTAATATAATATTAAATATCTATAATAATAAAAGCATGATATGCTAATTAGACCAGAGGTCCTTCCGGATGAAGCCAGGACTGCGAGGGAAGCCCAGGTCCTGGGTGCCAGAGGGAAGCTGGTGTTGACAGCTGGGGGAAGGAAGGCCTACTCTTGCACGAATTTTCTGCATCTGGCCTCTTAATAATATTATAATTGATAAAAATTTTAAATCTGGTAAAAATGATACATTTAGGTATGGGGATTATTTGAAGAAAGATGCAGAGTTTCATTATGAATACTGGAAAAATTATGCTGCCTGATTAGATCTCTCTAATATTTTCAAAAATATAATCATGAAAATAAATCTGCAACTAAAATGTATACCTCTAGGAGAGTTATGATATGTGACATAGTATCAGAAAAGTGTTCCTATAAGAAGTTAATGATTTACTTGCATCACTCAACTTCCATGACAAGCCAGAGAGTTCCTGGAGAGTATTTTTTTGTTATTGTTAACCTCACCCCAGGATACTTTTTTCATTGATTTTTAGAGAGTGGAAGAAAGGGAGGAGGGAGAGAGAGAAAGAGAGGGAAACATAGATGTGAGAGACTCATCAATTGGTTGCTTCCCGCACACACCCCACCAGGGCTGAGGATCAAGCCTGCAACCGAGGTACGTGCCCTTGACCGGAATCGAACCCAGGACCCTTCAATCCGAGGGCCGACACTCTATCTACTGAGCCAAACTGGCTAGGGCAATACTCTTATTTTAAAATCATTCAATCTATACTTATATCGTGCTTTTAATAATTTAATCAAATTTCTAAAATCTATTACATTACACTCTATATAACTATAACCTCATGTTATCACTAAAGATGCAGAAAATGAAATTTGATTGCTTTCTCAGGTTATCTGTCATGAGTACCTTTCGGGAACTTGTCAAGCAAGCTTCCTCACCAGACTGTCTCTACACCACACCAAGCGACTCACCAATGCTTTATGACACCCACTCTTCAATAGTCAGGGTCCTCGTTCCAGGTCCCACAGTAGGAGTTTGTCCTATTGAAGGAAATGAGGCGTGATTAAGTATTAAACCTCTCATATTTCTTGATAACACTCAAGAGGAGCGACTCGGTTCTTATTCATCATTTCTCCATCTTAAAATTCTGCCCACTTTCTACAAAGTGATTTCTCGGGTTCTGGCACGCTGAATCTTAATGCTCTGGGTATTTAGTGTGAATGTCAAAGCCAGTGATTTCCCCCCTAATAAATTTCAATTGACTGGTGTCACTTACTGGAAAGGTTACACGTGATTGAATTTATGAACGTTTGCTGCTGAACTCAGCTTATAAATTCCTAATGATTCTGGCAGATGATTCAGTTTCTTATGCCAGTGCAATAGTTGAGGTTAATTAAAGAGCCTCCATCACCTCTTTTCACCAAAATGCCAATGAACTGCTGAGAAGTTAAATAAATGTACTACTTGGTACCCAGTGATGCCAAGTAAACCATACTGAGTCAGTGCCTTACTGAGCCTTAATGATATTCTAAAACAGATCAGGAAGTACTGGGTTCTTAACCATTGCTAAATGGAGGAATTATTGGAAATATAAATGTTCCTTACAGCATCATTAAACACAATCCCATCAGATCAAAGTCAGAGTAAAATAAATTTAACGTAGTTGCTAGAGAAAACATCAGTTTTGAATAGACAATGGTCAAAAATGATAAAACTATAAATAAAATTCTTTGTAGACACCAAACAATTGTTTTATTCTTTATAGCCAGGAGTCAACATTGAAATGTAAGAAATTATTCAATACACTTCCAAGTAAACCTCCTTGACCTGGAAGAAGAGTGTTTTTACTCTGCTTTTTGTCTTTTTATTTTAGGAATTTGCAAATGTCTGGCATCCAATCTAGATCCTGCATTACATTGAAGATATTGGAGAATAATGATATCTAATGACTTTGGAGTCACCTCCAGACTTAAGTAAGAACATTTTTTAAAGGAGCTACATTATTGAAGTTTCTTGTTTAGTCATTTAGTAAATGAACTTGATTCTAACTTGTATAGCTAGCAAATAGTTCATTAATATATCAGGTAGTATGCTAAAATGTTTGTGTATTAGCCATTAGTTCATTGAGCAATAATTTTTGACTTACTCCAAATAACAGTTCTCACATATTTACTTATCAGGCTAAAATAGAATAAATGGATTTTAAGTAAATATTGATTGATGTACATGCAATTTTAACTTTATTAGCTCTTGCCACAACGATCTTCAGTCCTCTGTATTTATTGAAATTGTATTATATATCTAAATGAGCCCACCCAATTGCAGTATTTTCGGTATTGGAGGGATGGCTCTAAAAGCATAATTTCTAGGCCTGACTTTTTCACAATAATTTGACTCTCTTTCTTTGTCTTCTGCTGTGCTCAGGTGGGTATATATGAACAATCAGGTTTAGTACCTGCATTCATGAGTCCACTTATATGCGGATACTTTTCAATAATGAGCAGCACTATGAATGTATTATCTCTTTATGATCTTAATATTTTATTTTCTGTAGCTTACTTTATTGTAAGAAATCAGTATGTAATACACACACAAAATATATGTTAATCAACTGTTAAATGTTATCAGTAAGGCGCTGGACAGTAGTAAATTAGTAGTAAAGTTTTTGGAAAGTCAGAAGTTACGTGTGAATTTTAGGCCGTCCAGGGTGTTGGCATCTGACCTCCTGACCTCACGGGTCAACTGTATTTGAATATGCTCGATGATGAAAGTTCCATGATGGGTTTTATTTTTCTTAAAAACTAGAAAAGGATTTGCACATAGTGAGGATGCAGTCAACAGTTCTTGAATGAATGAATGAAAACTATCTTTTAAGAAAACCCCAATTTTTATTCTTTCTAAAATCTTCCTCAGTGATTTGGTAAAAAGAAAAAAGTGCAATGCCTACAGTTGAAGAAAAATATGAAGAAGCAAATACTACATAGAATAGTAAGTCATACATGTTTTTTTCTTGTCAATATAGATCAATTACATCGTGCTTAACAGATACAGGGGTTCCTTTAAATGTGCATTCATAAATTATTTTACAAATTCTCCTTTGAATAATATTTACATTGTGTCACATGGTTGTTATTCATAGCACTGTGATAGATATCCTTGTCCTTGCATTATTTCTTGTCTAAGAGATTGAAAGAAGGGTCTGATATAAATGGCTAAATTGCCCTCTAGAAAGCTCAGATCAATTTGTATTCCTGTTGAAGGTACATTAGAATGCCGACACTGGGCATTTTCTGTGTGTTGCTCTAGCTCAGCAGTTCTCAACCTGTGGGTCACGACCCCTTTGGGGGTCAAACGACCCTTTCACAGGGGTCGCTTAAGACCATTGGGAAACACATCTATAATTACATATTGTTTTTGTGATTAATCACTTATGTTCAATTTGTAACAATGAAAATACATCCTGCATATCAGATAGTTACATTGCGATTCATAACAGTAGCCAAATTACAGTTATGAAGTAGCAATGAAAATAATTTTATGGTTGGGTCTCACCACAACATGAGGAACTGTATTAAAGGGTCGCGGCATTAGGAAGGTTGAGAACCACTGCTCTAGCTGATCAGTGGAAAATGGTATTTCTTTGTATATACTTACACATGAAATGTAACCCAAGAGTATGAAGTTTGAAGTCAGGATGCCTAGACCACTCCAGGGATATAGTTAAGCCCTCTAAGTGTCAGCTTTTCACCCATAAAAGAGGATAGGACCTAACCCAGGAGTATGAAGTTTGAAGTCAGGATGCCTACAACCACTCCAGGGATATAGTTAACTCCTCTTAGTGTCAGCTTTTCACCCATAAAAGAGGATAGGAAATAATACACACTGAGAGGGATCTTCTGGGAAGGCAACTTGCTGCCTTTGTTGCCGTTCTGTTTGTTTTGGGTCAAGTGGACGAGCGTGGAGCCACAGTAGATTTCAGCCTTTCCTCCAAATGTGTCTTGAGTCAAAACCTTTTAGAACTTCAAAAAAGTTAAAGCAAAATTCCATTTTTGCTTCTTTTTTACAATTGTTGATTCCTCGGTGCTCTCAGATACTAAGCAATGCGGGAACTAGGAATGTTGAAATACTATCAACCAGGTATTTTCATTGAGCTGCCAGTCTCAACAGAAATCTCATAAGGAACGTATTTTCACGGTATCTCAAAGAAGGTGCGGGGCGTTGAAATAGAACCCCAAAGTTTGCATTATTATTTCAAACAACCCCCAGAGTCAACTGAGGTTATCCGTATTGTCATTTAGTTCTTCTTTAAAAAAAAAAAAACAAAACTGTAGCAAAAGGACTTAATATAAAACATTTCTATAACTGTGTGTAGTTGGTAAAATACTGATTTTATAAGTCATAATACATTGGTAGAACTAGTAAAGAGATTCAGAAAATGTAATTGTGATGGAACTTAGTGCAAAATGCCAGATTTCTCAAAGATTTTTATTGTTGGCTACTAACATCTAGTCCTGTATTCTTCCTGTTTGAGAAATTCTACTTCCATTAGAGTTCCTGCTGTGTTTTTGTTTGTTAATCTGATATCTCTGGCTCTTTGCACAGAATTATTTCTTTGTCCCTGTAGAAACATACCAGAGGTTTTGAATTATCTTGTCCTTAGAAAGTGACCATGGAAATGGTTTGTTAGAGACCAAGGAACCCTGCAGTCAGCAGCCTCCTGGGTTTATTGAACATGGCATTTCACAATTTTTTTGAGCATAAAACATTTTTTGTTTGTTTTTTTTGTGTTTTACAAAAGGGGTTTCTCCCCCAACTAGTAATATCATTCTTAACTACCAATATAGTTTGAGACAGACTGTTTCTTTGCTCTCCGCTAAAACCCTGTTGAAATGGCAGTGACAAGTGCGAGGGGTTGAAACACACAGTAGTGAAGAGAAACAGGTGGGATATCCCATTTGTCATCCCGTTTGTCAAAGCTGCCTTTGGATTTGGGGAAGTGGAGGAGGGTCGACATACTGTTAGAACTGAGGAGGCCAAGGCCCGGAAGAACTTGGCTTGTCAATGGAACTTTATTTATATAATCATGATATATTAAAGGCCATTTATTGATTTTTTTAAAAAAAATATTAAAATCAACTCATAAAATTTTAAATCAAGTCATAAAACTTAATTACAGTTATAAAATAGAATGTGAGTGTTCTAAACCTTGTCAGCATGAAAATCATGTTAGATTTGGCAGAAGTTGGGGTTTGAAAGGGAAATAGAGGAAGGGAATCCAAGTTGATGATTTTTTTGTTTGATATCCTGGAGAATTAGAGAATATTGTCTAACACTGGTCAGGCATCAAAAGCTTAAGTACATAATTAAGATATTTAAGATATTGATGCAAGATAAAATAATCACGTAAGCCTTACAAATTTAGAGGAAGAACTCTATTTAAGAGAAATGTAAATGAGCTAATTATTTTTCTCAGTAGAGATTCAATATTTACTGTTTAACCTTGATTAACCAAGAAATAGAGATATAAGCCTATTAGTTAGAATTGATCAACAACGACTGTAATAATTAACTGGAAAGCTTGTTTATTCTAAAAAATACAAGGAATTCTGAAGTCTTACTTGCCTCAATCTGTCTATATCTCACTCCGTCTCAGTAGCTCGTACAGTCCAGGGCATTGCAAGAGGCAAAGTGTGTAACTGAGTTTAATTTGGAGACATCGTGGAGAGACTATGGTTCTAACAGTTAATGTAGGTGCCTATGCCATAGATGCAGAAATTGGCCCGAGCCGGCCGGCAATTGTCAGGCGGTATGACATGACACAGTTTCAGGGAAGATAAACTACAAGTCTTTATAGAACTGGTCATAAAGCCATTTTGTAAAAACTGTTCCCTTTTTTCACCTGCTGACTGCAGCAATATTTGATTATTGTGGTCCAGGGGAGAGATCAATCACACCTTTTCACTAGAATAAAAATAAAAACAAATTCAAGAGAGATGAGGGAAGGCTTTGTTTGTTTTTTTTTTGTTCCATTTAATATCCTTTCGACTGCTTAGGTCCTGGGTATTAAATTGAACTTGAGCCTTTTCAGATTTCGGTCCCTTTTATGCGTGGAGGAAAACCATTTCCAGGGTCAATAAAGAAAACAAAAAGGAGGTATACCAGCTTTGTGTACATGAGTTTTCGAGGATATTGAAACAAAATAGGCTTCTTATGAGATCATAGACAGTTTCTTTCCCGCCGTTCGGTACTCAGTTCTGTAGTAAGTGAGAGCTATGGGGGAAAAGTGTAGGGCAGAATTCAGAGAGTAGAGAAGGGAGACTACAAAAGAACTAAGTAATCAAACCAGCCTTAAGGCTGAAGTGAATTAATGAGAACAAAAGCCAGTGTTTTTATATGCAACTTCTAAAAATGGGAAGACATACAGGAGCAGATGGAGGCACAATAAAAACATTTCCTGACCCTGTCCGTGTGGCTCAGTGGTTGAGCATCAGTCCATGAACCAGGAGGTCATGGTCTGGACACATGCCCAGGTTGCAGGCTCAAACCACAGTGTGGGGCATGCAGGAGGCAGCCAATCAATGATTCTCTCTCATCATTGATGTTCCTATTTCTCGGTCTCCTCTCTTTGAAGGCAATGCAAATATATTTTTAAAAGAAAGAACAAAAAAAGAAAAATAAGAAAAAATAAACATTTCCCAGATGTGAATGAGTTCTGATTCCAAAGTGTGTGGAGGTGAGTGGCCCCAGGCACCAGGAAAGGAAAGGGAGGTAGGAGACTGACCATGGGGAAGAGCTCCTCTATCCCCTGAATTCCCCCAGTTCCCAAATGAGCAGGCCCTCCGATTAAGTTTTTGGGGAGCCCCAATGTGAAGAATATAATAAACCACTTCCTAAATTGGTGTATGCATATGCAAAGTCTATTCATGTAAAAGTTTATCCTACTCATAAACATTTCATGTGGGTTTGAAACTTTCTTTCTTTTTTTTTTAAACCTTGCTCTGTTCCTCTATACTGAATATATCATTGCCTGGGTCATTTAATTTTGTTAAAGGGCCATTCTGACAAATTAAGTAAATTTGACAAAAAATATTTTCTCAAAAATTCAACTTGCAGGATGAAATGAAAGTGGCTCTGGTCATATTAATGAGTATATAGACAAAGGCAGGGTTTTAGGTAGAAAAAAGTCTATTCTGAAAAAGCAAGCCGTAGGCATTATCTTCCTTCGGAGAAACATCGATTTGTTGTTCCACTTATTTATGCATTCATTTTTTGATTCTTGTATGTGTCCTGACCTGGGATCAGACCCAGGCAACCTTGGCGTATCGGCATGGTGCTCTAATCAACTGAGGTACCTGGCCAGGCCTCCGGTAATATATTTTATAAAGAAAGAAAGAAAAAAGATAAGAATCAGAAGCGATGGTCTTCCTGCCAGTCTTCAAACAAGCAAGGTGCAAAAATGGCCGGTGGGCCAAGGTTGTTAAAAACACCAGAAACAGAAAGATAGTTGGGAGCGATTTGTTTTCTTAAGTCAACTATCAAATTTCTTTGCAAAATTATTCCCGCCAGGAGAACATTCTTTGTCAGTAACAGTGAAAACTAACACAGATTCGAAAACAACCTTGCCTTAGTTTTCATTTTTGGAAACTGACTTGCAGAATGTGGAACTTTTCTCCCAAGGTGGAGTTCTTCTTTGGACAGACTGTTGGCTTGGCTACCAGAACACAGAGGAGTCCGGCTGGCTTTGAATTCTCACGGTGCCCACCCACCTGGTTGTTTTCTCAGAGTTTATTTCGCCCAGCAGGAGATGTTACCATACCACTGAGAGCCAAGATGCTACCCACCAATGCAGGCTGTCTGCCACTACCTTTGTAATTACGTTGCTTGTGCATCTGGCTGAGCCTTTACTGTGTCTGAAGAACCTATGATGTAGGAATCATTTTATGTCTGAACCTACATTTTAATTCTTTTCGTACGAGCAAAGGAACTAGACCAAGACATAATATTGAGAAAAAGAAAAAAAAGGAGTGGTAGACTCACTTAAAAGGGAAACTTGATGGTGTTCCCTGTTGGATATGATCAGTGTCATGCCATATCAACACCCTGTGAGGTTCTCCAGGACTGTGAAGATCATTCCATTCCCATACCTGGAAAAAACAAAAACAAAGAGACTATATGCCCCTAAAATATTGCCGAATATCTACTATTTCCAGTTGATACAAGGGACCATTGCTACTTCAGTAACAACCCCGGCCTCTCTTTGCCATTCTTGGCTCTTAGAGAAAAGATACCCAGGTGCCAAATGACACCAGTGTTTCACAGCACCCAATCCAGAACAGACCCCCGCTGCTTTCTTTGACATCTTTTCATATTAAATCATCATAACAAGTCTCTTCTAACTCCTTTTATGGAAGTACCTTGAGATTTTCACCTGGTGCGGCATGTTGCCTCACTTGCTACAGAATACTTAATACACCTAACTCATTTTTTTTTTAATCTAAGGTGTACTTCCTCTTGGTCATTGGCTTTGATAAGGGCCAGATACTGTTCTAGGCACAGAAGTCAGGCAGGAGCACTAACTCACTTTTTCTATGTCACACAGCCAAGGAGGGGCAAAACCAAGATTCAAACAGAGGCAGTTTGTTCAAGTATATGCTATGCTCAGGTGATGGGATGTGAGCAGAGGCTACTGACAGCACAGTTCTATTCGAGCTGCCACTACTGAACACATAAAGCAAAATGTTTGGACATATTTAACTAAAACACACACACGCACACACACACACACACACACACAAAACACCCCTGAAACTGTACAAAATAGATAATCCAGTAGCTCCTCAGTTCAAAAGAGTCTAGCCATTTATTTAAACATTCATGATTCTGTATCTTATTCATGAAAGTACAACTCCTCCTTTTGCCCGAGGTCTAAATAAAGCTGTAAACATAAAGGAAAAGCGCTATACAAAAGTACAAATACATTTTATCGTTGTAATCCTTTTCTCTTTTATCTTCCTAGGACAGTGTTATTTATGGAAACTTTTATATTCTAATTTAGTAATAGAGCAGGAAAGGTGGAAAAGGAAAGGAGAGGTTGGCAGAAGTGAACATGATGGTATTAGTCCCTTTTCCAGGGCTACACAGAGTTATTGTGGGCTCAGGAGAAATCTGCTTAAACACATGACAAGAAGTGTTTATCTTCACATTTACCGTAAACTTCTGCTTCAGTGCCTTATATTTTATGAATTTTATTTCCTGTAACTTTTTTATGATGTGAAATGATTACATCCTGGAATAAATGTCTTTCTTCCATAGAAAACACATGTGCAGTCTTGAGGGGTCAAGCAATTGATTAAAATGAAAGGTAATTACCAATAGGCTATGAAATGCATATTTACTTCTAAGTATTCCTTTTTTCTTGGAGCAAATTATAGCTCTTTTGCCATGTTTTCCAGGCCTCCTGACAGGGCAATTAGTAATCTGAACCATCAAATGTATTTGAGATAATGGGGCTTATCAATTCGGGTGTCATAATTGCTTTTCTGACCCCCTTCCCCCCTTCCTCTTCGCTGTCACTTACCCAGTACACTTCATCCTGCTTAAATAGCAGCATGTCAGACGTGTCTGCTGATCACTGGCTGCCTTCCCCATGGAGATTTCTGCAGTTTTAAGCACCGCCTTTCCCTGAATAAGGATTTTCCCCAAATATTGACTTTTGGTTTTCCAGGTTCCTGATGATGTGCTCCGGCACATTAATCATTGTAACCACCTTAACAAAGAAGCTCATTAAAAAGACAAATACATTTATCAAGCCAATCATCAAGTAGATTATATACTTTCCTCCCGTAATAGGTTACAGCTAAATAAATGACTTGGGTGTTTTATAAATAAATATGCAGAACAGTTAATATTTGAATACTCTGATCCTTTATTGAGGAATGAGGATAGATTGGGGTGTGTTTTTTTGCATATAATTAATAGAGCCTAATTTACTTGCAATTATGTGAGTTAAAAATAGAAAGAGCACTTTGAATATCCAAAGTAAATAATAATGTTGATATCATAATAAAGCATCAAGTACAAAGATATTTGAAGTTCATTTGATTGGAAGTTTAATTTTGCAGAACATTTTAGTAACTATTTATAGTATCTAACAAATACGTAGTTTCTGCTTTAGAAGTAAGGCTTTGGGTGGGAGGGCTACCCGTAGATAGCCTTCAGTCTGCCCAGCAACTGGAGTGATTCCACTTATTTTATCAGACAAATAATGCTTTAAAAGCTCGACAACGGCCTAAAGGGTCAGTTTTCTGCCTCCTGCCGAATCTCTCACACAAATCTCAGGTTTGTTTGGAGAACTTTGCTTGTCTATCTCCAAACTAATGGACCCTAGCTACCCTGGAATTACAGCTCTGAGGCAGAAAGGAACTCTCTTAGCAAGTGCATACGTCCTTATTTTCTCTGTTTTTAGTTTCAAAGTAAGTGCATTGTTCTCTTGAAGAACCTTGCTAAAATATAGAGAAAAATAGCTAACACACTCGATTATCCTTAAAACATTGCCATCAAACCCTCCAGGGCTGTGTACTGAATCCTGAAGGATAACAGGCTACAGTTTCTTTAAAATTTTTGTGACCATATGGTACTTGTCTTATTTCACTTATATGTGGAATCTAATGAACAAAATAAACTAACAAGCAAAATAGAGACAGACCCATAGACAGACAGCAGGCTGACAACCTATTTTCCAGTTGAATACTTTCATTTTCATTTTAATTATTTTCACAGTTTTTATGTATGACAGGTTTACTTGTTTCCCATTTGTTTTAGTGGTCTAAAATATTTTTTAATTTTTAAAAAATAAAAGGATGAGCTAATTTGCCGACTTTTGGAACTGAATTGTGGCACAGGCTGTATACACAGATGCAATAAAAATTGAGAGCTGGGACCTTAGAAAACTCCACTTTGAGAAATATTGGTCTAAGGGACAAGAACAAACCATTTTTTTTTATTGGGATATCATAATAGTCCCACATAGACAAGTCACTAGAAGGAGGAACATCTTCCAGCTTTTTCCTGAGGACATCCCTTCCTAGTATGGCCGGTGCTAACATAGGCAGCCCTGGGCCCATGGCAGTCCCCTGAACAAGGCAGAAGTGGCAGGTGATAATTACCGGTTCCAGCCGATGGCTTTGAGCTCCGTGGCTTCCAGGGGCTAATGGTGACCATGCTGAACCAAATGTCCTCGCTTAGTCCAACTCAGGCGTATGCTGTCTGTGATGGAGAAGACCCTGGCATGTTGCTTTTAATACGAGATCGCACATAGTGCAGTGATGGCGAACCTTTGGAGCTCGGCGTGTCAGCATTTTGAAAAACCCTAACTTAACTCTGGTGCCGTGTCACATATAGAAACTTTTTGATATTTGCAACCACAGTAAAACAAAGACTTATATTTTTGATATTTATTTTATACATTTAAATGCCATTTAACAAAGAAGAGTCAACCAAAAAAATGAGTTTGCGTGTCACCTCCGACACGCGTGTCATAGGTTCGCCATCACTGGCATAGTGGCTGCATCACTTTAGCTTCAAGACCTCCCACTCGAATCTAGAAAAGACTGACTTTCAAGGGTGGCCTTCATCCCTCGCTTCCGCTGCACCCTCTGTCGTGGCTGAGAAGGCTGATTCACGGACAACCCTGTCCTCTTCCAAGCGGACATTTGAAATGAAGGTGAACGTGAGAGGCATGAGCTTCCTTTCCCCACCCACGTCCTCTCTGACTTACTGCATCCGAGCTGTTTTACACGGTGATGAAGTCAATTCTCCGTCCTTACGCAGCACTTAACACTAGAATGGGAAGAAACTGCTTTCGAAAGACAATGTGCACGTTCTGGTTCACTTTTAAAGAATTAGCGGCTTTCCAAGGTACCCTTGGTGTCTATAATAGTTTGCGGAAATATTTTAGAGAAGAAATTAAAGGGATTGCTCACAAGAGAGGAAGACACAATGGGGCAAAGCTCTAAATGAAGACGAATCGCAATTTTTACAAGCAGACCAGTGGCCAGAATAACCAAGAATTCTTTAAAGCGTTGCATCAGCTGGTGGGTTTTGCGTGAAGGAGATGACGAGGGCGGAAATGTGATGAAGGGTCTTTAGATGTGATATTTGGAAATGGGAGTGGGGTCACCAAATCAATGGAATAATTAAAGGGGTTGCAGTGATGGGGCACAGTCCTGGGGACAAGAAGGGGAAGCAAGCTTCATGTGAAAGTGGTGTCATCGAAATGAGGCCTACCCAACTCTCAACTTACATTAGACCCTGTGTCTTAAATAGATTAAGCAAATTAAAACACGTTTATATTGAATCAAAATTCAACGTGTTTCTTTAAACTTGTAAAACAATGACATTTTAGGGTTCCTTTGCTTGGAATATGTATAGATGGTTGCTTCCAACCTTTTGCACACAAATGTCATAATGACATTTTATAAACAATGAACATAGGCAAGTTCACTCTGCGGCCCTAAAAAATCAGAAACTCAGAATTTTTTCCTTTTGTTGTTAGTCCCTTATGAAAAGAGTGCCGTGCACAGCTCTTTCTGGCTCCCAGAAGGGTTCAAGGATGTTGAGCCAGGGAATGGCTTTAATAAAGTCCCAAAATTGTATGTTGTCCTCAGCGCACAGCAAGTGCCCTGTGCTCCTGGGAGCGGCACAGGTGGGAAGAGCAGAACAGGCTCTGGACAGGCTTCGGTGAAGTCCCCAGTGGGCCCAGGGCCAAGGTGAATTTGGAGTTCAACTTCCATGGCCAAGCTCAGGAGGTTATGCTTTCTCCTTTGTTACGCATTGTAAAAATATTGCGATGGTGTAATTAGAATTATTGTAATTTTAAGAACTGTTATTAAGTGCAAGGTCCTGGGGCTAGTCTCATTGCCCTCAGGACAGGACCGTAGGGATGAGATGCATTAAATAAGAAACTACAAGCATGTTATGAAAAAGGGAGGATGCTGGGATGATACTGAGAAAATTATCTTAAAAGAAAAAGAAAAGCCAGTATGAATTATAGTATAAAAGTCTAGATTTGCTAAAAGACACTTTCATAAAGCAGTCTGCACCTGGCTTATAAGAGAACTGAGTATTAGGTTTTAATAAAGCTCTGGAAATATAGAAGCAAAAGTAGACATACAAGATATATACAAATGTAAGAGATAGGTGAAGTTTTAAATTCTGTTTTAGTAAATATATGCTGAGTTCTATTTTGAACTATTTCTGTGCTTTTAAGAGCCAGTTGAAACTAATCTGACACATATCTGTTGAGCACCTACCTTGTTTCATATAGCGTGTTGGGCACCAAAGAGAATAACGGAAAAACAGATAGGCCTGTACTGTAATGAGATGTATCGGAACGTTGGGTGTTAAGGCAAAAGAGGTGACTGATCTCTGAGTGCTTGGAGATTTTCTTCCTAATCTTGCTCATTGAAACAAAAATTATTTGTAAAAAATGACGGATTGGTTCTGTTGGTCTATATAAAGACAGATTTTTATAAATCTTCTCTACTTCTCTAACAATATTGCAGATTTGCTGAGTAACTCTATTTTGTGGATGAGGTAATTAATGTTATAGAGTTGGCTAATTTTCTTCCCGTAGACCATATCTCAAACGCAGCGGATCATTAGCTCTCCTCCACCGGCAACAAGCTACTGCCCAACGTGCCCGCAACGGGCTTGCTTTAATCAATTGCCATGATTATAAACAAAGGCTAATTCTGATTTTCATTTTATTTTATAACTAAATGTTATTGTATTAAAATTTCCTGTAGGCCTTTTCCGACTAGTAAAGAATAAACTACAAATCATATTTTCCATTTGGGAGAGTTCTTATCCCCCAGGAAAAAATCAATACATCAGAATTAAATTTCAAAACCGCGTTAACAGCATCTTGGAGGTCAGGTATTCTAATAGCCTCTGAGTGAAAACCAAATTATGGAGCTATTATATGTGGCCAATGTAATTATTTTCACCACCTTTTGCTTTATAGAATATCACCAAAAAGGAATTAAACCTAGTGTAAGGATTCAGTTCAAAACTAGAAGTGTGTTCACCTATGGCATCTTAATACCACTGAATTTAATGTCACATGAGCATTTCATTTTAAAGTAGGAAGTTTGAATTAAAGTGTAGATATTCAAAAGCTTTAGCAAAATAAAAAAATATCTAAGTTACTGGATTTCAGCAATTGACCTTTCTCGTAGTCCAGTAATTCCTTAAAGACATCAAAGTATTATTCAATAGAACAGGAGAGCTGGGAGAAATTTTAGAATTCAGTGAATCCAGTCATACATTTTAAAGAAAATGAGAGCCATAATAATGAAATGACAGGTAGGATCCTCAGTCTCATCTCATGAGAACTATTCTCATACAATCTCCTGTTTCTCCATTCTCCTTCCCTCACATACTGGTCTCAGTATTTGGGGCCTAACTTCTTGGAAAATATTGGTATTTGTGAAGCCCGGCTGTGTTCAGACCCAGTACCCCACAAGGACTTTGTGTCTGTTTTATCATGTGCCCCCGGCACAGACTCATTTGTGTAGCTAAGGGAGTCTCAGAGCAGGTAGATGGATTTGGAGAATGGGAACACATAGTAGGCTCATTGTCAGGACCCTCAAAACTGTTCAGCATCATAATAGATATAAAGCCATCAGGGTTTTGACCAGGGAATTCTTGGAAGATAGGTTGTCTTTACTTCTGTGAGGATTAGGTTGTTTGTCCATACTATGAGGTGGTAGAGACCCATGGCCGATGAGCATGTGCAGCGAGGTGTGCCCACGAAATGCATTTTGCCCAATAGGCTCGGAGTGCAGTGGGGTTCCTGCAGCCTGTCGCCAAAGCGTTAAAGGAAGTGACCTGCACTATGTGCACTTCCTCTTCGCCCCTCCCCACTGGCTGGAATGTGGGCACGGTCCAAGTGAACTGGCCCTGAACGTGAAGTGAAAGGCCATATACTCACCAATTGGGGGGGGGAGGGAATAACTAAAACAGCCGCTGGAATTGGGGTTCCCAGGTAGCCCCTGTCGCCTGGCCTGCCTACCAGCTTTCAGTAAAAGCAGATCAACTCTCAGCCTGGTGTGAGCTATTGTTATTTTGTTCTGATAAAGACCTCGAAGTTTGAGGGCCTATACCTATAAAATACATGAAGAAGAATATTCTGTATGTATCCTTGGGAGAGGTGTGTGTGTGTGTGTGTGTGTGTGTGTGTGTGTGTGTGTGTGTGTATGCATCTTAAAAAACTATACAAAATAAATAAATGCCACACAGTATGAATCTGTGCATGGAAAAGCCAACAGCCACAGCGGGAGTCTTAACTTAGGCCTGGCAGGGATTTGAAGCAAGTCTTCACACAATTGATTTCGAGATTGCCATTTCTTGCCTGTCACTCGCCTCCAGTTTTTCTAGCTTCTTCAAAGAGTACTTAGGTGATATTTCGGTATCTACAACATTTACCCTTTATTAAATACCTTAGTTTGATATATCTCTGAAGTAACCTCAGTTCAGGTTTATGCTATAAATCTTGTAGGGTTTTAGCCATGAGCTATCTCCGAATCGCATTGCTCATCTCCAGGCAAGAGTCTCCTGGGGTGAGCATGTCCTTTACATCCGTCTACCCAACGCTGGGGGCTCGTACCAGGAGTCAGTAGCAATTTTTTTTATTAGAGAAGCATTTGTATTCAAAACAAGGATGTGCACTAAATACATCCATACATATGTGTGTATATGTGTATATATAATTTCTGTATTTCCTTATAGTTAAAGAGTGGAGTTAGAATGGTGTCAGGGTTTCTGTTTTTCTTTTGTCATAGGGAAAACAAGTATCTGTTGATGGCCTTTCTCTCTAGAATATGAAAAAGAAACACATTTGCTTTACTTAAAGAAGGTATTTTCATTAAAGAAATGTGTGGGTTGAGTTGGGACTTCAATCGCATTAATGATAATTACATGTATAAGGCAGTCACGAGGCTGAGAATATATACGATCTCTTCTCAGGGCATTATTCCCTTTCTTGCAACTCTTATAGCTTGACTATGAAAGGGGGGCTGATGTGTGACCTTGAACAGTTAATAGTTACCTCAGAGTTTGCGGGACAATTAAATTAGATAATAACCAGGAAACTTGCTAAGATGCCATTTATTACAGCAGACACATTGCAGCTCCCTCTCTTTCTTTGGTTTCAGTTTTAATCACCAACTAATAAATTTTAAAAATGTATTTCTGTGAAACAGTACAAGCCAGTGAAATAAGTTTATATGGGGACGAGGTACAACTATTTACATAACTATCTATATCAATAATGTAAATAATAGTAGCTAACGTTTAACAAATACTTGTTATGAGTCAGCCATGGTAATACACACCTCAGAATAATTTTATTGCTGAGCTCTTATTGTATCCTAGTTTTACAAATGAGGAAATTAAAGCTTATAGACAATAAGGGATATGCCCAAGATAACATAGCTAATTAGGAATTTTGTCTGCATGAATCTAGAGCCCATATCATTAGCCAATGCAATATACTGTAGCAGTTATCCACGTAGCAATTTTGAAAACCTGTGTGTTCCTGAAATATTTGAATTGAAGATGGTGAAAGTGGATTAGGGCCGAGCTTTGCATTGGTTTTGCTAGGAGGCATCAGCAAGCTCTGTTGCTCCTCCGTCCCAGCTCCGAGCACAGGCCAGTTAGGTTCTGAGGAGAGACCATGGCACAGAGCCGAATGTGATTCGGATCAATAAAGCAGATTCCGTAAAACAGCGTTGGGTCCCGGGATTTCTGCTAAACCATCACCATCTAATGTCAGAGTGGTTTTTGCAGGATGAAAGTCAGACTGATCTCTTGAGAGCAATTTTTTCTTTGCATGTCAGTGATTGAAATTGGGTCCGCTTTTCAAATTGTTTAATAAAACAGCACAAACCGTGCCTACTCATATCTCCTGCAAACGAGGCACTGATGAGTCATAGAATTCTCATGGTGTGGTCAGGGAGAAAAAGCATCCTGGCCAAATAATTACAAACTATGGAAATCTCACATGTGAGAATGTGGAATAAGTGTTTTTAAGATTGGTTAGATATACTAATTTAATAATTTTATAATGATATACATGTAGCTGCACTTCCATATATGCATATCCATACATATATACACAGATATGTGTGTATATAAAATATATATAAATACATAAAAGAAAATCTTCTAGAAAATTACATTAAAATCTAAAGAGAACATTATGGTTGTAAAAATACACCCAAAATATTAAGACCACCTCTCTTATGATAGTGTTATAGGAGATTTAAAACTTGCAAGGACCTATGGGTATGTTTATTGCTTTACTAGTGAGCACCATGTAGCACTAGAGAGCCATGAGCTGAATTTTCCGTATCTCTGGATTTCTGGGCTTTGTGATTGTGACAGATCATTTGACCATTAGCTTCCTCTTACATAAAGGAGTTCCCCTGACATTTCTTAAGATCTTCCCAATTCTTATTTATCTGGGGCATCCCCTGGTAATGTTTTTAGTTTTGTCCATTTGGGATAGCAGAAGGAGTGCTTTGTAAGTTGTTCTTCCTATCAACATATCATAGAAACTATGTATTCCTATCTTTGTAAAGCAAAGAGGATTCTAGACCAGAATCACATGTGTTAATCCTGCCCCAATGCCCATGCCCAGGGAATAACAGGAACAGGGCACTGAGGGTCCCTCTGATGCTCATCCAGAGTACACAGTTCATCTCAGGCCTGCACATCTTTCATCTTACATTTATTTTAAACAATTATTCAAAATACTAGAGGCCCAGTGCACGAATTCGTGCACGGGTGGGGTCCGGCAGGCCTAGCCCCAATTAGGGAGGATCGGGGGTTGGCCTGTCGGGAGGAGGTGTTGGCAGGAGGTTGGCCGGATAACCCGTCCAGATCAGGGCCCGATCAGGGCCCTAATCATATAGCATTTTATGTCAAAAGTGGGTACCATGAATCACATGCAACCGGAGGGCTAAAGATCCTGAATTTCATAGAACTGAGGCCTGGCTTAGACTAGTCAAGCATGAAACCCCAAACTGGAAGAAATTGACCTGAAGTTCATCAGTTCCACCACTTTGTGGTGTCTTTCTAAGCACCAGTAACTTCTGGGATGACGAAGTCTGTCTATGATGAGATAACTTCTTCCAGAATTTCTCACAACATCCTGTGTATGAGCTTTCTACTTTTTTAGTTTTTGCCATGACAAGTTACCATGAACTGGGTGGCATAAACCCCTGAAATTTATTTCCTTACAGTTCGAGAAGCTAGAAGACCCAGAGGTTGGCAGGCGTGGTTTATTCTGGGGGAGTCTTTGGCTTGTAGGTGCTCCCCCTGTGGTGTCTTCACAGGGACCTTCCTCTGTGTCTGTCTATGTCTTAATCTCATTTTCCTGTAAGGACACCGGTCATGGGATGAGGACCCACCCTAATGACCTCATTTTACCTTAATTATAAATCCAGTCACATTCTGAGGGGTTAGCAGGAACACATTTCAGCCCATAAACCCTCTTATGGCCATAAGTGTAAATTTAGCAGGACTTGAGAGAACTAAGGTTTCCAGAATGATAGTTGAAGTTGGGAGAAGGAAAACCAGGATTGGGGCAACAAAGAAAATTACTACCTCAGAATAGAGATGGCTTTTGAACCAAGCCTTGGATCTTAGTGTTCCAAATCCTTCTACATGGAAATCAGCAGAATAGATTTGTAATTGTCTATTTCATATGAGAAAGGTCACTTAAAGCTTAGAAGATAATTATTGCATTATGTTGCACTTAACTGCCAAGTGATAAGCTCCTGGTATAAATTTACCTGTGTGTCTTTTATAATTCATCCTTATTCTATTGTATTATACTAACAGTCACCCATAGTGTTGCAAACTTTCAAGTTTTCTTGCACTTTCCTGGAATATTGCTCAGGATGTTGAACCTTTATTTCTCTAGTGTCTCTAAGAGCTGCACTCCATGGCACTGGGAAGCTCTCCTGAGCTGTGGTTTCACCAGGAAATGAAAAGAATGTTCTAGTAGCTGGTATTTTATTTACGGTGAATAAAATTCCTTCTTAGAAGTGGGTGAAGTATAAATGATAAATCTATCCATAATCTGTGGAGCTTGCTGGATTAAACTGAATTGACATGAACAATGGTTCTGATTCAGGAATAAATTTGGGTAGGCATCACTTTGTTCTAGAATTGCCAGCGCCTGCCTGTATTTGATGAGGCACCTGTTTGATGGGCTTGCTAATTTGACTCCGAAGATTAATGGGTACTTTGTAAAAGACTAATAAATATGTAAAAAGAAAATAAGTTAACTCTGAAAGTTAAGACTCTACCGTTTTAGCCGGAATAAATCTGTCTTCATCAGTAGAAATCACTGAGTTTAATATTAATTATAATCAATAGACAAGAGACGGATTACTTATATCCATTTCTGTCACCCTTTCTTTTATTCAAATATCATGGGTCTAAAAAGGGAAAAAACACAACCCTCTCCGAGGAAACTGATGTGAGGTGAATTAACTCTTTCAGGGCACAAGCCAATGATGTATTATGTGCATAAAATGAAACCCTTGTGTCCTGTACTCATTTATCTCCATGCTAGGGAATATGTACAATTAGGTGTCTCTTATTTTTCTCCCCTTAAGGAATACCAGTTTCTTAAAAATTTCTGAAATAATTGTGTTTATTTAGTAATTAAAACTAAATAACCTGAAATGAGCCATATTGCATTTTTTACATTAAAAAATTAAAGCCAAATATTTTTTAAAACCAAACTGAAAATGAAAAAAAAAGCTCTTTGTATCATGTTAAATAGAAGGAGTAAAACCAAGTGTATGAATTACAGATAAATATATGCTGACTCACATATTGTGAGTTTGGTACTGGGAATGTTTTTCCTAAGAAGCCTGTGACAGGTATGATTGATACTAAAGTCTATTTTTAAAAGTCTGGGTTATGTATTATGATTGATAATAAAGATAATGCAGGCTCTCTCTCCCTGCGCTATATGTAGTTCCTTTACAGAAGCAATGACCCTTGACTAGTTATATGTTTAGAGCCATTTCCAGGATTCCTGATTTCTTTTAGGATCAATAAAAAAATTTTAACATTCCATACTAGGCCCTTCGTGATCTGACCTGCTTAACTTCGTAAGAATTTAACTTCTCTTAGTACCAGCTCCTCACTCAAGTGGCATATTTTTGAAAAATATGTTTTTATTGATTTTAGAGAGAGGAAAAGAGGGGGGGAGAGGGATAGAAATGTCAATGATGAGAGAGAAAAATTGATGGGTGGCCTCCTGCATGTCCCCTGCTGGGGATGGAGCCTGAAACCCAGGCATGTGCCCTGACTGAGAATCAAACCCTGACCTACTGGTTCATAGGTCGATGCTCAAACCCTGAGCCATGCCAGCTGGGCTCAAAGTGCATATTGATTCATCTTTATACAACTGAAATTTGCTTAACAGCTCATGTGATGGACACTGTGATACGGTTGTTAAAATGAAAGTTGCTGATGTCTGGAAGCTAAGCTTAGAGTTCAGCAAGTGTGTAGTTACTGAATTTATTTCAGTTGACTAAACAGACTGGGTGCCCATCTCTCTTCCTTTTCATCTTTGGGGTTTTACAAATGAGAGTCCCTCTGCCTGGAACCCTCTTGCTCTGTCCCTTACCATCCTCCTTCAGTCCCTTTCACCTCAATAAGTACTCTTTAGCCAACACAACTCAATATGGTTTTTATACCTGCAGAAAAAAAAAATCTCATAGCCTGGCCAGTGTGGGTCAGTGGTTGAACATTGATCTAAGGAGGTCCCAGTTCAATTCCTGGTCAGGCCTCATGCCTGGGTTTTGGGCTCCATCCCAAGTTGGGGGTGTGTAAGCGGCAGCCAACCAATGATTCACTCTCATCTCCCTTCTTTTTCTGAAATCAATAAAATATATAAAAATATTTTATAGACACTCTTCCTACCCCTCCCACCCCCCGGAATCATAAACACTAGGCATTAGCCTATTGATCTGGAGCTTTGATCACAATAGTTACTTTGCCATTGCTTAAAATTGATTGAACTGGAGATACTGCCAATCAAAGACAATATCCCTGTGGCCAAGGACCGTGTTCCTTCTGTTTCCTGTGCTGGGAGATTAAAAAGAATGTCCTAGTAGTGGGAATTTTCTGTACTGAGAACAAAGCAGTCTTTCCTGGAAGTGGGCAAAGCATAAATGATAAATCTATCCATAATCTACCTAGCAAAATACCTGGAACATAGTGGCTGTTAGGTAAGTATTTCCTAAACTAAATATTTAATAAATACTGGTTGTACTCTTTGACAAGCAAGTGAGGCACGTGTTATAATGAGACACATTTTAAAAAGGTAAAACCAAGTCATGATTCCTCCTTTTGAGAAGCCTAAGAGATAAGCCAGGATGGTTGTGTGACAGAGAGACAAGGTAGGTCATATGCCATGTGTGCCTCATTATTGAAATCACTTCCCTCCCTCAGAACATCTAGCTTCTCCTTGATGATGTCCAGTAATGGGGAGGTCATGATTTTTTTTGAAACCATATATATATAATTGACTTTTTAACAGAGAAGAAGGGAGAGGGATAGAGAGTTAGAAACATCGATGAGAGAGAAACATTGATGAACTGCCTCCTGCACACTCCCTACTGAGGATCTGCCCACAACTGAGGTACATGCCCTTGACCGGAATTAAAACTGGGACCCTTTAGTCTGCAGGTTGATGCTCTATCCGCTGAGCCAAACTGGTCAGGGCGCAACCACTCTTCTATTACAAAACAACCCTATTGTCCTATAGTCTTTCTCTTGAATGAGCAACCTCCTGGTAAAGTCCACCTTTTTGTCTTGGATCTGCCACCAGCCCCTGACCAGAATTCAGACCCTTTTTCTGAATGAAGCCGGTCACATATTTATCTGAGGCCATAAATCAAACATGCTCTCTCCTCCCTCCCAAATCTTTTCTTAAGAAAAGGGACTTTTGGTTTCTAAAGGACAGGTTTCCAAATGTTCATCTTAGTAGTTTTCCTCCCATGAAGGCATTCTAATTTTCCATCGCCCCATTTACATAGAGTGAAATATTACATTTCCTCTGAGCAACAATTCCTGTTGATTATGTTCTTTTAATTCCTGTTAGCAGTTGCTTTATACTGATGGCTTATACTAAGGTTGAGGATAACCAATCTAGCTCCTCTAAATGCCATGACAACCTGGACAAGATTCTTAGATTTCTCCCTGTTTACTTGGAGTCTTCTTTGAAATCACTGCTATGAGGATGGAGGCCATACATGGCATGTTTACTGTTCAGAAACAATTTCCTAAGGAAACTAGGTTTTTGCAGTGGCCAAGACTTTGGTGAATAGCAGAGATGTGGCCAGTGTCATTCTCACGGCAGGGCATAAAAAAACTCAACAGGAAGCGATAGGGTGAGGTTGACATCGAAACTGAAAACCAGCCTGCCTAAGGAAAATGTGGTTCCCAGCCTCTCCACCTAGTAAAATGTTCCGATCAGGCCGGGAGGTCTTCAGAACAACACGCCTTCAATTTAAGCTCCTGGCCCGTTGCTCCCACTTTCAGAGCCTGAAATTCATATCATTTCCTACAGAAAGAATCTGGAAAACAGTGTTCTGACACCATGTCACAGTGATCCCTGTGCTTTTTAAATGTTTTTAAGTGCATTTTAAAATTAAAAGGAAACCTTCAGTTCTCCAATTGAGTTTTAGTCATTATATTTCAAGCCCTCTGACTCTTGCCTTCTTTTCCTCTTTGAATGTGGAGAACATGGGATACAATAAATTATAGGTATTAGATTTCTGGCAAAATGCAGTTTAGGACACTGCACAATTTAGGACAAAGTACAAAAAAAAATCAATCCTTTGCACTGTCATAAAGCTTATTGAAAACTACTAGTGTGCCATTAAAATTAATGTAATCGCTTTCCACTTTCTCTCTGTGTCACCTTGCCCTTTGGCCCAACCCCTTGGGGTCAGCTGACCAGAGAGACAATGAGCCTTTTCCTGCTCTTCCGCTGGAATTAAATGCTGAAACTAATGCTGTGCAATGTTGCCTTTCTAATTTATATTTTCCACAAAAGGGTTTAATTTTCATGTAAGGTGGCGGAGGATCCATTTGGATTCCCCCCATCCTCTCTGCATCATTTAAAACCCATGGCTGTGGAAACCTGGCTGGAAATGGGCTCTCTCTTTGAAATATGCTTGAAAGAAGGTACCCGACCTGAACTAATTTATGGCTACCTTTTGATTTAAGACAAAACTTTTGGGGTTTTACTAGGCCTTCGCACGAGGCTCGGAAGTTATCTACAGCGTATTAATATTTAAATATAAGGAATTGCAATGCCGATCTTAACATGCAGTTACGATGCATTTGGTATCAATTTAAGCATTTGCTTAAGGAAATGCAGCCTCACTTATAATGTGCTAAAATTAAATGTATACCGAACTTCTGCAGTATAACTCTTTACTGTTAGCCAACCAGCTTGTGGTTTAACTACACTGTCCTTGCTAACACAGAGAAGGAACCTGGCGGCCACCAGCCTCTTCAGGCAGGTGTGGTACTGTGGTGCGATGCAGGCAGGCTCTTTGAAGGGGGACATAACCAGGTCCTCGAACCAGCTTTAGAGGGACAGATCAGTTCTCCTTTATCCCTCTTCCCTCTATACTCCACGCTGCTAATACGTTCATAGCTAACTAAGCCCTCATCAGAAGGTGAATTTGTCCCAGGTCCTTGCTCAACTTAAGCAGTTTCTATCGACAAACTGATTAGTCCTTGACCTTTACACAGTCAGAATCGATGCACATTATTTTTATGGACACACATGCTAGGGTTAAAATCAAATTCCTCTCACATGACATTTAATAACATAAAATTCACCATTTCTATTAAATGTTGCTTGCACATTTTTTCCCCCATCACGTGCACACACACACTTCCCCTGCTACTTGGTGAAGAAAACCCGTCAGGGTTGTGTGGTATGCCCCCGTTTATTTCCTTGCTACATGCAAACAAGCTGCTTGCATTCTTATCTAAAGAGCACATTCTTCGTACTTGCCATGGGGAGCAAGTGGGAAATTAAAGCAACTGTTTGCTCTTCACCATGGATTCAGTATTGAGAGTGGGAGTCAGAAGCTCTTTTCTATCCATGGCCAGTGCCGTTCATGTCTTTCCTGGCCTACCTGTTTCCATGTCCTTCACTCTGAGAGGACGCTGGTCCCATCACATGCTGAGAGCAGGATGCATGGGAAGTGGACCAGCAGCTGTCTGCCCCCACCCCACGTCCACTCTTCAGGACATGCCCCCTGCCCAGAGGCGATTAGAATGCAAAGCAGCACCCAAAACACAACACTTCCCAGGCTGTCTGTCGTAACTCACCTCTCTTGTCTTTTCTGAGTCATAAAAATGTACATACAACCCAATAAACGACTGCCTCCCTTCAGGTCCTCTTTTGATACCAGTGGTATTTTAAAATAATAGCATGAATCGCTCAAGGAAGAAAGAACGATTAAGAGACGTGAGTTCCAATTAACTGTCAGTGATTGCTTGGTAGCTCTGGGTCGGAGATGAGCGTCTTCTGAGACAAAGGAGAGGTCCTGGAGGCTGCGAAGTCCTCAGGTGCCCTTGAGCCCATCAGTTAAGCCTCAGGTGCCTTGGAAATGTACGTAAGGGGTGCACCTCGCTTCCTAAAGTCAGAAAAGCCAGGACGACTTTGTATGTATTTATATTGGACTATTTCCTTCACTTTCCTCAGGTTCACTTGCCTTTGTCCTCATAATCATTTGATTAATAGTAACGGCCAAAACAAAATATTTGAGTCTGTTGAATGGAAAAATGCGAGTGATCAAAGGAGAAGGAAAATGTTTACATGTCAGTCAGGGAAAAGGATTAAATACAGATCACAAAAGCTAGCAGTAACTGAGGCTTAATGTGTCATTCAACAAGAGCATTATTTATATCAACTTAAAACTTCATAGCGGTCTTGTCTGATGTTATCCTCATATTAGCCGAGAAGAAACTGGGATTGTAAATCTGTTTAAAATCCAAATCCTGTGATATTAGCCAAAATACTATATAAATAGCTGGTATAGAAGTTACACAGATGAATAAATATGGCTTTTCCTTAAAAAAAAAAAAAAAAGCCTTAGTAAAAAGCATGTGGCTAAAGTGAGACAGTAGGAAAATTAAGATAAGTAAGGAAGTCGACTTTGAGGGTATGTGCAGAAAGCCTGACGCATCCCAAAAGCTGTAAAAGCCAGGGGTGGCATCCATAGGACCACACATGTCTTTTAAAAAGTCCCCTTTGCTTGTAGAAAGATATTGTGAAAAAATGGTTGGAGTGAATATGACGAAACAAGTTGACACAATGACCTAAGTTAGCAGTAGTTTCATGTTAATATTTTATTAGCTGCTTTACATAACTTAGAACCATCAAAGTTTGGAAATATAAACTTTTTTTAGCTATGGACTAATGCTGTCTTACTGGCCATTAAATAAAATGAATTCCTTATTAAACTCGTATTAAAATGGAAATATCTATGCCAGCATTCATTAAAACAGAACCCCCCCCCGAAACCCCCACAGTTTTCAAGATTATAAGGATAAAAATGGACATAGAGGCTGCAAGAACAAAAGTTGACTGTCTCCAATACTACTGAGCGTGACATGAATTTTTACTTGTTCATTTCACTGCCTAACGAAACCCTGACTTTTATAAGGGGCCACGTAGTCATCATTTCAATGCTAGCATTTTAATAAGTCTCTAATCAATTTTAGATTTATCTTGTATAATACATTTTCAGCCTGAGAATTGGAAACCCTGGTAGTATTCTAATATTAATTACATGAAAATACAGAGACTGTAGTCCTAAGGAAAAAAGAAAAGGAGGTATAGGGATCTATTTACAATGGTGTAAATTAATGAAAGAAATACCAAGTTAATATATTTCATCTATTTATATACAAGGGTGGGCAAAAGCAGGTGAACAGTTCATATGGAAAACTATGCAATAATTAACAAATAAAAATACAAGAATAAACTGTTTTGCATACTCTCAACTGAAAACCTCCTTTTGCCTTCCCCTGTGTTGCTTCCAAATGACAGTTATTGTCTGGATTCTTGTTAAGGGAAAAACTATCAAAAAACACTATATTTTTCTACCCAAATTGCATATTAAAGACAGATCTGCACATTTTACATACTTAGAGGAGTGGTGACCAGGTTTTCGACCTTCAGTTTCCTTGCTTTACAGCAATATGAAGTGACCCAGATTCCTGGTTAAGTCAAGTGCCTGGGTTTCCTCTCTAATTTCCCCTCCTTCCCCCCTGGCCCCACGTTGTAACTGAAGTGGACAGCAAGGTCATAGGAGGACGTAGGAGCAGCCAGGCAATGCTTATGACACATGAACATGGCAGTTGTTTTATTTAACAAAGGCAATCCTGACCCCAAAAAATATTTTCATGAATTAGCTCAGTATTTTTTTTTTTGTATGTATACTTTCTTATTTAGACATTATTTTTTGGAAGGGTACTTTTACTGGATATAGAATTATGTATTGACAGTATTTTTTAAATCACTTTAAAGATGCCTCCATTGTCCTTGGATTTGTATGTTTTCAGATAAGGAGTTGGCTGTAATTTTTATCTTTGTTTCTTCCTATGTAATACATCTCCATTGCCTTGCTGCCTTCAAGATTTTCCTATTTATCTTTTTTTCTTTGTAATTTGAATATGCTATGATTAGAGAATTATTTGGCATTCTTTCTTTGATGATTTCTTTTACTGCATTTGTTTTCTCTTACTCTTTATGCTAGATCATGCATTTCACACATTCTTGGCTGCTCCATTCTGCCTCCCCCTGCCCCCCCACACCCCACTGTTTTTTTTTCCTTTGTGTTTTTAAATTTGAGTAATTTGTATTGACTGATTTTGACTGATTATTTCCTCGGCTGTAACAAGTATATTGATGATCCTGTAAGGAAATGATCTAATATCTGTCCACCTGGGGAAAGAACATCCTGGGCAGTGTTAGGACCAATTGCAAATGTCTTTAGGTGGCATGCCTACTGTTTTAATAAAAATGTGTGTGTGTGTCACATTTAAACATATTTTAAACTATTTGCACTGATATACCATTACATATATACCATTTAAAAAATGAAGTCGTTTCAGAGCTAAAAACTTTTAAAAAAAGTAAATGTAACATAACCTTCTAATATTTTACTGGGTGAAATTATCTCTTTAGAAATCCAGTGTTCTTGCAGTATATGTTGTTGATTTTGTTGCATTTATTTAATTGCATTTTGAGTATGAGTGCTCACTTAGGTGCATGCGGTTATAAAGTTGCACTATGGTTGCATTATAAAAACATCCACAGGAAGGCTATGAACATTATATGACAAAAATAATGAATTTTACTCCCCAGAGAACTTTCTAAATTTAGTCGAGTCCATTCTGTTTTAAAGAAAATGAAGTGACCCCATTTTTCTCTGTTCATTCATCATGTATGCAGCCATCCCACGTGATTTAATGGCTCGATTCAAAGCAGACTGTGCAAAGTCCTCTGTGAATGTGTACATCACACCCTGAAAATAGGCTAGCTGGGAGGCTTTGGACAATGTAAACAGACTTGTACAGGTAGTGTGAACGTCCGCATTTCCTCCTTAGCTCACTGCTGTTTCAGTGGGCAGGGTCACTGTATGCATCGAGGGGTGTTTGCAATTTGATAAGAGTCATCTTCTCGATTGAAAGATTTCTGCAAGTTGACATTTTCAGAAAAGGACAGATAATAAAGGAGGAGGGGAGGGGCAGGGAGCTGTTTCTTGTTCTCGCAGCTGTGAAGACTGTGATTCGTGGAAGACACTCTAAGAATATATTTTGTCTTTGACAGGCAATCTCTGTCAAATGATGGCATATCAGCATTTGGTGATATTTTGAAATGGGTGGCAGGCAGGTGCCAGAGAGGAAAGAATGACTAGTTCCCTGGATGGTTAAAACAATGTACTGTGTTTGTCTGAACACATTGGATTTCATCCAACTGAAAAGCTGCAATTCCTCTCATTCTTAAAAAATGTTTTCTGTCTTTTGAGGGTGGGAAGAAGAAAAAAATAGTTTTGTGTTAATCTAGACTTGTTCCTTTCCCACATCTATTTGCAATTACAAGCACAGCAGAAATATTTGAAATCCTCAATTGCTATACTGATTAAAAAAAACCGCACATACCTGCATCAAGACTTCCTTCATCCTGAGAGGTGTAGAATAGTCTTTTAGCTGTTTAATGCATGTAAAATCCTCTATTTTTAAAACTCACCTACAATTGACTGTATTTTCTTCCCTGCTAAGGAAAGTCGATGTAAATTTTACCCTGCTTCTAAAGCAAACAACTAAATGCACACTGAAAAGAGCAGTCCTCACCTTGCCTTTGACTAGCTATGCAACTTAGATAACGTAGGGTAAGCTCCCTGAGTGCGTACACACACATGCATGTCTGTGCAGAGCTCAGGTTCCTCGTATGATGGAGATACTAATCGGACCTAGCCAGCAGGTTCCTATGTGAAGTCAGGGTTCCTACGTGAGTTAATGGGGAGCGCTTAGAAGATTGCCTGGCACATAGTAAGAGAACATTAAATGTAGACTTCTCTTGGGTATTAGGTGCCTGTTGGAGAATTATATGCAGTATTTCATCAAAAGATGGCACTACAGGCTCCCATTATTGAAACTGAGATGATAAATCGATGGTAGCTGACGCTATAAAATGGATTCCTTACACATCGATTCTGAAATTTAAAAAATGCAGTTAGTATAAAAGATAATTGTTTTAAAAGAACACTCATTTCAATGGAAGGGTCCGGTTACCAGCTCTGTGTCTAGATGGATATGTCAAGTCGCTTAGATTTATAAAGCCACATTCGAAAGTA
>NW_006289087.1:6546372-6586095 GCF_000327345.1 Myotis davidii
GAGCCCTCAGGAGATGTCTGACAGTCTGACATCCTTAGTGCTGCCACAGAGGCAGGAGAGACTCCTACCACTGCCGCTGTTCTTACCAGCCATGAGCCTGGCTCAGGGCTTCTGGCTGAGCTGCGTTCCCCCTGTGGGAGCACACTGATCACCAGGGGGCAGCTCCTGCATTGAGCATCTGCCCCCTGGTGGTTAGTGAGCATCATAGTGACTGGTTGTTCCGCCAATCGGTCGATTTGCATGTTAGCCTTTTGTTATATAGGATTCCTGCCCTTTTGTGTTATATTGTTAGGAATTTTAGTTTTTGTTTTATATTACATTCCAAAGTGCATTTTTATTAGTGTTTTATGCAGACAATAGTCTGTCTGAGGTAGGGTTGAGGTTGCATTACTTTTCCCTCATAAAAATAGTATATTACTCTGGCACTATCCATTTGATTTATTCTTCCTGTTCTAACTTCTTAAGGTAAAAGCTTACATCATTGATTTTATACCTCTCTCTTTTTTTCCTATTCTATAAACTTTAGCTGCAACTTCCAAATATTTTTTAGGTTATATTTTAGTTATAATTCTTTTAAGATTGATATATTTTCCTCCTAACTTTCTCTGACTAATGGATTCTTTTCAAGTGTTTTTATTTGTTTTTCTGCTAGATAGCTTAAAGTTATTCATTTATAATTTTATTTTGTCAGTGAGCATGCTCCATGTGATTTCAATCCTTGGAAATATACTGAGACATGTGTTACAGCCTGGCATATAACCTATATTCGTGAGCATTCTCTACCCTATGCAATAGAAACTAGAAAAGTGATTTATTTGATTGTAAGATGTAGTCTTCTATAAATCTCAACTAAGTCAAGTTAGTGGACTTTAGTTTTCAAGTACCCTATATATTTGTTGTTGTTTTCTCCTTGACTTGTTTTCTCAGTCACTGAGAGGGATTTTAAATTTTTCCACCTTGGTTATTGATTTGTCTACTTCAACCTTGAATTCTGTCAAATTTTGCTGAATGCATTTAAAACTCTTTGGAGGGGTATGTAAGCATTTGGAAGGGTGTCTTCTTGATACATTGACGCTTTGGTCATTATCAGATGTCCCTCCTGATCCCTTTACTTTGAAGTCTACCTCACTGTAGCCACATCTACTTTCTTCTTGGTTTCTGTCCTTTATCTTTTGATTTTCTTCCTTTTTTTTTTGTACTTGGTGGTGTCTTTAAATTGTTTCTTAGATGCAACATATAGTAGAATCATTTCATAATGTAACTAAGGTAAAATGAGAGACATGTATTTACTTGGGGGAGGAGGTTATTCCTAAACTTAAGCTAGTACCCATGGAAGGATTAACAGACAATCACCCCATTTTCCTTTTGTAGGCAGAGGCAGGAGGAACACTTTGAGCTCAGGATGCCCGTGTGTTGACAAGTAACATTTACCCTGTCCAAACCCACACCAGAGACTGCTGGGGAAGGCTAGCCAGCTCAATGACTCATGCATAATTGTTAATAATTGTACTGAGAGCTCCTGTAACAAACTTGAACAGAGCCTCATGATAGAGAGGTGCATTACTGTCACCCAAGAACTCGGTTATACCCCTCTTATAAATTAAACCAGTTCAACCAGCATGCAACGACACAGTGGGACTCTCAGTTTCCATGTTCCCAACAGATAATGTGATAATCCAAGTAGAAGACAATCACTGCTACCCTTTGTGAAATTCTGTGTACTATCCTGTCAATGTTAATGGCATTGAAAGTGCCCTGTCAAAACAATGGCAGCTACATTGTGTGGAAAACATATTAAATCAGCTCCACACACTTGTCTTTTTCATGACATATATTTTCCTTTCTTATTTTGCCCCCTCTGGATTACTTAAAAACAATGTATTTTTTAATTAAGATGCTATGCATGAAGAACCTGAATAATTTAAGACCATAGTTCTTTTAAATAATTGCCCATGACACCCCCTGGCATCATTATTGTGCTGTTACTACATGTAGGGACAATAGGCTGTGCTACTCGGACTCCGAAATATTTCTGGCTTTTTAATGAACACACCACTTAGTCATACTTTACAGAGTTTTTCAGTGAACCACACAGGATTAAAAAATGTCATCCACGGACTGTAGATAATTAAACTGACTGAATGTAAGATGCTTCATCAGGGAGTGGAAATTATGCATGGGCTTTGTTGAGCTGCAAGTGTGTTTTACTAAATGACTTTAGATTTGTTCATTTTAAGGAGAAGACAAAAGATTATCAAGGGAATCCCTTGTTCTCACCTCAATTTGTTCCATTTGCATATGCTATTTTAACTCCCAGCATCCCTTTTGGCTTTTCATTTTGGCCCTCGAATAAGTGAAGGATTATTTAAAATCAACAAATTCTAGCTTTGAAATGATGTTAAATAGATTCCCTCTAAGCCACCTGATGGGAAATTGTTGCAAATCAGTCACAAAAGGACTCATAGATCAGGTTTTCAATCAAATATTAATAGAAATACATGTGAGGTAGGTGTGGTTTTCAGATGAGACAAGGTAAGAATTTTTATCAGTTCCAAAAGAATGATTTTACCCCTCTACCACATTGCTCTTTTCCCCCCAGTACCACTGTCCTCAACGTGCCTCTGCCATAATTATATCCACATCTTCCCGACTCTAAAAAGGTGATTATTGTTCTATTTCCATGGATCGTTACCTTTTTCTATTCCAGAAAGGATCCCTGTAGTCAAGTCCCTGAGGGCCCTCTGCCCGTTATTTTCTTTTTCAGTAGCATGCATTTTAGATTTACTATTGAAGATTTGAATAATGACACATTCTGCAAGTAGCTGTGGGTTTGAGTCTGATAGACTCCTCTGGAGAATTCTGTGAGCTTTTACATATGGTGGAAAACGCCAATGAGAACAACTCTAATGAGGAATTCCTGGAACAAGAAATTACAGATTATGTATTTTTCATAAGACGTGACAAGTTAGCTAATGCCTTTCTTTAGATAAAAAGTCAACATCTTGAACAGAGAAGTGAAGATTTCCTAACCAGTTTATTATCAGAGTTAACGGATCAACTATTTCAGTTATATTAGCTATTTTTATCTCTAAAATATCATGACACATAAATTGTTTCATAACATATATAAAGTATTACAAACCATGATCAAGGTATGCCTTTATTTAATGCATGCTATACCATAATTAAAATGTAGTTTACACTAAAATGACACATCAACTTCTTAGTCTTTCTCCATGTGAAAAATAATAAAATTCTTAAAGTTTATGAAGTTTCATCAAAAAAATTGCTTAAGCCCTAGCTGGTCTGAGGCTTAAGAGCGTTGGCCTGCGGATTGAAGGGTTCCAGTTTGATTCTGGTCAAGGGCACATGCCCAGGTTGCGGGCTCCATCCCCAGTAGAGGGTGTACAGGAGGCAGCCGATCAATGATTCTCTCTCATTATTGATGTTTCTATCTCTCCCTCTCCCTTCCTCTCTGAAATCAATAAAGATATATTTTTAAAAGTTGCTTAAAGGGAACAAAATCCTTTTATATTGTAGTTCCATAAAACCAACACTTTCTAGCTATTGCTTTTGGCAAGAGATTAGCCGTCGAAATTGGTGAAAAGGAAAAAAAAGACAATGACAAATATGTGTGTTGCGGTCATAATTAAAATGTATTCATGAAGAATTATACTACTGTGCATACATTATGCACTTCCATCATTAAAACAGATTGCTTCTCATCTCGGATTGTGCTAACTTCCAAGTTGAGTTAGTGGAGTTGTTTTTTTCTGAATCTGATATTTTTTACCCTGGGAAGTGACTACTAAATCATGATTCAGTTCAGCTTCTTTGCCAGCTCTTCATTGCACATGATTCTTCTCAACACAGCAGCAAGAAAGATGCACTCTGTGTGTGTCACGAGGGGCTCAGAGAGGTTTCAGTAACCATGGCAAACGTCAGCGGTTGAACATGACAGAAGTGAGCTCCCTGTCACAGGACAGGGCCCACCCCGGCCATCAGGGCCCCACCCAGCTGATCAAGGCTCTGTGTTAGGAGGACACTGTGTCCTCCCCACGGTCTCCTTTGTCACTGCTGGGCAAGAGAGAGGCCTGGAGAAGAGCCCTGGGACCTTCTATGCCTCAGGCAAGAATTGACATGTGTCACTTTTGCTCATATGTCTTTGGCTGCACTGGGGACATGGACCCATTTAAAGGAAAGGGTGCCAGGAAATGTATAAGTGTGTGTAGGGGTGTTAAAATATTTGGCAAACATTGCTGCCGACCCTGCCACATGGATGCCTGCCAGTACTGACACCCTGGCTCTTAAAATGTGTGAACAAAAATCTAAGCTGCCCTGAGAAAGTAGTAAAAGCCTAAGCGACCATTATGCAGAATGACCAGTCGCTGTGATACACACTGACCACCAGGGGGGCAGAGGCTCAATGTAGGCGCTGTCTCCTGGTAGTCAGTGCATTCCCACAGGGGGAGCACTGCTCAGCCAGAAGCCAGGCTCATGGCTGGCGAGCACAGCGGTGGTGGTGAGAGCCTCTCCCGCCTCCATGGCAGTGATAAGGTGCAGCGAGCAGGTGGGTGGTAGGGAGCGAGGGGTTCTGGACTGCGAGAGGGTGCAGGGTGGACTGAGCCCTCCCCCCCACCTCCATGCACGAATTTCATGCACTGGGCCTCTAGTATATTACAAACTAGTAACTGAAAACTTGGGAACAGATGCACTTCCTCCTATAGAAAACCTACATTTTGTTTCCTGTTAAAAAATATGAAAAGTTAAGACAATAGAAAAAAAAAGTATTTTATCTCCAAAAAGGATGCACCATTTGTTGTTTTAGTTTCTAATATTGAGAAGACAGAGGAAAGCTAGGCAGTCAGGAATCTGGACCAATGGGGTGGGATAAAACCGGAAACCCAATGAGGCAAAGTTACTAAGGTTCCCTATTTGGGTGGGGAAGGAAGGGCACACGTGAGAGGCATGAGCTTTCAAATGTATGAATGTTGCTAAGATAGACAACCTGCAGATGACCGATCGTAAGGCTTCCCTGACTTCTATGACCTTTATGGAGAAGGAAATGCATCAGCCCTGGAGGTCACTCGTAAAGGAACTGTGTGCTCGGGTTGTAAAAATTGCAGCGAACAGTTCTGGGGAGACAAGCTGAGGCAGTCAGACAGTATTTCAAGAAGGCTATGCCTTGAGCTGTAAATTATGTGATGGAATGACGGGGAGAATGATAATGCCACCAATGTAGGGGAGAGGGGATTGAGAGCCTGACAGGCATGGCTCAGTGGTTGAGCATTGACCTATGAACCAGGAGGTCACGGTTCAATTCTGGTCAGGCCACATGCCCAGGTTGCAGGCTCAATCCCCAGTAGAAGAAGTGCAGGAGGCAACCAATCAATGATTCTCTGTCATCATTGATGTTGCTATCTCTCTCTTCCTTTCCCTTCCTCTCTGAAATCAATAAAAAATATATATTAAAAAATATTGTCTTCTAAAAACACAGAATATTAAAAAAAAATCAAGAAGGGTGCTGTTTCAGTCCCTGTGGAAAATGCAGAGTATGTGTCCTGGGCAAACACATTTATTCCTCTCTGACTTGATGCTTTCTATTTCTTCTGCCTCTAGTTTGCAAACTTTCAGGAAACACCTGCTTCTTCTAAAAAATTATCCCTGCAAGACACTTCCAAAGGGCCTCTTTATGATCGTCTATAATTGCATTCAGCCCAGGAAAATCGCTTAATAGAATCAAATACATAAACCTCCAGATTGAATCATTTCATCCCAAATGAAGACACCGAGCTTAAAACACAATAAATGTATCACTGGAAAAGAGGGAACTTATGAAAGGATTTTTATTCAGATTGTTTTCCAGAGATATTTCCAGTCCATAAAAGCCGTTGTTTTAATTTCCGCCTCCCCAAAGGTTTTCCTTGCACATATATGTACTCATTTATTTGTGGGGAAAAGATTTACCGAATGCATCTTATGTGCAGGGCACCAGGCTAGACACTAGTCTCATGTTTATTAACATCTAGATCCCAGGTCAGGTTACAAGTATGTTATGAACATTTACCTTCCACGTCACGGAAGGCCGCTAGAAAGTCAATTTGCCCTTCAACAAACCCACAGCTGTAGTCTCATATTTGCTACCTTATTTTAAGGGTCATTCAGGGCAGACTGCATTGTGACATGCTGTATCTGACACCACGGTAGAGTCAGTTTAACAAGTTTAAATACTGTAGAAGAGGTGGGGGGGGAGGGAAGCTATATTGTCTCTGTGATACAGAGACTTCCCAGATAGCTTGATTCTGACATTTCTGGAGCAGCAAGACAAAAGATGGACGTGGTTTCCTCTGCAAAACGCTAGCCCCTGAGAAATAAATTTTCATGGCTCATATTCATATTTGAACACCATTTTCCTCATCGTCTCCAATGGTTATTCACTGTACTACAGGCTATAAAGGGATTTTCATCTGCTTTATCTTCTTGGCTTTTCCTGCTGTTTTTTAATTAAAGTTAAAAGAATTAAATGAACCAGGGATGCTGGGGTTACAGCAGAATGAGGAAAGATCAGGCCGCCAAATCCGCTGAGGTGTAATGGGTCACAGGCTGATTTCGGAATTATTATTCACGATGATTTCCGTTCTCCCAACCCCCCAGTCTAAACATGGGGCATGAACGTGTTTTAAAACTAGACAGATGACAGAGATCAGAGTTCCAGGTCAGTTTCGTGGAGTAAAACTATCCAGGAAAAGACATGCTTTTAAAAATATTTTCAGGCTCTTTTATTCATCACCCCTGTCACTGCTGGCTATTTGTGAAGAATGAAATTTTCATTTAGTCATATATTTTGAGACTATTTCATTTCACTTAAAATGGCAATTTTTTAGAATGTAAACAGATGCATTTATTTTATAAAACTAAAATCTCTAGATAGAAATCCCATCATGGGAAAACCATGCTTTAAATATTTAGGGGTTTTGATTCATTTAAAGTGTGTATATATCCACATTAAAAAAAAGTTAATTCTGATTTTCAAAATGACTGTATATTCCAGATCACTAAGAAATAGGTTTTTATCAAGTGACAAATCTTATTCTAATATCTAGAATTGTTTTTAAAATTGTTTCTAAGCCAGTTATTTTTTCCAGGAAAGGGAATGCTGACATTTTCTGGGGTAAAAAAAAAAACAAAACATATACATATATATACATACACATATATATACATATATATATGTGTATGTATATATATGTATGTATATATGTGTGTGTGTGTGTGTATTTTCATCCTTGATTTTTTTGGAGCTATTCTGAGAGAACGGGAGAAATATTAAACTAGCAAGAAGAAAAAAAAAAACAACCACATAAACTTCTCATATCAGCTCAAGCAGAGGTTCTAATTCATTGGAACTTACTTATTATATGCCTGAGAGATTATCTGAGCTGCACACACCTGGGGGTTAATACATGGGCAGGCACAAGACAGGCGAAGCAGGTGTCGCATCAGCCAACAGGCTGGAATTGGAGAGCAGCTGTGTTGTTTGAGATGGCTCTTCTGGCACATAATTTATGCAAGGACCAAAATACATGCTACTCCACATTAAAAAAACATAACAAACAAAAACCCAAGTTTTTTTTTTTAAAGGAAGGAAACTTTAAAAGTAAAAGCAAAGCTACATTGCAGCCCGGCTGGCATGGCACAGTGGTTGAGCATTGACCCATGAACCAGGAGGTCATGGTTCAATTCCAGGTCAGGGCACTTGCCTGGGTTGCTGGCTTGCCCCCTGGTAGGGGGCATGCCGGAGGCAGCCAATCAATGTTTTGCTTTGACTTCAATATTTCTCTTCCTTCCTCTCTGAATCAATAAAAATATATTTATTAAAAAAATAAACTGCATTGTCAGACCTGGCAAAAATCCAATGATATCCCCATAACAATGGACTAGTCCATCATAATAGATGAGAATGAAGGTTTTCCCCAGGTAATAAGCCCTAAATTCTCAGAGCCAATTGAAATGTAAGTCATCTAGGCATCATGTTAAATCTATCTTCATTAACCTGAAAGTATCGCTGGCCAATGCAGAGTCCACCTCAATCATAATCCAGAAGATAGCTATTAGTTCACCAATGACTCCTGCATTCCCAAGTGGGAACGCAGGGCCCTGACAGCTCTGACACTATAGTGGGCTGCACGTTATAATGGAAGGAGACTGGCAGAATCAGGTTCTCTCAACATCATCAGTTACTAGGACGTTTGGGGAGTCAAATAATATTTCTACATTTTCTGACCCTCAGTTCTTCCAACTCGACACCGAGAATGTAGATACTTGCTATTTCACAGATCTCCTATTCTTGTCTTTTAAACCTACACTGGTCAATTTTTCATTTTGGTCACTCCACTGAGAGAGCTCTTGAAGCATCCATCTTATATAAAAACTGCTGTTTGAAATTTTAACTCCATTTTGGCTTCTGTAAATGCTTGCTGGCTTAAATAATAAGGGAAATAAGACTACTCCCATTTCAGAGACACCATTAAACCTTCCCCAGACGAAGTTATCAGTGCTGGCACCAGGCCAAGCCTTTGGTTGAGGTCTCAAAGCCCCAGCACATAGGGGCTCTTTAAGAACTTGCAAAGGGGACCAGAAAATCCCATATTTGGGAGACAAAGAGGGTAAAAAGGTATAAATACAGGAAACTTCCTGTGTGACAGGGCCCAGAATTTGAGAGACATTTTCCTCTGGGCCCGTGCGCAATAATAACAATAGTAATAAATGTAACTCCATCACTCTAAGCGTTGCTTGGTTCTTTTCCGGTTTTCTGTAACACTCTTGTCAATGCCATTAATGACTTCCATGTTAATAAATGGTTGATTGGGTATTTTTTCTGTACTTTACTCGATTTTCAGCAACGTTTTGCACATACTCATTTAACTTGACTTTCTAGGGCACCAGTCTCTGTGGGTGGAACTCCCCTTTATCACTATTCTTTCGGTCTCCTTGGCAAATTCTCTTTATTATTCTATAACAAGACACTCAAAGAATCTTCAGGTTGAAAGTTATATTTTGAGAACATGCAGCGTTGCTGAGTGTCATTGTTTGCCACCTAATTAGTTAGCTTGCCACGATTTTGTATATACTGTGGAAGACAGGAGGATTCTGGGTCAGAGACAAAAGGCAGTTATAATTCACAGCAATGGACGTAGTCAGAGTAACATAGTTCTGTTTGTTATCCTCGTTCCTCTTACACCAGGATGATGCGATGAGAGCTAATTATGTCTACACACATAGCAGGTGTCGGGGAGAATGTGGAGAGGTTGGATTTGCGCAGTGATGATGGGAATGTGAAATGGTGCAGCAGCTATGGGAACAGGTGTGGTGGTTCCTCAAACAATTAAGCATAGCATTACTACCTGATGCAGCAATTTCACTCCCAGGTATATATTGTAAAGGGTTGAAAGTAGGTACTTGAACAGGTATTTGTACAGGCATGTTCATATCAGCATTATTCACAGTAGTCACAAAGTGGAAACAATCCAAATATGCATCAAGGGATGAATGGATGAACAACATATAATCTGTACAGACAATGAAATATTACTCAGCCTTAAAATGAAATAAAATTTTAATGCATACTGCAGCATGGATAAACTTTGAAAGAATTATTCTCAGTAAAAAAATCATACACAAGAGGACAAATGTTGTATAATACCAGATGCCTGGAGTAGTCAAATTCATAGAGGCAGGAAGTAGAATGGTGGTTACCAAGGGAAGAAATAATGGGGAGTCATTTTTAAAAATATATATTTTATTGATTTTTTTACAGAGAGGAAGGGAGAGGGACAGAGAGTTAGAAACATCGATGAGAGAGAGACATCGATCAGCTGCCTCCTGCACACTCCCCACTGGGGATGCGCGCGCAACCAAGGTACATGCCCCCGACCGGAATCGAACCTGGGACCCCTGAGTCCGCAGGCCGACGCTCTATCTGCTGAGCCAAACTGATGAGGGCAGGGAGTCATTTTTTTAATGAGTCCATAGTTTGGTATGGAATGATGAAAATTTTCTGGAGATGCATAGATGGTTGAATAATAATTTGAATGTACTTAATGCCACTGAGTTGCACACTTAATAATGGTTAAAACAATCTTATATTGCATTTTATCTCAACTATACATTTTCCCACAGTTTAAAAAAATTATTTTCATTGAATTTATTTGTTGCCTTGATCAATAATATCTACACACACACACACACACACACACACACACATATATATCTGTTATTGGCTTTTTATTCTCTTTATTCTAACAAGTTTTTTTCTTTTGTTCATTTTTATTGAATTTATTGGGGTGACACTGATTAACAAAATTACACAGGTTTCAGGTGCAGAATTCCAGAACACAACAATATTGTATTGTGTATATTGTATCTATAGAGAGCTGCTGAATCCCAGGGTGTGATAAAAAGTGGAGGAGGGAGAGTTGGTTTTGTCAGGACTAGGAAAGGAAACACCAAGAGTTAACCCTACCTTTAGTCTCACAATTCTTTTCAGGGATTTTGAAGTGCAATATTTCATTTATAATTTTTATAACCTTAATTATTAATGGTTGTATTTTTTAAAAATATATTTGTATTTTTTACAGAGAGGAAGGGAGAGGGATAGAGAGTTAGAAACATTGATGAGAGAGAAACATTGATCAGCTGCCACCTGAAACACCCCCCACTGGGGATGTGCTCGCAACCAAGGTACATGCCCTTAACAGGAATCGAACCTGGGACCCTTCAGTCCGCAGGCCAATGCTCTATCCACTGAGCCAAACCGGTTAGGGCAAATTCTTTTATTTTTGCAAAATTTTATAAACTAGGATTTATTTTTAATATAGTTTTTGATAATTCTTGATGTGGAGAAGTTTTGTCTTTCATATCTTGATTTCTATTGATTTTTTTTGGTGATTTCTCCAATGTTTTATGCTTAAAAGACTTTACACTTCAGATTACAACAACCTTATTTTCTTCTAGTTCCATCTTATTTATGATAAACCCTTTAAACTGCCTCTAATTAATTTCATTGTGTTTAATTTTTCTATCACCAATAATTCTTTTTTTTTCTTGCCTCCTGTGCCAGTTTCAGAAGTAATAGTCGTTGTAGGATAATGGTGTTGGTAGTTAATGCGTCTTGACTATGTGTAAAACAGTGTCCTATATATTACTGTGTTACTTAGTTGAATCTAACAATCTGATGGGACGTTTATTATGACTATTTTACATATGAGCACATCATACTGATAGTATTTAGAACCCTGGGCTACAAGAACTAAGAATGAAGACTCAAATTCTGGTTCTTCTCGTTCTAAGCATGGCACTGTTTTCTATGAGACATTTGAACACACACGCACCCATCAGTGAATACATACTTATTAGCCACCAGGTGAATACTTTTAGAACATGACGCCCACATATTAATACCAGCCAAGCAACTGGCGTGTGGCATGTATGCAGATGGGTCCCAGCCGTCTGTCACCAGCTGTGCATGTCACAGACATTTAAGCGAGTTTGACACTTGTGTGACAGATGGTGAGAAAGACAATTATAATATATATTCTGGATTTTTTTCTTTAGCTGCCATAGCACTATTTTTTTTTAAATGCAAGAATGGGCATATCTTGCTTGTCATTCATCTTGATTTTAAGAAATATATAGATATTCTCTATAGCCCTACCTTAATTTTCTGGTCACTCCTCAGGATAGCTTAAAGATGGTATCTAGTCTGCCTACTTAAAAGATAACTGTCTTAGTAATTTAGGCCTGTTCTGACAACCTTACCATCCATCCACCTGGTTGGGCTGTAGAGTACTGAGGAATTGATGGATTCTACTCCGCCTCTAAAAGGAGAGAGAGAAGGGCGATGGTGCATTAAAACAGCCTGAGTTTTGTGTCAGGAAAACTGAAAATCACAGCATAGCTCAGCCACTTCCCAGCTGTGGAAATGTAAACAAATTACTTAAACTCTTAGCACCTCAGCTTCCCTGCAAATTCAAAATAAACCACAATATCTATTTGCAGTATTAATGACTGTGAGAATATGAGTTATGTCGCTAATAATGATGGTGATAATATAATAGCGAGCACATTATATATACAGAGTGGGGCAAACGTAGAGTTGTGATCAGTCTTTTTACTTCATCAGCTCATCTGAGAAATTTGCCTGCAGTACCTTCCCATAAAGTCTAGGTGGCAGCAGAGGTACAATTATTACAAATATTTAGCTCAATATATTGAACAATTTGCTCACGAAAAACATACTTTAAAATTCTTGAAATCGGATGAAGAAATTGCATGAAGTTAAAATTGATAAGTGATTTAGTTGTGTGTTAAAGTGTGTCTGTTAATTTCATACCGTTTATGGTGTAGCAATTTTAAAATATTTTTAATTTCAAGGAATTGCTCCTCAGTATAAATAAGAGTTAATGCTATTCAATATAAATTACATTCCCCGAGCCAGATTTTTCACTTTTTCCAATCTCTAGATTTGTGAACACCTTTAAACCCTCTGCAGGAAAAAGAGAGATAAGTAGGGCAAGGCTGAGTGAGGAAGCGTTTGGAGACCCCGTGAATGAAGGAATGCTGACATTAATCCTGCCTCTCTGGGTCCTCAGAGTAACCTGCAATTGCATTTAGGAGATTAAAAGCATCAACTCTAGCAGGTGGATATCTTTAAAAGGGATCGTAAGATAGCTGCTCACTAATTACTCATTGATTGTGCCATCTATTTAAGATTTACGGATGAAGGGATAGGAAAAAAAGAGACAATGTATTTCCATAAAGTACACCTTGCTGTCGGGTGACATTGACTTTGGGAGTTGGTCTTACTAGGAGTAGACTGGTTCCCTCCCATTCACGAGGCTGCTTCCTCTGCGTCTTGGCAGGAGCCTCTGACAGGCTCAAATGGGGTGACTTGGGGGGCAGGGGAGCTATGTACAAAGGTGTTGGCCAGGCACATATAGCAAAGTGCCCTCTCTCTCTCTCTCTCTCTCTCTCAGGACCGGAGTCTCACTAGCTTTAGACTTAAAGAGGGTGTTTAGAAACCCAGAGCCAGTCGCAAAAGCTGTGGCTGAGGGTTGCTGGCCATGACCTCTGAGGGTTGCTGGCCATGACTTCTGAAGGTTGCTGGCCAATGAGCCGTGGTTTGTAAGGGGCCCAGACACCGGAGGACATGTAGCCAGAGGAAGCCAGGAGCATAATGGCCATCTCACTTCCCTCCTGGCCATGGATCCTTTCCTGGTACTTGCTTTTCCCCGAACCCAACTTGAAACCATTGGCTAGAAAAAGCCAAAGCCATTGATGGGGGATTCATGAAGCGCAGCTTCTGCACAAGAGGAGAAAGAACGAGGTGGGCTGTGGAGGGGAAAGAGGAACCACCCTGTAACCACTGCACTGGTTAGCTGGGGCTGCCTTCACACCGTGCCACGCACTAGCAGCTTCAGCAACACAAGTTGATTTTCTCCAGCTCTGGGTGGTGTCGCTCAATGGCTAGAGCATCAGCCTGCGTACAGAAGGGATGCAGGTTTGGTTTCCGGTCAAGGGCACATACCTGGGTTGCAGGTTCAATCCCTGACTCCTCTCGGGGCATGTGTGGGAGGCAACCAATCAATGTCTGTCTCTCTCTCTCCCCGCCCCCAGCTGTTCTGGTGTTCCTTTCTGTAAGCAGTGGATATCTTAGTATTCTGAACATGATAGTTCCCATTTACCTGTGTATGCCTGCAGTGCTATTGCATGTCACATATAGGCAGTACGGATTAGAAGTACTTAATGCCTGTTGTAGCTTTGGGAGGGTTGATAGGAATCTATTATTAATCTCATTACCTAGCATCAAAGAGTTCTAGACTACTGCAGTTGACTAATTAATATACTGCTGAGAAAGTAATTGCCACATGGCAAGCACAAGGGCAGGATAATATTCATCTTTCATGATGACGAGGAGAATCTGCAAAAATATCCTTTTCTCTAAGAGGATTTATTCTTTACTTTCTGGATAAATATATAAAAAGTAATGATTATATTTTAAACAAAGGGGAACATGTGTACTCTCTAAGTTATCCAGTCAAAATATTGGAACTGGAGAATTAAAGATCATTTGTTTGGTTTTATTTTGATAACTTAAAAAGTATATATTTTTTATTGATTTCAGAGAAGAAGAGAGAAAGAGAAATACCAGTGATGAGAGAGAATCATGGATCGGCTGCCTCTTGCACACCCCACACTGGGGTTGGAGCCTGGAACCCGGGCATGTGCCCTGACCAGGAATCGAATGTGAACTCCTGGTTCATAGGTCCACACTCCACCACTGAGTTATTTCGGTCATTTTTTTAAAATATATTTTATTGATTTTTTACAGAGAGGAAGGGAGAGAGATAGAAAGTTAGAAACTTCGATGAGAGAGAAACATTGATCAGCTGCCTCCTGCACATCTCCCACTGGGGATATGCCCGCAATGAAGGCACGTGCCCCCGACCGGAATTGAACCTGGGACCCTTCAGTCCGCAGGCTGACGCTCTAGCCATTGAGCCAAACCGGTTTCGGCTATTTCGGTCATTTTTAATCTCTTCTCCTTAGAATGGGAGAGGGGAGAGGGTCAAATCTTCTGGGGTTTGCTTCACCTCCCCAATACCTCCCCTCTACTGAATCATTTCAGCATAGACTTATTTTGCATATTTGATTTCCACTTGAGCTGATGTTTGGATGGAATTTTTGCTGCCTAAGAAGTCTGATGGACAGTGGCCATTTGGATTAGGGCAATGACTCTAGGGACAGGGTACCTGCATATAAATCTCTCACACTCTACAGTTATGAGATAATACCTTTCTATATTAATTTCCTCAACTGTAAAATAATGGTGGCCCTTTCATAGAGCTTTCAAGGACATTAAATACATATAAAGTGCTAAGAACAGTGCCTCTAACTCCTGAGAAGGGATCAACCATGTCTTTGTTGTGGATTGTAACTTTTTGCCTCAAGATCTGAATGAGGATTCTACATTCCTATACTGGGCAATGACTGTCTGAAATATTCAATAATCCTAACTGTTCTGACACTGTATGCATGTGTAAGACATGTAATAGGCTACTCTATATATCTTGTGTGAATCTTTTTATCAGCTCAGTTTGATCACCATAAATCTCGAGTCTTTGATAATGTAGGAGGTTTTAAAAGATCATTATAAAAATCTGTGTTTTTTTTTCAGGCTATTTTCAAAGCAAATATTTATTATTTTTTTTCTTTTGACTCCTCGGACACAGATATTCAGCGTTCAGTTTTAACTTTGGGTTAGCTGCATTTTCCTCACTGAAGAATCATAATTAAAGAAAAGCATTTACAAAAACTTCACACACTCTTGAAGGTTCTGAGCAATTAGGCGAGGTAATTAGAAGCATGATAAAAGAGAAGCTTGGGAAAAGGATTTAAACCCCTATTGAACATTTATATCAAAAAGTGAATAAAGAATAGAGAGAATTAAAAGCATAGCTTGTATCTGGTGGGCAGAGGATAAAGCCAATTATTCTGGAACATGCTTATTTATCTAGATTTCATTATTCACAATATGTAGAGAAATCAGATTTGCTGGAAGAAAAAAAAGTAATTTCTTTTTATCTTGCAAGGGGAAAAAAATGCCTAGATGGGGAAAGGATTTTCTGTCTTGTGATATTTTTCTGTTCATTTCCTCAAAGTGTAAATTAAAGAGATATCCATTATATTTCTGAAGCTGACCAGGTAAAATGATCTACTTTGCAAATCAGAAGATACATGTTAGGACAAGGGCAATAGTTCTATATTCAGAGACTAATCTGGGAACAGGGAGTTGACCGCATTGCAAAGAAAGCCATCCTAACCCATTTCCCTGAATTAACAGGATGTTTAGTGACTTGAATTAGTGCCACATGGGGCTATGCACAAACTTGGGACAAGCAGAAAAAATCCAGAGAGATTAGCAAAGGGGAAGATTATGTTGGAAGCCCCATCTGTAACCTGAAAGGAACAAAATAAAACCCAAACAAATAATGTCTTGTTATTACTAAGAGGAGGTGCACATTTTTCTGCCTAATTATTTTCTAAACCAGCGATTCTCAACCTGTGGGTCCCGACCCCTTTGGCGGTCGAACGACCCTTTCACAGGGGTTGCCTAAGACCATCCTGCATATCAAATATTCACATTATGATTCATAACAGTAGCAACATTACAGTTATGAGGTAGCAACGAAAATAATTTTATGGTTGGGTCACAACGTGAGGAACTGTATTTAAAGGGCCAGAAGGTTGAGAACCATTGTTCTAAACAGTCTGAAAGACCTATGATGACTTTAGGTTTCTAGAATAGTGGGATGAGTTATGACCAGAAACAGCTTACGTTTTAGGGTTTTGTTGTCATTTTTGTTTTGGCACTAATGGTTTCCTGGTCATAGTTCTCCCTTTATAAAAATTCACCATTTTCACTATTTTCAAGGGTACAGTTCTACTTTCTGTCTTTGTGACTTGGGTTCTCTAGTCACCTCGTGAGAAGTTCTTTATTGACTGGCCTATTTCACTTAGCATGATGTTTTCAAGGTTCATCCATGTAAAGGTATGAATCCAAATGTCTTTTCTATTTAAGGCTGAAGAATATTTGAGGCCATATACATATCACATTTTCTTTATCTACTTATCTGTCAATGTATACTATATGGGCTGTTTCCTCCTTTTAGCTATGGTGAATAATGCTGCTTTAACCCTGAGTGTGCCAATATCTGTTGGAGTCCCTAATTTAACTTCTTTTCCATCTATACCCCAAATTGGAATGGCTGGGTCATATGATCATTCTTTATTTAATTTTTTGATGAGCAATCATACTATTTTCCATAGCTGCCTCACCATTGTACATTTCTGTGAGTAATGCATAAGAGTTCCAATTTCTCCACATCTTCACCAGCATTTGTTATTTTATACTTTGTTTCCAACAATAGCCCTTCTAGTGGGTGTGAAGTGGAATTTTATTATGGTTACACTTCTTTCTTTTAGCGGGACTTACCACAAAGAGCAAATAATTGGCAATGATAGACCAGAACCAAGGATATGACACTTTCTTCATCCTTTTTCTCTCTGAATTTTATGTCTGCAGACATTTATTTCTATAGTTGGAATTCCAGAAATCTCTATGGTCATAAATTGGGGTCAAGATTCTACTTGACAAAACAAACTCTAGTTGGGATTAAACACAGTTGACATGTGTAGATCTGATTTTAAAGGTGTGCTCTGTTGTCGGCATTATGGAAATTAATTTTGAAAATACACGCATTTATAACATAAGATTTTCCCTCCATAGGGGTTCTTTTAAATAAAATATCATAATTTTGACAATTAATTATGAGCTAGAAATATGCAGATTAAAATGACTTTGGACATCAGGAAAACACTGGATATATTTTATATGAAAGGACTCCTGCATGAGCCCGTCTGTTTCAGGAGAAAATTAGTCAAAAGATGAATGACTTCATTTTGTGCCTGCCCTGCCTCAGGCTTTTTTGGACTGTCTCAGGTGGTATGATGGCATTGGGCAATAATATGACAAGTAATATAATTTTATTTGCCTGGTCACCACTCTTAGTGTTAGTGACATATACTTTATAGGTACAAAGTAAAATTTTCTTCAGTTGTGTCAAAGATCACATTTACTTTTTAAAAATTAATTTCCTCATGGAATTCAAAGTCATAAAACTTCTATTTTATAATTGCAGGTTACATTGATGGATTCATTAATTTAGAGTACTTAACAAGTAATCAGGTTTTTTCTACTTTTAGAAAAATTTTGAATCTATGAAATCTTCAAAAATGTCTTTGCTCAAAACATTTTACAACAACACATTATTTAAGCAACTGAAATTTTGGTTTTGCTCCCTAAAGCTACATAATTTTAGAATACATTTGCTAGAAGGAAACAAAGAAATTAACTCAATGTAGGTTCTGATTTGAAGAAGAGAGTATTGATCTGTAGGAAAAGTAACTGACTCAGCAAGGATTCCCTAGTTGTGTCTAGGCTTGGCATCAACTTCTGACTGGTAGGTAGTGGTTGGTCAGTTACCAGCTTTACATCACTGTTATTCCATGGTCCTGATGCAAGGAAGACTACATGAAGTAGATAATTAGGTCATTTATATTTGTGTCAGTTTTTTTTTATTATAATTAACCATTTTTGTTGGAAATGCTTCTAAAATTATTTTGGCGTTCTTGCCCTTTGTAAGGGATGTATAAAAACAAAAAGTTGCAATGCTCATCATGAGTGTTGGTTATTATATTTATACTAGAGGCCCAGTGCACAAAATTCGTGCACAGGTAGGGTCCCTAGGCCTGGCCAGTGATCAGGGCCGATCGGGGCCTTCTTTCCTTTGGCTGCTGGCTGCAGGCCAGGGCCTTTCTTCATTCCACACCACCCCTTGGTGGTCAGCGCACATCATAGCGAGCGGTCAAACTCCCAGTTGGTCGAACTCCCAGGGGGACAATTTGCATATTAGCATTTTTTTATATAGGATTTTTTTGGTTTCAGCAACTAAGGTTGTAGGGAGCATATTTTTCTCAACTCTCTGTCCTCTGTTCTGTTGCAAAGGAAGGCTGAGTAGCAGGTGTTTATCACTGAAAAATTTTCCCTATTCTTTGTGACTGAGATCCTAGCACCAAGGTTGCTCTGAAGCTCAGACCTCTGAGGACGTGAACTATTCCCAAACTTACAAGATGGAGAAAACATCATTCCTGGGTCCTGAGTCACAACTCATATTTAGGGTCCCAGGGAAATAGGGTTAAGGCAGAGTGTGTCTTTCTACCCTGGTTGTGGATGTTAATATTTCTTAAACATTGTCCACATATATCTTACCTTTCACTTGTGATTTGAAAATCCTTTAAATATGTCAAAACTGTTTACACTGTGAATTTACTGAACTAATAAAATGAAACAAACTCATTCAGGGCATTGTGAATAGTATATAACATTGCCTTTTCCCTATAGGCAAATGTCTCCTGCACGTTTAAAAAATTGTATTGAAATAATAATTTTATTCACTTATATACATTTTTTTTTCCTCACTGAGGAAGGTGGTACCATTTGTCTAAAGCAAAACAAAACACGTAGCATGATTTGCAAGATGGAGATTCAGGAATAATCCATACCTGGCCTATTTTCCTGTCCCTGAGTTTTACTATTTTATTTCCACCAACCCTTCTGTCAAACTTTATCAGGAGACACATTCTTGAAACGTCTGGATACAGATGATCTTGAAAATGCTGCCTCACACATGGGTCCTGACCTTAACCACAGGCTGTCCATGGGCCTCCTCCAAAGGATGCGGGTCTTCCGGGCTTTGTGGGACTTCAGGCAGTTTGGATGCTCGCTTATCCGTGGGTGTGACCATCCCCTGCCTTCACCTGCGATGGTACATTATTAGACTGCGCGATATGAGTTCGCTCACACATTCAATTCACGTCCTTTGAGGCCCCCAGAGTCAGCATTCAAGTCCATTGCTCTAATATACTGGAAAGAATTTTTTTCTATTCATTTCTTTTAAAAGTTGATGATTCCCAGCTCAGTGTAATATGTAAGTACAACTATAATGAAAGAGAGGCGTGGGGCTTATCTCATGTGTACTCTGGCCTCCAAGTAGCCAGATCCGTAGAGCTGTGCGTCCCGATTCTATGAAAATCACTCTCTTAATATTCCGTCCTGACCAGGGCTCTGGAGCTCACTATCTTAATCTTCATGTGGTGGTAATATTAACTGGGAATTCATAACAACCTCGGGGAAATCACTGATCCTCCAAAAGAAAGCCAGTCCAATTACCCTCGTACAGTATTGTGGAAAGAGAGAACTACACTCTATTTTTATTTGCAATATAATCTCACATTTCTTTTACATTTCCAAATAGCCACATTGATCCCTTCAGATTTTATATGTGTACCAAATACTAAAATAGTTATGGAATTTTGATATTTAAAGGACTTTATTAAGAATAATATCCAATAAAACAATGTTTATATGGTATAGTTGTAATTAAAAGTTACCCATAGTAGGACCCGTTTTGATAAATATAAACTATACCATCATTTTCATCAGCATAGAGATAGTATTCGATTTCATACAGAAATGCGCCCAGTGTGACTACAACTCTGAGGGACGGGTTCTGTGTAGTAGACACATCTGATTCTCAAGAACCTAGGCTGGTGGGACCAGTCATTTTTTGGGGGTGGAGGGGTATCAGGAATGATGAAATGTATTCAGAAATATGCTTGTGGCAAGATTTTTGATGGAACCCTCTGCTTAGATATGCTGAAACCATATTGTTTAATCCTCACATTTATTCATAATGTGTTGACCCCTGAATTTCATCCTCAGAGGTTATGAAGGTCCACATAAATTAAGAACCAGTGTTGTAAATTGATTTGCTGAATCAAGCCAGTCCATGTAGAGATGAATTTTGGGGCCCTGCTGTTTTAATTTCCTATGAAATTAATTGTTTGCTTTTAATTTTGCCTAGCACCAAAGTCATAAGTATTGGAAGTACTTTAATACACAGCATTGTTATGTGTATTTCAGGGATGTTTTTCTTTCTGTCATTCATTCATTTAAAAACGATTGAGCATTTTTTCTGTGCTGGGCACTGTTCAAAGCCATAGTAGTATAGTGGGGGAAAATGTTTTTAAAAATCTTCTCTTATAAAACAACTTCTTTTAAACAACTTCTTTAAAACAACTTCTAGTAGTTGTGAAGTACAGGCAATAAATGATAACAAAAATAGGTAAATGGCATAAACTCTTAGAGCAGAGGTGGGGAAAGAGGACCCCACAAGGCCTGAGAAGTCAGTTGGTTTGATCCTGCCAAGGTATTAGTGATGAGTCAATTCAATGTTGGACCAAATATAGGGGCCTACAAAGTAAGATTTCCTCAAATGTTTAACCTACATCCGGTTTATCTTGTAGGTCTGAATTCTGTATGCAAAATGATGGAGAATAAAAAAAAACTTGCTAAATGACAACATGAGTAAGCACTTAACAAACTCAAAAAAGAAATGGTTCGTTCTAAATGGCAGCTTGCTTGACTTCTGTAGCAAGAGTTGAAAGTAGGGAAGAAAAGCAGTTTCTTTTGTTGGTTATGCAAATTATATGTGGCTATGTAGAATAGTATCTTTCTGTTGAGTTGCATACTGAAATATTTAGGGGTAAGATGTTGTCTGTAACATATTTTAAATTATTTCAGAAAAAAATATATAAGTATGACAAACTATAAAACCATTGTCCAATCTAGACTAGATTATAGGTACATGAGTGTTTATGATGTGATTCTCTTTTCCTGTAATTGAAACATTTTATAACATAAAGTTTAAAAATGATAAAGGGCACCCATATAATACATGGATAATATATCAATTGTACTATGAGGAATGTATGACTTAAGTAATTAATTTATAAAATATGAATTTTCATCATGCTATTCTTATTTTACTCAGACATTTTCTTCTTCAGCTGACTATATTTGTATGTCTATTTTATTGGTGATGTTAACAATTGAATCTTTCTAGACTTCAATCCAAATGTTCTTACCAAGAGTTTCACACTAATAGGTATATTAGAACTTGTTTCAATTTCAGTATTACTGGAACCCACCTAATAGGTTTTTCCCTCAAACTTCAATTTTCTTTTGCTCTTTAGAAAATCGATATGAAGTCAAGAAGAGGCTGTTAGCTAAAATTACAAGAGGTTAACTCTTCTTCATTTATAGATGTACCTACTGTATAATGGTGCTAAGTAAAGTTTTCGTTCTTTGCTTTCAAATGGGAAGTTTTTGAACAGATTGCTTTATGTCTGAATCTTTTACTACCTAGACTCCTTTTTATGCTTAAAATAATAAATGAATGAAAAAGTTTCCCCTTTAACAAGAATATCTAACAAAGCATATGGTGAAATTCCCAATATAATTATAACAATAAAACCCCGAACTGGTAAAGGCTATCAGTTTAATGTATGCTGTGCTTTCAAAGGTCTAGTCCAGGCTATTACTGAACTATATGTGAGTAAATTACTGCAATATCCTCACTTTGAGAGTGTTGTCATTTATGATTCTAGACGGTATAAATGCTAATTATTTAGTTGTTTCCTTAGAGTAAAATTCTTAAAGTGTAAGCAAATCTGGGGTTTTATTATTCATAATATGTGAGGCTTCCAGTCTAGGCCAAACAAACTTTAATGTAAATGTGCTATTAAATATTCTTGAAAGTTCACTAGTTAATATAGTCTATACTGTGCTTTCTGCTATGAAAAATATTACAAAGATTTTATACATATCTGGAGCTCACTTCTGAACTAGAGACATAAAAGAATTTAAAACATAATTAAGTAATCTGATATCTTCGATCATTTCAGCTCGGTTAGAACCAACTCAAACTCGCAGAATAAGTGCCATTTATTGATTTGTTTATTTAAAGGCACACACAGTCCCCTCGAAATTTCAATGATCTTAATTGCACCCCCTGACTTTTCATTTGGTTGCCTGCTACAGAGAAGTCTCATCGACCTGCTGCCTGTTCTTTTCAGCAAGTGGTGATTTCAATTTACTCTTTCTCTGCAAGAAAGTGGAAAATTGGTTTCTCTGAACTTGTGTACCTGGAATCAGAACAGAAGCCCAGACACAAAGCTCCCTGACAAAGCGATGTGCTAATTTTCTCTTGACCTTTCATTCCGACTATGGATTCATTTAAATATAAGAAACCACTTCATTTACATAATAAATGAATTGACACATAATTAGATGATAATAACATAGGTAACATGAACATTCCACCTCCTGTAATAGAATCAGATGCAGTCTATACCTTGTGATGGTGGGAATAGGACATAGCCATGGCTTATTTTCCTCGACATTGCTAGGTGCAACTTGCCACAGCAATTTAAATTGTTCAGTGACAATGTATTCTCCATGTAGGATCATAGGATATGTACAACTGACTACCTTTTTCTAATTTAGTTTGCATTTTAAATGTGCAATTTAGACAAAAATTATAGATTCTCTTCTTTTACACATTAAGCAACAAATGATTTTGGTGAAATAGTTAATTCCATTCTACATTCTGTTACTACTATTTGGTAGGTAGTAAGATATTCTGTTTAGTGCGATGGTGCATAATATAATGAGGCAATGTCCCTGCCTACAGGAAGCTAACAGTCTGAGAGAAATATTAGAATTAGTCTTAAAATAACAAGAAACCCAACTAAAATGAGAACAAGGTTAGTGCCATAAGATATATACGGATAAATTGCTGTCGACTAACAAGGAAACACAAGTATAAACTGTTCTTGCTACAGGAGCATACGTGTGTCTGTAGAAAATGTATGATGTTTTCTTGTCTCCTCCAAGGTGACCGAGATTGAACTAAACATACCCTGAGAAATTTCCATATAAATATCTCAGAATTTTAAAGTAAGTTTAGCACCTGAGAATGAAATCAATAAAAACTAAGATGCACAAAAGGAATTTAGTACCTGAGAGCTCTGGATCTTCATGCCAGTGCAAAAAGAACAGTTTCTAGCAAGGCATTAATCCTAATTAACCATTCTAAAGTAGCTAAAAAGAGAGGAGTGGGAGATCCTTAAAATAAACATTCAAAAAGCTAGAATTCAAAGCCATTTTAGCCTTTCCTTGCCAAATGGCAAGAGACCAAAATAATGGCCACTAGTGAGGTATACTTTCCTTTCAGAGTAAAGGAAACGAACAATCCATTTCTCTCATGGACAAACTAGGCCAATACTGTCCCAACATTTTAATTAATAATTTAACTCTCCTTTTACAGTAATAGAGTCTAAAAGCATATGTAGTTTCATTGATATAACCGGCATCCAATGAAATGTACGTAGTTGACATTCTGGTTCATACATATATCTTTTGAAATTAGTTATTTTGAATAGATTTCTAAGAGATATATAGGCTCTGGAATCATTGAAATAAAAAAGATGTGTTGTGCCAGCCAGCATGGTTCACTGGTTGAGCGTCAACCTATCAACCAGGAGGTCACAGTTCGATTCGCCATCAGGACATATGCCCAGGTTGTGGGCTGGATCCCTAGTAGGGGCCGGGCATGAGGCAGCCCATTAATGATTCTCTCTTATCATCGATGTTTCTATATCTCTCCCCCTTACTCTCTGAAATCAATAAAAATATATATTTTTTAAAAAGATGTGTTGAAACTTCTGATCTTGAGCATGAGGGTCTAAACTTGGTTCTTAATTGATTTCTCTAAGGGTCTATACCAGTGATGGCGAACCTATAACATGCGTGTCAGAGGTGACACGCGAACTCATTTTTTTTGGTTGATTTTTCTTTGTTTATATAAAATAAATATCAAAAATATAAGTCTTTGTTTTACTATCGTTGCAAATATCAAAAAATTGCTATAGGTGACACGGCACCAGAGTTAAGTTAGGGTTTTTCAAAATGCTGACACGCCGAGCCCAAAAGGTTCGCCGTCACTGGTCTAGACCAACAGTAGATTGGCCAGTCATTGGATGTGATGTAACTATTTTCCAGATGACTGACAGTTCAGTCCTTTCTGCCAGCCACCTTTCAGTCCGAAGGGGAGATCTGGGTGATGCATGGCAGGTCTTTGCAAACACTCCTTGGCCAATGTTACCCAGTGAACCAGTCCACGCCACCACTCACGGGCTGAGAGCATGCGATCATGCTCAGAGAATGGGGAGAAATAAATCCACGTAAATTATGGCCCAAATAAGTGCCCTCATTCCCTGGGTTTAAATCACGTTGGAAAATAAGTTGATTTACCTTTGCATCATTTAAAGGCCCTATATGTCTTTCCCATTTAAAATATTATGCTGTATATTAAAGGACACAACATAATGTCATTGGCCGTGTTCTTCATAATTCTTTTAAAATGGACTAAGTGATATTCTATCTGCATCATTAGGTTACCGTACAACACTGTCCTTTGAGAATATGGTTTTGCTATCATTTCTAGTTGTAATTACGTCGCAGAAAAACGGTGCAGGCTTATTGAAATGAGTTGATGTGTGAAGGTTGAGAAGACAATGCTTGCTATAGCTGCAAATAGCAGTGGCTTTCTGTTTATTTCCAAACTCACCCGTATAAGGGGCCACCTGTCTGAACTTTCTAAGCCTCTCCAGAATGTAGGGTTTCTCTAGGAAGGTCTGAAGTTAGAGATTTCCTATCACTCCGAGTTTCTCAACTTTGGCACTTTTGACATTTTGTAAAAGATAGTTCTTTCTTTGAAAAATATATTTTTATTGGTTTCAGAGAGGAAGGAAGAGGGAGAGAGAGAGAGAGAAACATCAATGATGAGAGAGAATCATTGATCAGCTGCCTCCTTCACACCCCCCACTGGGGATCAAGCCCTCAACCTGGCATGTGCCCTGACTAGGAATCGATCCGTGACCTCCTTGTTCATAGTGACACTTAACCACTGAGCCACGCCAGGCAGGGAGGATACGGTAATTATTTGTTTTGGGGGGGGTGCACTGTGCATTGTAGGTTGGAGAACGACATATATTTATGGACCAGATGCCACTAGCATCTTCCACCTGAGCTGTAAAAAAATCAAAATCATCTCTAGATAGTGCCAAATGTCCTGGGGTGTCCAAAGTCACTTCAGGTTGGAAAGTACTACATGACTGTTTATTTCCTGGGCATGTGTGCATGTGTGTGTGTAATAGTATTTTCAGGGGGATGTGTCCCCAAATAACATCAGGCTCAAAACTGAGAATGACATGTTAAACCAGAACTTTTGAACACCATTTGAGCAATTAAGTGAAATGACTTATTAATTCAGAAGAAAAACTGGCATAAATGTGAACTGTTGTATGGAGAATAATTAAATTGCAATTTCAAAAGGTTAATGTAGCAATTCACTTGTCCTGATTTTTAAATTTAGACAATAGTGCATGTTTTTGCAATATGGCAAGCCAATCCATGAGTTATTGTCTAGTATGTATGGGAGGAATCACACAGCCCTCTTTTTCCAAATAGACAATTAATTGGCATTAATCAGGTTCCTGGGAGACTAAGCTATGGTTGTTTTATTAAATTTTCAAATGATAAAATATGTAGGAAAATCATTATATCAGTTTTGGTCTTGTTTCCTTTTAGTTAATTCTAATATTGACCTTCATCTTAATTTTGCCATCTACAAAATGAGAATTTTGTGAAGTACTATGCACAGTGTAACACAGAAAGCCCCCTGTTAGTCTTAATTATTATTATTATCATTACTATTTTTAGATGTAAAACCAATATGGAAACCCTTTTATATCATTTCACTTTGTATAGTAATGAAACTTTCCTGAAATACTGTTTGATTACAAACACAGGTGATCATTCCCACTTAGGGAAATAATCGTTGCAAACATTCATTTCATATTAAGATTAAAAACGTAATCCATCTCATTAATCTCAATTAAATCCGGTGCAGGTCCACCATTTATGCCTTCAAAGAGAAATAGGATGGAAAAAGTACTGATATTTGAAAGTTGTAGTTTATTACAATAAAACACTATTTAAACGGACAGTAGAAAACTGTAACAAGCAGGTGTCTATGGAAACAGCTGCACCTTATATTAAACATGGACAATACCTTTTAATGGTGGAAAATCAAACCAAAGTTAAACCTGACTTTCAGTTTACATCCTCCATCTATCTCTCTCTCCCTCTCTCTCTCCCTCTGATACACACACACACACACACACACACACACACACACACACACTCCACATGTTGAAACTACATAACTATTTCATTCATGAAAGCTCTTGAATGATAAACTATTTTGTGTATCTTCTCGAATTGGATATTTTGACATTGAGTATTTTGATAGCTCTGTAGAGCTATGTGTATTGACACAGACTGTTGAAGTATTAATATGCACATGTCAGAATCACAAGAACATAAAAGCATCTTTAAAACATCTCGGGAAATTTGCCTGAACTTAATGCAACACAGACTTAACATAGGACAGTGTTGCATTCCCCACCCAGGACCAAAGACATTAGATTTGAGAGTGGTTTTGAAATTCTGCATTTTGTGTATGGGGTGGCCATTATTTTAACTCCTTTTCATGCTGATAAGGAGGACACATAAATGTATCTGCAGGAAGCAGCTGCTCGTTTTGCTATGCCTTCTCTTGTCCCTCAGTGCAGTCATCCGAAGCCAGGGAGACGCTATGCAGAACCTGGCTGAAGTTTCACTCCATATTCCAAATGCATTCTTTTAAGTGTGTTCTGCTAGAGACCATGGAAGATAAAACTATCAGCCTTCCGACTATTAACACCAAAATCACACTTTTTCATGTAACTCTTGATAGGGTCATATGAAATCCACTTGTGACAGAGCGATTGCTATTAAAACACTTACCCTTTTTTATGTTCTATGAGTGTGTAATTGGTGTGTCTTGGAAAGGAATTCAGGGTCAATACATGGATGAGACAATAAAGGAGAGTGTGGGGGAATCAGTTAATTTAATTTAATTTATTTATGTTTAATATTTTTAATGATTTCAAAGAGGAAGGGAGAGGGAGGGAGAGATAGAAACATCAATGATGAGAGAGAACCATTGATTAGCTGCCTCCCGCACACCCCACACTGGCGATCGAGCCCACAGCCCAGGCATGTGCCCACAACCCGGGCAAGTGCCCTGACTGGGAATTGAACCCTGACCTCCTGGTTCATAGGTCGACGCTCAACCACTGAGCCACGCTGGCTGGGCACAGCAGTTACTTTTAATGCCCAGTGAGACAAGTTGAAACTGTAAATATAGAAACCCAATTGCTTCAGCCTTTGAATTTTTAAGCAGAGCCTATACAAATGTATAAAACACTGAAAAAACAGAAATCTCAGTGAAAAAATTATTTGGCTTTTCATGAGGTAGCTCTCATCTTAGTTAATCCCCTCCTGATGACTGCAAGGTAGACCGTGCCCTGCAACCTTGTATTGATTTGTGTAACTTTCAGAAGTTAGCATCGGAGCACAAGACCAAAACTGAAATAGAACAAAATGTTACACCTAAGAAAGTTCTCAAGTAAAATCAGAGGGAAAAATAGAACTTCTATTGATATATCTATGGGGATGGGGAGGGTTGGGGAAGAAGAGGGAGAGAAAAACTTTTCCAGAATCAAAAACACAGGTACAAAGAGCGAGCGCGCTGTTAAAAATTAATGTTTTAAGATTCACCAAGGCTTTATCGTCTCAGGCTTTGTCTTACCTGCTTTTTAGATCAAAGGCTTCGCATTATCCAGGCGGGGTTTAGCACTCTATTGTGTATAGAGCCTATGACACAGAATAATTGATAACATAATAACTCAATGCACTTACAGTCCACTGCCTGATATATAAAGTATATAAGGCATTCATTAAATGGATCAGAATGAAAAAATAAGGCTATAATGCCAAAAAAAATTAAATTTGAAAAGTTAGATCTTAGATCCTTTGCTTTATAAATACTTCAGAGACATTTCCATATACAATCAAATATAACACTTTCATTCCTTTTAATGGCTGTATAGTATTCCATTCTTGGGATATACCACCATTTATTGATTCTAACCTTCTTTTATGAACATTTAGGTGGTCCTACATCTGTAGTGAGGGGCCAGATCTGACTGTTTAGGTTTTCAAATTCTCTCCCTTCAATTTGAGTTCTCTGAAGACTAAACCTCTATTATTTGGCCTTTGTATAGGTACCTACCTGTGAATTTGGAAGGAGAAATGGCTGAATTTCAATATATTCTTTGTTTTGTTTCGCCTTATCCTGCCTAACACTTCTATGGTCATTTTTTAGGCTTCTGCAGGGTGAATGGCTTCTCCTCTCAACATTATCTTTCCTTCCTTTAATTTAGTTGCAACTTCTTTTGCGCAATTAAATCACTTTCCAGTCTTCGGTCTCTGCCTTTTAAAAATCCTTTGAAAACATTTACTATGGTTCCTTTTACACATCTGCATTCATAGCCTTTTAATTTTTAATCTGTCACCAGTGTCTCTTGGACAAGAGAAGACAAGAAACACATTCATTTTTAGTTATCTTTAAAAGACATTATTAAGTAGGCTAAATCTTTAAAAGCACACTACTCTTCAACTATGAGGGATGTTTCTGTGATAAAAATAACTTCAATTTCTTGTGCTTTTTTTTTTTTTTTTTTTTTTTTTTAAAAAAAGTTTTTTTTAAAACCTGACAAGTAAGTGCCTTGGATGAAGCAGATACATACAATTTGAGAGGAACGGGTTCTCTAAGTATCTCTAGGAATATGTCCTCAATCGCAAGCCTGCCTTCCCGGGTGCTGTCATTTATATATAGAAGCACAGACCCCATACATCTGAAATGGGCAGATGGCAGCTCTTCCCTCCGTTGCCAAAGTGAAATAGGGAATTCGAGAGTCCCCTGGTGAAAATAGGCCGCAGTGTTTTGTTTTAAAACATGTACTTTTGAAGTGAACATAAGCTTGCTTCCCCCTTTTCTGAATGTTTGTTCTCCTTCTGAGAACCTCACTGAAAACAGAAGCAAGGCAATGAAGTCAGTAACCCGATTTTTAAAGTGAAAAGAGGAAAGCTAAGTGATATTAGCATAAACATTTGCAACGGTTACCTAAGAGAATTCTGATAGCTGCCTCAACTCTCCCTGTGAAATTATTCTTGCCTGGCATTTGTAATTGTTTCTGTCAGGAAAATGGAAACCTTACAGATATTTACTAATGTGCCTGGGAGAGCCTGTAACCTTGGAGATTTGTGTAATGTACCTTTGGAAATGGAAATTCTACAGATAGTTCATAAACCAACGCCTGGACTCACGATAGCTAATTTCTGGAGGCAATATTTGTCCTTGGCAAAAATCTGTTTCCTTACGATTTTATTTATAAACGGCAGCAACAAAAAGAAACGCAGGATGGTTTAAAGATACCAGATATTTTTATTAGGAAATTAGATGCAAATCTTGAAGTTAAGATAACGGTTCTTTTTGACTCTATAGAGTCAGCAATGAACTCTGACTCCATCGATATTCCTATGTAAATGACATTGCAGTTACAAGACAGCTTAGACCTTAGTTAAAGGATCTACTTTAATAATATGAGTAAAACTCATATAAAAGATTTCTACATAATATCTTTATTTTTACTAGAAATAATTCTGCAGTTCTGTAGTCATAACTAATTTTACTTTCAGTGGATTCACAGAAAGTGATCCTAATAAAAGTTACTGAATCAGACTTTTCAACATTTGAGCTGTAAGAAATCGGAGAGTGCAAAAACTGGGATAATGAGAGTTCTATGGAGAGAAAAAAAAGACACTGAAATATATATATATATATATATATTAAGATTCTAAAGTTCTGGTACTTAAGTTTTCTGAAATAAATCCCCTAAAATGCAAGTATTTTTCTATACTTTCCTTTCTATTTGCTAGGGGTTTAATACCTAAGTATGCATGATCCCAAGATGATGGATAGGATTGGCTTGCAAAAAGGGGCACATGTTATCCCATTTTTCCAGTGGGAAAACTGAGAAATGGAAATAATGGCGACAGCTATGCAAAGAAGCAGGGTTGAAACAGGAGCTCTGGCCCCCTGACAACAAAATCGTCTGAGCTAAACAAAGCTGCTTATTCAAAAAAAAAAAAAAATCAAAATCCAGCTTAATAAGATTGAACCTAAGAGACTTGTATTATAGGCATTTATTTTAGCCTCTTGGAGTCTTAATCTGTATTTTAGGATTTCCATTATCTTAGAAGGAGAGAAATGTGATTATGGTTGACCAAGAGGTAATTTTACAGCAATACATATTTTGTCAAAGGATGTTTTTCTTTTCCTCAAGACTGTTCTAGAATATAGCCTTGTTCTTGGAGGGGACCAGGAGGATACTGAGATACAGAGTCTGATCTTCCCAAAGCGTAGCAGTTGTCTACATAAATTAACTTTTGTCATTGGCAGAAACTAGTTTCATTATTAGTGTGTCATACAATGATTTTTGTTTCTGTAGGTTTCTGAGGATCTTTTTTCCTCTTTTTGTGTGTGCTGTCACTCACAAAGGATTAACGCAAACTTTCAAAAGCAACTACGTTTTCTGGCTGAAAGGGTTTTGATGACAGTTATTTATTTTGGACTGAACATTTAATGAAATTATTTTCAAATGGAGCCTTTGGGCTACAGTAAACCTCTGGCATTGGGGTGGTTTGTTATGCAAATCGGTAACTGTAAGACAATGAATCATCTCACAGATCGAAAACAAAACACCTCCAGGCAGGAATTTTGTTTTGACAAAGAAGCCTTTTAACTTAATCTGTAACCAAATTAAAATAATAATTTAATCACATTCAAGATGGCAAATAAATCCTCAACCTTGATATATTACTTAGCCGTAACTGTTAGAATCAAATATTACTAGTAAGAAAGACTTCTGGGAATTATTTTTCCGAAGGTACTTTATATCAATTTCGTTGTTCCAAAGTCTTCTTCATGTATTTCTCTTAAGACATTTAATTTACGACTTTCTTCATTGTATTCACTTTCTGTGTGTGAGTTCTTGTTCCTGTACTTATTTTCAGTTAAACGAGGGTAAGGTCTCTCTTTCTCATCCTCTCTCTTCATTGTGAGAAACACAGTGTGCGGCTCATCCAATGGCTGGGCCTTCTGTCCTCAATGGCGATTGTATTTTCTTGATGTGTGGTATTCTTGTGGTATCATGGTTCATCACTTAGGACTCTGCCCTTTGACATAAATGTGTTTATATGGAATACCTGAGAGGTAAGGGGCATTTCCAGGACTTCACCTGGTTAAATGTTGAAACCGTAATGGAAACTAAAAGCAAACACGAAGGAGAGGGAGTACCTTGTGAACACCTTGTTTGTTTGCCCAGCTTTCATCCCACCTGTGCTCTTGGTTACCGGGATGTGAGAGAATCATGGATCGGCTGCCTCTTGCACGTTGCTCCTTTTAGGCCCTGTCCGTTGCCTAAGGAAGGACATCTGTGTGTGTTCTCACCTCTGTATATACACATATCTATCAACATCTACACCTAACCATCTGTATTGAGTTCATACTGATGTCTCCAACTTTACCCCAGGGCTTCACGGATCATTTTAGCCACCTCTCTTTGATTATCTATAAACTCCCATCCAAAAAGTAAGAACTCTGGTTCCCATTGCCTGTCATCCATGTGCTCATTTAAAAATGTGCATATTTTTATTGATTTCAGAGAGGAAAGTAAAGGTAAAGAGAGATAGAAACATCAATGATGAGAGAGAATCATGGATCGGCTGCCTCTTGCACGCCCCCTACTGGGGATTGAGCCTGTAACTCAGGCATGTGCCCTGACCGGGAATTGAACCGTAAACTCCTGATTCATAGGTTGATGCTCAACCACTGAGCCACTGAGCCATGGGCAATTTTTTCATTTTTTTATCCCAGCAGTCATATATAGAAGTATCCAAATGGTTAACCTGTATGCCCTTGGGCCACTTTATCAACTAGAGTAAAAGTGCTTATTATGTTCTGTTCCTTTTACTTTTAGCTTACAGGCTCACTTCATTTTCAAGATCATAGAGGTTAGCACCTTTCTCCCCGTCTCCTTCCGTGAGGTGGCTTCATGCATTTGTGAGACCGTTAAATTCTCGTGTCAAAGTCTATATTCTTTCCTGGGATTCCCTGAACTCCTAAATGACTCTTTTAAATTTGCATACATTAAGTTTCGCTCTCTGCTCTATAAATTTCTGTGTGCTTGACAAATGCATAATGTCATATTTCACCAATATACTGTCATCGAAAGTGGTTTCAATGGCCTAAAAATCCCTTGTGCCTCACCTGCTCATCCTTCCCACCACCCGCCAAAGAGCCCTATCAGCCACTGACATTTTCACTGTCTCCATACACTTGACTCTTCCTGAAAGTCATCATTGGAATCATACACTATGTAGACTTTCAGACAGGCTACTTCTGCTGACCTAAGGTTTCTTTTTATCTTTTCATGCTTGATAGTTCTTTATTTTTATTACTTAAACTAGAGGCCCGGTGCACAAAATGCATGCACAGTGTGTGTGTGTGGGGGGCAGGTGTCTCTCAGCCCACCCTCTCGCAATCTGGGACAGCTGGCTCCTAAATGCTCACCTGTCTGCCTTATCACCCCTAACCACTCTTCCTGCCTACCTGATCGCCCCTAACCACTCTGCCTGCCTACCTGATTGCCCGGAACCGCTCGCCTGCCTGCCTGATCACCCCTAACTATTCACCTGCCTACCTGATCGCCCCTAAGCACTCGCCTGCCTGCATGATTACCCCAAACCACTCTGCCTGCCTGATTGCCCCTAACTGCCTCTGCCTTGGCCCCCGCCACTGTGGCTTCCACCAGAATGACGTCTGGAAGGTCGTTCGGCTGTCCGGTCTAATTAGCATATTACACTTTTATTATTATAGATGAATAGTTGCCCTTTTTTGAGCAGTTTACAGAATAAATGAGCAGTAAGTGCAGAATTCCCATGTACCTCCATGGCACACATCAATGTGTACATCTGCTACAGTCGATGAGCCAACATTGATACATTATCATGAACCAAAGTCCATAGTTCATGGCAGGGTTCATTCCTGCGTGGTGCAGGTATACAGGTTAGGACAGGTGCACAGCGTCTACCATTACAGTCCCATAGAGAAGAGTTCCCCTGGGCTTCATCTATTCTTCCCCTCTCCCCAAATGGAATTTGTGAATGACTACTAGGTAGAGCTTGACATATAGAAAGTACACAGGGATCATCTCGATTCTCCTCCTCCATGACCCCACCTCCCCAAGTCCTGCAGGAGAACTGTCCTCCTGAGGAAACTGCTGGGGATGCACTTGGATCATCACGCAGAAAAGAAAGGTGTTCCCTCTCATGACACCACTTCCCAGCACCAATTCCAGCCCTGCCTCAGCGAGTCCATCAGTCACACAACTCCTGAGCTTCTTACCAACCTTTGTCACCAACTAGCCTAGCCATGCCAGGGTTGCTGCACAAAGGACCCGCCACAGTCCACCTGCCTTGAAGTGAGTATTTGTATGTTGGATGGGAGGAGTATAGGTCCCGTATCCACCCCTTGTATGTTTGAGAGTCTGAGAATGACTTCCTGTTTTTTCTTGGTGAGAGACAGGGCTCATGGGAATGTCCACAGTTACAGAAACGCTGTGTAAGTGGTGATCACAGATATGCCAGCTATCCATGGCAGTAACCAGCTGTGACTGCTAGGCTCTCTCTTCTTGCCATGTTCACCTATTTTGGTTTTGGAGTCGCCTTAGCTTTTGTTCCACTCCCAGGGCAGCGTCTCGCCCTGGGCCCAGCACTGTTGACCATTGTCCTGACTCCTGGCTTCAGCCTCACAGCTTAGGAGACACCTGCTGGGCGTTTCCTCCATTCCTCTTCCCTCGAGTAGATCCAACGTGTGACCCTAGGATAAGCAAGGAGTGCGAGCAAACCCGCTGTTGATAAGTGTGATATGAAGTTTCACTTACTGTGATTTTAGACTCTAAATGATGGCTGAGAGTTGGCTGTATTTTGGTTTTGAAATGTACCCCACCTTTTAAAAAGATTTCTTCTTTGGCCTCAGGCCAGAATTATTGGCACAAGAGGAGCAACAATAAAGACCCCACTCCCAGGATGCTGGCAAGGGACTCTCATTTTGACGGAAGGGGGCCTGGCGCACCTGTTATTAAAGAAGGAACTCAGGCAACTGAGCAAGCAGCAGAAGAGACAACTCCAGCTGCCAGGGAGAGCATGCGATTATTCTCTGCTCTCCAGGGCATGATTTCTTAACCAAAGATTGCTGCAAAGTACACACACTGGGCCCCACTCTATCAAAGTAGTGGTCTGGGAGGTCTGGGCACCTGTAATTTATAAACAAATAAGCAAGTCATTCTGAAACCTGCTCTTTGTTTAAAAATTTACTGTTGTAATGGAAGAAAAGATACCTTTTTTGTGGAGCTAAGAAGGGGAGGGCTGGAATTCTATATTTGGTTAACACCCACAATGGGAGACAAAATTGGGAGTAATTTGTGTGCATGCCTTCAGCTGTAATCTCAGAAGAAGTGTATGTTGGGAATGAGAGTTAGATACATGCAGTGGGCCAAAGGGAGAATTACAGCTCTACTCCTAAATATCCAGGCAATCAAAATACTTTAATGCACATAAAAATATCTTAACTTGGAACCCAATGAGCAGACTGCAGTGTGTGTGTTTTAATATTTTGAGTTGTATGGTTTTGCTGGACATCTTTGTTTCTTTAGCTCATTTCTATTAATACCACTTCTTTTTGAGATAACTAATTACCTGAAGGATAAAACGTTACATAGGAAATAGAAGCTTTGTGTTGTCTTTTCAGAAGAGAATTAATTTATGGTATGTCTTGCTTATTCATATGGAATATATGCTTCCTGCTATTTTGAAGGCAAATGATTCTAAAAAGTAAAATGAGGGAATAGGCCTATGCATGCCCAAATTCTAAATATAGCACAACATTCATATTTAATATTTTATCTCTTTTTTCTTTAGTTGTATCCTTTGTGGTTCCATATTCTGCATTCTAAATTAAACAATAACTAGGCTATTCCTTGCACATTGCCCTCTAATAGCTCTTTGGAAGTTTAAAGGGAATCAGAAAATTTTATTTCTACAGGTATATATTCAGATGTTACTAATTTTAGGTTGAAAGATCCTAAAAAGTTGATAAGCTCTTTGTAGGATAAAAACTACATAGGGTTTTGAAACCTGAAAAACGAAGACTGTAGAAGGCACGGGTCTTAACCTCTATGTATTGAGGGCAGAGTTGAGTTGATTAGTTATCTGGGTTTGATTTGGGGGCTCTGTGTCTCTGTTGACCCCTTTTGTTCAGTGCCTGGTGGCTGAAGCTGCTGAGGTTTTAATCTCACATATTCTATTACAGTCTCCATTCAAGGTGTAATCACTCAACTGTCAAATCTATTTCGAAAAGGATTTTGGAGAGAGAGAATACAGCGATTTATTCTTTACCTCTCTGAAATGATCTCTTCTGAAAATCGCACTCCAAGCGTCACCAAGGGACGGAGTAATACAATCTCTGATAGCACTGGTTTGCTAACCTTATCCATTAACGAGATTCTTCTTACAAAGGTTTATCACATTACCCCCGCTCAGGGTGCTATTGCCTTTCTTGAGAAGAAAAAAAATTACCTGTTCAGAGAAATGCAAAGAAAATCATATCTTTCCAGAGTAAACATGTGTTCTAGTGTTTTCCTGGTAGCAGAGCAATGCAGCAGGCATCTGATGCTGGCTGCCCATCCGTCTGCTACCGTACAATACACAAATGCATGCATTTCCCTGGCTATCAAGTGCACCATAATCCATCCAATCAGAACAAGAGTATTTACTTGTCTTAAAGATTGAATGGCAGAGATTTCCATCCAGTGCTATCATCAGAGCCTCACCCCCTCTAAGCAACAAAGCCACGGAGTACAACTTGAGTGAGAAGGCATGAGGCCATGGTAGCTGGAAAACTCTAAGCTGTGATCTGCACAGATAATAAGCTCAAATTCAATCTAAGATATATTCATAGTATTGTGGCGGTGCTTCTTAAAGCATTTGGAAGCCACCTCAGGGTTTTCCTGACAGCTAATATTTTTAAGATCCAGAATCTTTTGTTCTGATGCCTACTGTGCACCCAATGGTCCGGGGAGGTGTTCTCCACCAAATAGTCCCAGATGGATGAATACAGGGCACCTACACCGGTAAGAGGAGATGGACAGCAGTTACTAGTTTCATTCAACACTTGTGTGAAATTCCCTTTGTAAAACAGTTGCTATCAATACTAACGATAGATGTTTCTCTAGTCATACAGTAGGTCTATGAATTTACCATTAAATAGGTAAACAAGGAGAAATCACATGTCTGGGTTTTAACAGTCCATCACTCACAGCAACACTGCTTCCTGAAGAGGTGGGACTCACGTAGGGTTAAATAGTGGCTCCTCCTTTTCCTCACTCTCTCCAAGAGAACAATGCCTAGCACTGTTGGTAGGTTATGGATGTTTCGTCTTGCCTTTCAAAATCATGATACTGTTTTCTTGTTTCACTGATGGGATTTCTTTGTGAGATGATCGAATTTAAAAGAGCATATTCCTTTCTAAATCATATATATTTTTAGTAAATTTTGATCTCGGATTTTAAGGTGACTGACTCCTTAAAAGTCATTCAAAAATGCAAACATGGTTAGGGAGAACAATTGGCATCAGAGTGATAGATTCACTATAATTTGTTTGCATGCTGTACTTCAGAAACCACTTAAGGCATGGCCGTCCATTTAAGAAATACACCTTCACTATACTTAATGTGTGGCAGGCACTTAAACTCAATATACTCAAATATACACATCCCTGTGTTATACCAGGAACATGTCACTGCAAATTATTGTCATTTTCTTAACTAAATAATATTTTCATTTGCTGCATTCTTATTTTATGTGCTTTAAAAGAACTATGAACATACTGCTTGGCAACCTTAGAAAATTTCTGTCTACATGTGGAATACATAGTCCAGCCTATTATTTATTGGGTAAGATTTAATATTCCATTCACTCTAAGCCTTTGGATAAAGCAGTAGAGTTTTATTTTTCTGCCTCTTTCAGTATCAAAATCGACTGGCAGAATAAATAAAATACTTTGTTAAATTTCAAGAGAAAATTCCATATGTATTGTCATTTTGAATGGCAACACATTTATCATACAAGTTCATATGGTGAAGGGAAAATGGAAAACAAGCCTGACGACCAAATATGGATTTGTCAATTACGAGAACGATACCGTCACAATATAAAGAAAACCAATTGTCATATCTGTGTCTAATATGGAAATGAATCTGCTCAAATGGCTGTTTTTGCCTCCTGTCCTTCTATCTGAGCGAGGCAGGTACGAATAATTACATGCCAGGTGCACAAGGTGCTCCTTCCTGCCTGATACCAAGCTTTAATGAATTTCATTATTCTTTTTTAATTTACATACTCTTGCAGACTAAAGATTCCCAAATCATTAACTAATTTGATATGTCTGAAATACCAATTCAATTGTCTGGTCCCCGGAGACTTTCAAATATCTTGTTCAAACACCTCTTAACTTAGTTTCTTAATTAGATACACCGTGATGGATGGGTTTTTATATCGGAGTCTCTGAGGGCCAGCAAATCAGCCTAATTTTTATTACAACTTAGGAGACTGAGATGAAGAGTCATTTAAAATAATCAAGTCATGCGTGCCCAGCCGCCATGGCTCAGTGGTTGAGCGTCAACCTATGAACTAGAAGGTGAGGGTCGACCTATGAACTAGAAGGTCATGGTTCGATTCCAGGCCAGAGGAATGCCTGGGTTGTGGGCTCGATCCCCAGTGTGGGGTGTGCAGGACGCAGCCCATCCATGATTCTTTCTCATCATTGATGTTGCTCGCTCTCTCTCTCTCTCTCTGGAATTAATAAAAATACATTTTCAAAACAAAACAAACAAAAAAACAAGACAGACTTTGAAAAGAAATATTCAGGATCCCCTGAATAAGTAATTAATGTATACAACTATGAAGTAATATAATAAATATTGAAAAAGCTGACCATGTTCTCTTAGTAAATATTGCTGGATGAGGTTTTGAAATCTGTGTTATTTGGTTATAAGGAAAAATTCTACCTTACTAAGATATCATTTCAGAGGCATATTGGAAATAGGGATTTAGTCATATTTTGTCACTTTTGTAAGGAACTAGCAAGACGCAGGCATTCAATAATTATGTGCTAAATGAGAGATTTGTAGAGTATATGTTTATCATTGGGATAGCCACTAAACTGAGTATATTTCTAGTGGTGGTGAAGTGATGCATTAGCATCTTAAAAACCAGAATGATTACAAACACAAAAGCAATTAAGCACTCTGTTATTCGCGCTCACATTTTTATTTAGTGTAGCTGAACAACTGATAAAACAATTTTTATAGTGTGCGTGATTTTCTGTGTCACTCTGATATGAAATAATTTGTATTAGGTGAAACCTCAAGCAAAAGTAATGGCTTATAATATACAGCAAACAGACAGTTTGTTTAGCATCCACGGTCTAAAACTTCCAGGACTCGTTGATTAGACTCTTTTAGATGAAATGGGCTGATGAGGTGGCAGAGAGGTCCACTTGGAATCAGGACTTAAGGGTTAGGCTTCCTCCTGTTATTACCTTTTAAACAATAAGTTCAACTTTTGGGACTTTTGTTTCTTTATCTGTAATCTAAGAAGAGTGGGCAAGGCCTTTTCATCTGTGAAATACGGTGATTTTGAAATTGTACTTTTAATATTATAATTATATAGTAATTATATATGTGTTGAATGTGTATATGTACATGGTATAAATACATATAAACTGTATACTAAATATATGCATATATAGAATAAATATGTAAAGAGTATACACATTATATGTACATATATAATTAAGATCTTACATCCTCTTTATAAATTGTTCCCTCTTTATCCATGGTAATTTTTGTGTGTGTGTTCTAAATTCTACCAGGTCTAATTTTAATGTTTTTCTCTAGGTATCTTATGAATAATGTTTTTATAATATATATTTTTATTCATTTAAATTTAAACAATGTATTCCTTTTTAAAGTGGCTTTCCCGGAGCAAAACGTTCCCTCCGTTCCCTC